>NC_088384.1:3740937-4066875 GCF_037993035.2 Macaca fascicularis | reverse complement strand
ACTGGAGGAGGGGGGTCTCCATTGCCCCACTGTAACATCGTCTCTACCAATAAACAACCAGAAACAACCTAAATATCAAGAAAGTTTCCCGACGTGTACATCTTACTATTCACAACAATCACACATTTTAATTATGCAGGCTCTGGCAATGTGGAAAATGCCTATGGCGTTAAGTAAAATAAAGTAGGTTACCCAAATATCTGTACACTCTGTATCTATGAATGAGTTTTACATGAGACCAAAGGTCAGTGTGCAGCACCCGTGGGAATGCCCCTCGTGCCCGGGAAAGCTGGCCCAGCGGCCTTGAGAGTGCCTCAAATACGACAGCAGCCCTTTTCCAGGAGGTAGGTGCCTGTAGCCACCATTTATCCATCCGCATCTGCATGAGATGCTTCACATCTGCTGTCACTAATGCTCCCAGCAGCCCAGCAAGGCAGGCATTGTCATCCCTACCCCAGAATTAAGGAAACAGGTTAGGGCAGCGTGAGGCACGTGGCCAAAGTTCACAACTGTTAAGTGGCAGACCCAGGACGCAAAGCCTGGTCTGTTTAACTCTGAAGCCCTGCTCTTTCTGCGACAGTGTGCCACAATTTTCCCAGTCCTCCTGGATAGCTAAAACAGGGTAAGTAAGTGCCTGCTGACTGCTTTTTTCAGATTAATCTAATTTTTCATCCTATTCAAGGTAGGGATTTGGCAGGGATTTCTATTCCCTTACCAAGTCCGTTCATATTACACGGAAACAATTTCCAAATTGATTTAAGAACCTCGCTCCCGGGTGGTGGGTCCCAGCAGGTTGAATGTGCTTCCAGCTTGGCTTCTAAGTGACTCCGATTTATTTTAGAATTGGTGCTGATGAGGAGAGGAGCTTCCTTGCAGAGGCTGTGGAAAGATGGTGGCATGGAGAGGACTAGCAGGCAAGCGGAGAGAGAGTTCAGGACAGCTCCTGCTTTCCTCATAGAAATGATGCCCGGAAGATTTCATAGGAAGGGGTAGAAATACAGTGCCCGCCACTCTCTTGCATGAGCTGCCCTCTTCTTACTATCTTTCATCTCACAGAGAAGAATAAGTTGCTAGTCTGACTGCTCAGATTCAAAGCCATATATTAGGCCATATGGTAGACCATCTACAAAAAGAGCTGCAATTATTCCCCTTCCCGTATCCCTGCTCCTTTGCAATGTCACTTGGCAGCTGCAGCTCCTCCCCACAGGAAGTGGAGTCTACTTCCCCACCCCGTAAATCTGAGCTGAACTTATGATTTCCTTTGACCAACAGAATGTGGTAGAAATGGCACAAGTGTGTGTCTACCTAAGCCTAGGCCTCAAAAGATAATGTGCTCTCCCGGAAACCTGCCCAGCACCAGGGAAACAAAGCCAGGCCAGCCTGCTGCATGAAGAGTCACTGCCTGCTCCAGCTGACAGCCAGCCAACCTCCAGGAGCAGAGCTGCCTAGGTGACCTAAGGCCAGCCACAAATACATGAGGGAGTCCCATCAAGGACAGAAGAACCTCCCAGCTGAGCCCAGCCCAAATCGCTGGCCCTCCCTGTCATGAACTAAACATCTGGGTGTTGTTTTAAGCCACTGAGTTCTGGGGTGGTTTGCAACCCTGAAAAAGCTAACTGATTCATGTGGAATCACTAGTGGGGAAAGTCACTGTTTCTAAAGAACATTTACCCATGCTGGCTTTGCCTCTCCTTCTTCTTCTCCAGGCATAGAAAAGAAAGCAGAGCCCACGCTGGCCCCAGGCTCAGGCTGGCCATCTTCTTTCTCTCCCATCCCCTCTTCCTGCCCTAGAGTGGCTGTGTCTAAGAAGTCACCTCTTTAGCCCCGTTTATAACCAACAAGTCCACACCCAACACATGCCTGCAGCATGCAGGCCACTGCCTCTAGTTCATCTGTCCAGCAGCCAGACTGTGGGTGAAAAGACCCCAAGATCCAAACAATGGCTGAAGTGGGACAGGGAGCCCTGCCTGAACCTTAGCACTGGTACATCAGGCACTGGCCAGCTATTTTAAGACATTTCCTGTTTAGCTGGAGCTCCTGAGTTATCTCCGCAGAATGGAGGAGTGATGGATAAGGCAGAGCGGTAGGCATGCCTCGGTTCTTAGCTACAACACTACCAAACACTGCCAAAATCCTAACTTGATCCCTTAGGAAAACATTTAATCCTGTTTACATGTGTCTGGGATTCTATTTTAAGAACATAATCAGAGAAGTGCATCAAGATTAATATTCAAGGATGTTCACTGCAGTCTTATCACCATTGAAAAATAAAACAGGGACAGATTATTAAACACTTGATGTCATCTACTAGGCAGGAACATCACCGGGGCACCAGCAGTCAGGCTCACAGGGGTTTCCCATTCCAGTGCTCAGCACACAGCCATGCCAAGCCCCTCGGGGTCCCACCCATGGAAAGGGGTCCCGAGCCAGGAAGTCGGTAGACTCAGTAATCCATTGACCTAGTTACTTAATTCCTCATTCATTGGCAAATAGGCCCCAAGCCCCTTTTGTGTGCCAGACACCTGCTGACTTGCTGAGACTGAAACTCAATCTGCTCTAGTCCAGCTGCCAGGGGAGGGGCTCCTGCACACTCAGAAATAACTGCAGTGGGGCAGGGCATGGACAGGTACTAGGAGAGAGAGAATGGTGCCAGGGCACCCAGAGGATGAGGGAGTGGCTCTCTCATCCCTTCCCCACGGACCCTTAGACTCCCACCCACTCCCAAGCTCATCCACATGCCACCCAGCCCTCCCATAATGCCTGGTGCCCCAGCCTCCAGGATCCCCTCCTTGAGCACCCCACCATCCAGCAGCCCTGCCTGCCCTTCCCCTAGGGACATCACCAATGCCACTGCCATGGTCCTCTCTGTGGCCTCTGCAGACTTGCCTCGGCTTCCATCTCCTCCACCAGGGTCAGAACCAGGGCTGGAATCAGGCCTCCTGACTCTCGCTCCTCTGCTCCCTCCCTGGGCTCTTCCCCTTCGCCCACAAACACACTCATGTGGCCCGGACCCCCGTCCCAAAATCCTTTCCAGTTACCATCCAGGGCGGTTCATTTTTTGTGTCAACTTAGCCATGGGCTCCGATGCCCAGTTTGGTCAAACACTATCCTAGCTGTTTCTGTGATGGTGTTTTTTGGATGAGATCAACATTGAAATCAGTGGACTTTGAGTAAAGCTGATGACAATCTTGATGTGGCCTCGTCCAATCAGGTGCAGGCCAGCCTAGGACCAAGGCTGACATCTGAAGAAGAGTGAGTTCGGCCAGCACCCTGCCTTCAGACTCAGGGCCGCAGCATCAGCTTTCCCCGCGTCTCCAGCCTGCCGGCCTGCTCTTGAGTTGTAGAGTTCAAAGCGGCCAGCCTCTACAATCAAATGAGCCGATTGCTTAAAATACATACATAAAAAGAGAGAGAGCCAGGGCTGGAATGGGGCATATGTGTGTGTGTATGCATATGTGTCTAGGTATACATGGCACACACACATGTACTTATCTACGTATACCTACACATATTCTATTGGTTGTTTCTCTGGGAACCCTGACTAGCACAACTCCCGTACCCATGTGCATTTCAGGACTGGGTCAAGTGTCACTCCCTGCAGAAGCTGCCGCCAGTCCCCAGGTTGAGCTCACTCTCCCTCCCCCGGCTTCCATGGTACTTAATGCACAGACATGACAGAGCACACTTGTAGCTGGGAGCTGGCCAGGCTTATGCTCCCAGACCTGAGTGCCTCTGTGGGTTTCTACTCTGGGTCCCTGTCTCCAGTCCTGGGCTGGGACCTGCCAGGCCTCCGAGACGCGGATGGGGGTGCAGGCACAAAGGTGCTGGTCTCGCTGAAACTTACATGAAGTAGCTTTTATTCCTCAAACTTAATGAAGGTTTGGCTACAGTATTAAATTCTTATTGTCAAATCTTACCTTGGAAAAGTCTGCATTATCAGGCTGAATGTGGGATTTGCCAAAAAAATATGTGAAAGTTATCTTCCTTCTGGGATTTCTCTTTTAAACAAATCGATAAATCATTTCTGGTGGCTTTAACATAGATTAGCCAACTAAATAAGTCAAGTCAGGGCTTATTTAGCTTTTTGGAAGCAGAAGATTTTAACACTGAAGTCTAAGGAAGTAACAAGGGCCCTGAAAGCCACAGTGGTCTGGGGTCTTTACAAATACCTGGAGCAGGTCCAGAGATGACCCAGGTGGCCTTCACTTCAGTGGCCACCATCCCTGCATTTCCAGGGGCTTACTGTTCCCCCACCCATGTAAAGTCACAGTCCAGAGAAGTCAACCAGCCACCAGTCAGCCAGCCACATCAGGGCCAGGCCATGTTCCTGAGAGTTTATTATTATGGATCTCTGCCCATCAGTCTGATGTTTGGGGAAGAAGAGGGAGAAAAGGAGGGGATGGAAGGGAGAAAAGCAAGGTAAACATATAGGAACAGGAAGACCACCTAGCAGGTGAGTAAGCTGCTCCAGAGAGCCCCCGTTCCTGAGCTGCACTGGGAGCAGGGGCAATAGAAGGAGGAAACAGGGCAGCCGAGAACTGGCTGGTGCTGCCCTCCATGAACCTGCTTGAAAGTGCTCAGTAGTGCACCCTGACAACTTTACTAGCACACAAGCACACGCACCCACACATGCACACACATGCATGCACACAAACATGGATACACATGCACAGTCATGCACTGCATGCACACAAGCGTGCACACACACAGGCACACAGTGCAAACACACAAGGCACACATGTGCAGACACATGCACATGCATACACACATGTGCACACACAAACTGTTGAGCACTCCCCAGCAGCCTCAGTACACCCTCCCTTTTAAGAACAGGCCGCTTATCTTGTAGCAAAGTCACTGAGAACAATCACCTCAATCCCTCCTTCTCGAAGCCAGCCTGGCTCGGCAAGGACTCAGCTGACCACTCTCTTCCTGAGGAGCCCAGGTACTGCCAGGATGGAAGTCCCCAGTGAGGCAGCCGACTAACTGTCCCTGTGGAAGTTCTTGGCCCCAAACCCCAACCACACGAGAAACTCCAGTAAAACGCTGCAAAAAACCTCCGCACTGCCATTTCACCCCCATTACCGCCAGCAACCAAACAAGGGAAGGGCCTTATCCTAAAGCTATAAACCACGCCAACTGAAGATCAAAGAAAGACTCAGAAGATTCCGGAGCACCCATGCCACCGCAGCTCCTCGTCCCAGAGACTAGGCTGGGAGGTGACAAAATCCTGTGCTTTCTCACAGACACCAAGAGGAGAGGAAAGCAAGCAGGGTGGGTGCTCTGGGGGTGCTGGCCATGGTGATGGTTGTTCTGCCCCTCCCCTTCCTCCTCCTGCTCCTTCTGCCTCTCCTCTTCCTCCTCCACCCTTTCCTCCTCATCCTTCTCTTCCTCCTCCTCCTCCTTCTGAATGCAAAACAATGGACACTGATGCTCAGAGAAGTGGGTGAACCAGGGAACCTGAAGCATTGACAGAATCCATCTGATGGAAACAAAGTCTCCAAGACAATATTCTGAATTAGAGGAGCAGTCAAAATCCCAGGGGAGTCTCCCACTGAGCCGTACCCACACTCTCAACCCTGGAGAAGGGCACCCTGGATCAGGACTTTCAACAAAATCTCAGGGAAGAGAGACTTTCTCATTCCCCACCCAGAGACATCCCCTCGGGCTGCAGAAAAGTAGAGAGAACATAAAATATCCCAGCTCCTCACCTAAGCCTGGGCCCAAAATAGCCTGGTCACAAATTGTTGGGAAGAGATCAAGAAGGTACCTGTCAGAATGGTGCAGGCATAAACAATATGAAAAAAATAAAAGCACAACTAGGCAAACGTGCTATACAAGAGAAAAGAAGTAATGAATGGAAAATAGAACGATCCCAACCTAGAGAAAAATAGTCACTCATGGAAAGAAGGAAAGTCCCCAGGCCATTGTATGCTACAGAACAACTTAGACCATGACTCAAGTAAAATGAGAATGAATTGAGGACTGACCGAGGAACTGAGGACCAATGGAATGTCATTGCGGAAAAAATAACGAAATTATAAGCACCAAGGAACAGAATCAAAGGCACATTTCCCCGAACAGACAAAGTGCAGACTCCAGGCTGAGTCATGCTGGAGGAAGGCCAGGCATGGTCAACGCACACTCCCGGAGCTGTCCCTCTGGGCCCCCGGCCTGTGTGCCAGGCGGGGAGGAAGACTAACTCCCAGTCCACACTCTCAGGGAGCTTCCTACCCAGGAGGTGAGAGCAACAGTGAAGGGGCTTTGGCCACAAGTCACAGAAATAGAACTAAGCTAGTTTGAGCAGAAGGGAGAAAAAGGAAAAGAATAAAGGTAGGAGAGGAGAAGGCAGAGAAGGGGAGGGGAGGGGAAGAAAAGAAAAAAAGGTAACGGCTGGGGTGGGGTCACTGAAGGTGTTGGAAGAACTCACAGGCCTCAAGAAGAACTGAACAAGCACCTCCCTCAGGAAGCAGAAAAGCAGGATCACCTTCCAATACCTCAGCAGCCAGGGCTATGACAGTCTATAGACTGTCCCTCCGTGTACCACGTCAAAATCACCTGAAAACTTTTTAAAATCGTGGCAAAATACACATAACATAAAATTTACCATCGTAGCCATTTTTAAGTGTACAGGTCAGTGGCATTAATAAAATTCACATTATTGTGCAACTATCGCCACCATCCATCTCCACGATCTTTTCATCTTCTCAAACGGAAACTCTGTCCCCATTAAACAATAATTCTTTGTACCTCAGCCCTGGCACCCACCATTCCACTTTCTGTTCCTTTGCATTTTTTTTTTTTTTTTTTTTGAGACAGGGTCTCGCTCTGTCACCCAGGCTGGAGTGCAGTGGTAAGATCTCAGCTCACTGCAACCTCTGCCACCTGGGTTCAAGTGATTCTCATGCCTCAGCCTCCTGAGCAGCTGGGATTACAGGTGCTTGCCACCACGCCTGGCTAATTTTTGTGTTTTTAGTAGAGATGGGGTTTCACCATGTTGGTCAGGCTGGTCTCGAACTCCTGACCTCAAGTGATCCGCCCTCCTCAGCCTCCCAAAGTGCTGGGATTACAGGCATGAGCCACTGCACCTGACCATCTCTATGCATTTTACTTCTGTAGGTTTCTCATGTGTGTAGAATACTACAATAATTGTCTTTTTGTGACTGGTTTACTTCATTTAGCATAATGTCTTCAGGTTTCATCCATTTTGTCGCATGTGTCAGATTTTCCTTCCTTTCTGAGGCTGAGTGACATTCCACTGTATGGATGGATCAGATCTTGGTTATCTGTTCATCTATCAGTGGACACCTGACTTGCATCCATCTTTGAGTTATAATGAATAATGCTGCTATGAACATGATGTGCAAATATTTCTTGAGACCCTGTTTTTAATTCTTTTTGCTATGTGATGGCTGACTTTATGCGCTAACTTGACTGGGCCACAGGGTGCCCAGATGGCAGTTAGACGTGATTTCTGGGTGTGTCTGTGAGAGTGTTCCTGGACAAGATTTGCATTGGCATTGGGGAACTGAGTAAAGCAGGTGGCCCTCCCCAACGTGTATGGGCGAAGGCCAATCCACCGAGAACTTAAATAGCACAAAAAGGTAGAAGAGGGTTTGAATTCCCACTGCCGAACTGAGCTGGGACATCCATGTCCTCCTGCCCTCAGTGCTTCTGGTTCTCAGGCCTTCAGATTTAGACTGGAATCCACACCATCAGCCCTCTGGATCTCAGGCCTTCAAACTATACCACCAGCTTTCCTGGGTCTCCAGCTTGCAGATAGCAGATCATGGGATTTCTTAGCCTCCATGAGTCTATAAGTCAATTTCTTATCATTCCTCTCATTCTAGATAGTGCTTTCTATATCATATATGCCTAAGCCCCAGGCTATGGACTGGCAGCAGTCCGTGGCCTATTAGGAGCCAGGCCGCACAGCAGGACGTGAGTGGTGGGCAAGCGAGCATTACCACCTGAGCTCTGCCTCCTATCAGATCAGCAGCTGCGTTCGATTCTCATAGAAGCATGAACTCTATTGTAAGCTGTACACGCGAGGCATCTAGATGGTGCTCTCCTTACGGAACAGTTTCATCCGGAAACCATCCCCCACCCCGGTCTGCAGAAAAATTGCCTTCCATGAAACCTGTCCCTGGTGCCAAAACCGTTGGGGACCACTGATATATGATGGGTATCTATCTATGTATATATCATGTATATATCCTATTGGTGTTTCTCTGGGGGGGAAAAAAACCCCAAGTAACACAGGATATAGACTCAGAAGCGGGATTGCTGATTGCTGGGTCCTGTGATACTTCTGTTTTTAATGTTTTGAGGAACCTCCGTACCGTGTTCCATAATGGATAATGGCTCACCTGGAAACCTGTAACGAAGTCCCTAAGTGACCCAGACCTGCCCTGGAGTTTGAAAGTCACCACACTGGACCCCATCCTGACAGGACTCTGTGATAGTAACTGCCAGACACAATGTCCCTTCCCACAAATTTCAAACCCCGCAGAGAGTCTAACTGGCCCAACTTGGGTCAGATGACCACCCAGGTACCCATCTGCTCTGTCCAGAGGGCAGAGTTACAAAGTGAAAACAGGGCCTCCAGGAGCCACAGCCAAGAGCAAGGTGGAAGGTCCCCTAGAAGAAAGCAAAAGACAGCCCAGTAGGTGTCTACCAAGTAGGGCATAGACTCTTTCACCATCTAAGAGCCTCAGAGAGGCCTCAAAAGTGTTCCAAACAACAGACTGTGGGGAACAACTCAGGCTGGAATGTGGCTTCCCAGGGGACAGAGTGCTAGAGGGAAGGGCTCAGGCTGGAGGACAACTGGCCAGGGTTTACATTCACCTTTCCACCGTGGTTGCAGTCTCCAAACTCCAGGTACTTCAGTGAGATGCTATACCTGTTAGGAATTACGACTGCTTGTTGGGAAATGGGAAACAGTGTCTGGGATGACTGGAAGCCCACAGGTGGGCGGGCCAGGGCTGCCTTGGTGACTCTGATGCCATCAGGGCCTCTGCCTCCTTCCACCTTTCTGCTCAGCCATCCTTAGTGCTGTGGGTTTAATTGTGTCCCTCAAAGAGACATGCTGAAGCTCTGACTCCCAGGACCTCAGAATGTGACTTGATTTAGAAATAGGATCACCGCTGGCCAGGCGCAGTGGCTCACGCCTGTAATCCCAGCACTTTGGGAGGCCGAGGAGGGCGGATCACGAGGTCAGGAGATCGAGACCATCCTGGCTAACACGGTGAAACCCCGTCTCTAGTAAAAATAAAAAAAAATTAGCCAGGCGAGGTGGCGGGTGCCTGTAAGCCCAGCTACTCAGGAGGCTGAGGCAGGAGAATGGCATGAACTCAGGAGGCGGAGCTTGCAGTGAGCTGAGATCGTGCCCCTGCACTCCAGCCTGGGTGACAGAGCGAGACTCAAAGTGAGACTTCGTCTCAAAAAAAAAAAAAATAGGGTCACCCCTGACAGTGTCATTAGTGAAGATGAGGTCAGAATGGAGTAGGGTGGGTCCTAAGCCATTATCACTGGTGTCCTCTTAAGAAAAGAATAAGAGACACAGACACACAAAGAGGAGAAGGCCCTGTGAAGACAGAGAGGCAGAGACTGGGCAGCTGCAAACCACGGAACACCAAAGACTACAGGTGGAATCAGAGCTGAGAGAAAGGCAAGGAACAGCGCTTCCCCAGAGCCTTCAGAGGGGGCACGGCCCTGCCGACACCTTAATCTCAAATGTCTGGCCTCTAGAATTGTGAGAGAGTAAATGTCTGTTGTTTCAAGACAGTTCGTGGTACTTTGTTACAGCTACCTCAGGAGATGGATGCACTCAGCACAGACTGTTGTCCACTGGTCACAAAACAGCTGCCCCACTTCCAGCATTGCCTCTGCTTTCAAGGTAGGAAGAAAGGGAAACAAAGTGCAGAAACTGCCCACCTGCTCGCTGAGCCTGTCTTCCATCTGAAACGTCTTCCTGAAAGCCCCAGCCGGCAACTTCTGGGAACATCTCACTGGAGAAAACTTGAGTCCAGCGGGGCTGGCCAACGAACTGCTCTTGCTACTGCTGTTCTCAATCGGGATGCACCTGCCCCCAACAGGTTCTGAGTTCTGTTGATAAGAAAGTGGGATCATGTGAGTAATTTGAAGACAACTAGGGTGGATGATGTCCTAGTTCTGATCACACCCTCCATCTGGTGTCTCAGTGCTTCCATGAGGACCCTCAAAAAAATAAGCAATGAAAATTGTAAATTTCTAAAAAATAGATAAGGCATATAATCCTCACTATTTCTATGTTTCCCATAGGCCAGGTACTATCCTAAGAGCTTTAAATGTATACAACTCATTTACTTCACAAGTCTGCGAGGTAATCTGTTGATCCCATTTCACAGGTGAGGAAACTGAGGCAAAAGAGATTAAGAAACGTGCCCACATTTCTACAGCCAGAAAGCCAAGCAGCTGGAACCTGAACCGAGGCTCTATCATCTCTCCACAGCGCTTAACCAGTTCTAGTAGCGTCATAACTCCCCCAAAGACATGTTTTTCTTTGGTTAAATGGGGGAAAAAAGTCTCGTTTGAGTCACTAGTTTAAAATGCACAAAACTGTGTGAACCCACTTAGCCCTCTGCAAGCAGTTTGCCAGGCAAAGTCAGGGTTCTCACCCGCAAGGGACGTTCCTGAGACGGTGCTCACCACGTGCATGAAGACCCTCTGAAGTAGGCTGAATACTGATTTCTGGAAATTAGAGAAATAGTTATTTTTGTTGTCATCAAGAATGGCTTTCAGAAAGCTCTTCCCAGACATAAACCAGAAGCAAACACTTAACCAAAATTGCCTAAATACTTATCTGCGTGTCAATCAGCAGCTCAGCACCAAAGCCATCCAAACTTTGGCTTTACAATCTGCATTTTTAAGCATCTCACCTGCCCACCAGGTAGTCACAAATCTCTAAATCCCATTCTCTGCATAGCTGCTGGCCCTATTCTGCCTTCCACGTGGATGTCACAGACTGTGAGCTTCATCGAGAGGGTTTTTTGTTAGTGAAGTTTTCTGTGCCAATTTTTCTCTGCCTGTCTCTGTGTGTGTGTGTGTCAGTGTCTCACTCTGTTGCCCAGGCTGGAGTGCAATGGCACGATCTCGGCTCACTGCAACCTCCACCTCCCAGGTTCAAGCAATTCTTGTGCCTTAGCCTCCTGAGTAGCTGAGATTACAGGCATGCACCACCAAGTCTGGCTAATTTTCTTGTATTTTTAGTAAAGACCAGGTTTCACCATGTTGGTTAGGCTGTTCTTGAACATCTGACCTCAGGTGATATACCTGCCTTGGCCTCTCAAAGTGCTGGGATTACAGGCGTGAGCCACTCCCCCGCAAGCCCCAGTGCCAGCCGGCCTGCCTGTTTACCGCTGCACTTTGACTTGGTCTTAAAGAAAACAGCACAGCTTTTCTATAATGATCATCCCTTTTCTGGCCCATAGCTGCACTCAGCTAACCATTCAGTCCCAAATGGCAATGGGGCCGCAATCTCTTGTCTACAGCCTCGTCCCAGCTCTCTTCATTCACCCGTTCTGGCTCTGCATCCTGAACTCATCTCCTGGCTCCCTGCCTGGTTGTCACTTCCATGACTCTTTCCTTCCTTTTGCACTGATGTCCTCCAGGCTCCTGGGAAACCTCCCATTTATTTGTTCAGTAAATAATGAGGGAACACCTGCCATGGGACACACACTGGCCTAGGCACTGGAGTGAGCATGAAAGACAAGAAGCCTGCCTTCTAGAGATGAACACCCAGACATGTGCATCAGGCAACGAGCGAGGGACCGATGAATGTCAGACACGCACATTCCTCCGGCAATGCATACCTGTGTACCCGCCTCTCATAGCAAGAGCAATGGCACGTGTGGCCAACAGGATGTTGTGGAAATGAGAGGATATAGCTTCTGAGTCTGGGTTGTAAATAGCATTGTTGCTTCCACTATCACTGTCCTCTCATATCACTCATTCTGGGAAAATCAGGTGACATGGCCAGGCATGGTGGCTTATACCTGTAATCCCAGCACTTTGGGAGGCCAACGCGGGCAGATCATGAGGTCAGGAGATTGAGACCATCCTGGCTAACACAGTGAAACCCCATCTCTACTTTAAAAAATACAAAAACAAATTAGCTGGGCGTGGTGGTGGGTGCCTGTAGTCCCAGCTACTCGGGGGGGAGGTTGAGGCAGGAGAATGGTGTGAACCCGGGAGACAGAGCTTGCAGTGAGCCAAGATCATGCCACTTCACTCCAGCCTGGGTGACAGAGCGAGACTCCATCTCAAAAAAAAAAAAAAAAAAAAAAAAGAAAAGACAGAAAACCAGCTGCCACATCATGAGAACACCAGGGCATCCCTATGGAGAGGGTTCCTGCCAACCACAGCCTGCCAGCTACAGGAGGTGGCCCTCTTTGAAGTGGATCTTTCAACCCCAAGCTCTGGCTGATGTCCTCAGCACAATTTCATAAAGGACCTTGAGAGTGAGCTAAGCCACCCCCAAATTCCTGACCCACAGGAACTGTGAGATAATAAATGCTTCTCGTCGTTTTAAGTTTTGGGGCTGCTTGTTATGCTGCAGTAGGTAACTCATACATTGATGGTGCTACTTTCATCAGGTGATGAAGAAAGTCCTTTCTAACCAGCTGACTTTTGAGCAGAGACGTGAATGAAGTGAGCAAGTCAGGTAAAGATGTGCAGATGGGCATTCCAGGAAGAGGGAGGTGGACCTGCCTGGGCACCGAGATGGGCATAAAATGACCTTTTTATGAATAGCAAGGAAGCCAGTGTGAGTAGAATGGATGGAAGAAAAGGAGATAAGATGGAAAAGGTAGACGGAAAAGGTCAACTAGCATAGGACCTTTTGAGCCATAATGGGGATTTTGGATTTTATTCTAGGCATAAGCTGAAATTGTTGGAGCATCTGGAACAGAGGTGTGGCATATTAATTTTGGCTGCTGGATGGGAATGGTCTGCACAGGGGAAGAGATAAAGATGGGAGGCCAACTAAAAGGCATCTGCACCAGTCCGGCAGAAAGTAATGCTGTCTTGACTTGGTGGCTGTTTCGAAGGTTGAACCACCCAGCACTCGCTATTGGAAAAGAGATGGGGTATGAGAGAAAGAGGAATTGAGGACTATGTTTTGGACTTAACAAGGATGACTTGGGAAGAAGTGGGTCAATAAGGAGGTGAGATTAAGAGTTCAGTGTCCAGGCCAGGCATGGTGGCTCACGCCTGTAATCCCAGCACTTTAGGAGGCCGAGGCGGGCAGATCATGAGGTCAGGAGATAGAAACCATCCTGGCTAACGCAGTGAAACCCCGTCTTTACTAAAAATATTTTTAAAACTAGGTAGGCGTGGTGGTGCGTGCCTGTAGACCCAAATACTCGGGAGGCTGAGGCAGGAGAATTGCTTGAATCTGGGAGGCGGAGGTTACAGTGAGCTGAGATCGCACCACTGCACTCCAGCCTGGAGACAGAGCAAGACTCTGTCTCAAAAAAAAAAAAAAAAAAAAAGGGGCGGGGGTGGTTCAGTCTCCAAAAGTTTAGGTTTGAGATGACTATTAGACATTCAAGAGGAGATTTGCAAAGAGAAGATGAATGTACAAGTCTGAACGTCAAAGGGGAGGTCAGGACAGGGGATACGGATATATGGATGCCATGTGTACATCCAGTTATTTAAAGCCATGATACTAGAGGTGACCTAGAGTGTGAACACAGGTAAAGAAGAGAGGGGTAAGGAGTTTGTCCTAAAGCGCTCCAACATTCCAAGGGCGGGAATACAACAAAAGGAAATCCCTAGGCACCTTATAGGAGCCTAGAAGAAAATATAAGAAATCATTCTCTGGAGGAAAACATCATTATCCCTTACCCCAAGTTATTTCTAGAAATGTGTTTGTTCACATACAATGGCCAGAAAACTAACAAAGACAACCAGGCACATCAATACAAGATATCATGAGTAAAAGCCACTGGAACCAACGGTTTACAGCAACAGCCATATATCCCATCCAGAGACTAGAGTTACCAGTCACAGATTGTAAAACAGCTGTGCTTTCTACATTCAACGTAGAAGCTAAGCATGAGAAGTTCAGCAAAGAACTGGAAAACAAAACAAAACAAAAACTATAACAGATTTTGAAAGAAAGTCCAAATGGAACGTTTCCAATTTAGAAACAAACAAAAATTAAGTATTTGATGACTCAGTGGAAGGGTTTCTTTGCGAACAAATAGACATAAATAAAGAAAAAAATGGTGAAAAGGAAGATAGGTTAATAGAAATCACCCAAAAGAAATTATGGAGAGAAAAACACAAGGACTATGCCAGGAAGAAGGTAAAAGATGATATGAGGGAGAAGCTCTAACTTGCATCTAATTAGACTGCCAAAAGGAGAGGAAGGACAGTTTGGAGTAGAGGTAATATCAAAGAAAATAAAACTGAGAATTTTTTAGAACGGATGAGCATCACCATACAAATTCTAGAAACCCAACCAATTGCAAGCAGAACGTAAAAAACAAATGCACCTAGGTATTTCGTGCTGAAAATGGTAGAATTTTTATTTATTTATTTGAGACAGAGTCTTACTCTGTTGCCCAGGCTGGAACGCAGTGGCAGGATCTTGGCTCATTGCAACCTCCACTTCCCAGGTTCAAGCGGCTCTCCTGCCTCAGCCTCCCAAGTAGCTAGGATTACAGATGCGCACCATCACACCTGGCTAATTTTTGTATTTTTAGTAGAGACGGGATTTCACCATGTTGGCTGGGCTGATCTCGAACTCCTGATTTCAACTGATGCACCTGCCTCAGCCTCCCAAAGTGCTGGGATTACAGGTGTGAGCGACTGTGCCCAGCCAAAAAACTGTAGATTTTTTTTTTTAAAAAAGAAAATTTTAACAATAGAGAAATAAAAAGATAGGTTCCCTTTGAAAGAGCAATCCCAGACTTCAGGCTGACCTCTCCAGAGATGAGGAAGCCCAAAGAAGCTGGCAAGACGTCCACACGCCAAAGGCCAACTGCCATCCAAGAAATCCACATACAACCGGCACATCCTGCAAGAACGGGGTGAGAAAAAGAAAGTCTCAAACAAAAGCAGGGAGATTTCATCAAGAGCAAACACACACAAACAGAAATTCTCAAAGAGGCTCATCAGACAGGAGAAAATGACCCCAGAATCAAAGCATTATGAAGATCATTAGCAGCAAATAGAGGAAAGACGCTAAATACAGAATGACTGTGCAAAGTAATAATGTAAGGCCTGGTGAGTTTAAAATATATCAGAATAAATGTCGATGTAGAATTTAAAATATATTGGAATAATTGTCGATGTAAAACATATCAGAATAAATATCAATGTAGAATGCAATATCTGGTGAGTTTTTAAACATATCAGAATAAATATCGTTGATAATCTATAACCAGCAACTCTGGAATATATGCTAGCAGAGTTAAAGTGTTCCAGAAGTCTTGCATTTTCCCAGAAGGTGGCTAAAAGTATTGATTAACATTGATGTTTGATGTGTCAATGATGTATATTATAATTTCTAAGGTAACCACTAGAATAAAAGAGTGCATATTTCTGAACTAAAAGAAGAAAAAGTGGAATGATTTTAAAAACTCAATCAGTGCAAAGGAAAGCAAGATAAAGAGAAAAGGAACCCAGAACAGGGGCTACAACTAGATATCACATAGTAAAGTAGAAAAATATATTTTGAATACATCAGTAATCACAATAAATGTTAATGGGCTTAATCCTTCAATGAAAAGCCAATTTTTAAAACCAAGAGTTTTAAAAATCTATGTGCTATTTCTGTGAGTCTTATCTAAACATAAGAAAAAGAAATGTTTAAAGGAAAGCATGGGAAATGATACCAACATCAACACCAATCAAAAGGAAGCTGCTATTTGAAAATCAGTATCTGAGCAATAAGGTTTAAGGCAAAGAGAGTATTACAGATAGTGACTGCTTATATTGATAAAAGTTTTAATCCACCAGGAATATATAATAATTCCTAAGTTTGTTTGCACCTAAAAACATGACCTTGATAGAAACAAAGCGAAAATTGACAAACATACAAAAATGGTAAATCCTTCAACATTATCATTGATACCTCAAGGAGGGTAGGCTGGCGAGGACATGAGGGTAACATGATGTGCAAAGTCAATGCAGAGAAGACGAACACACGACGAAGAGGGTCACAGGGCGGAAAGTGAGTGATATGGAAGCATTAGGTTGATGAGCTTGAGAGCCTTGATCAGTAAGTGTCTGGAGAGAGTAATCCAGAAAAGAGGAGAGGGGGTGAAGGAGGGAGGGAAGAGCAGACAAACACAGGACGAAGAGGGTCACAGGGCGGAAAGTGAGTGATACAGAAGCAATAGGTTGATGAGCTTGAAAGCCGTGATCAGTAAGTGTCTGGAGAGAGTAATCCAGAAAAAGAGGAGGGGGATGAAGGAGGGAGGGAGACGGGGTAAGAGAGAGACTGCGAGAGAAACCAACATCAGGAACAAAAAGGGTGATGACACTACAGAGCTTGCAGACAGACTCTGCCTTTGGAATAAGAATTTGAGAAAATTTGAATAAAAATGACTAATTTCCAGGAAATTAAACAGCTTATCAAAACTGCCAGGAGAAGAAAATCAAAATTTTCCTGTAAGTGATAAAATTATTGAGTCATTCATACAAACCCTTCCCACAAAGAAAACTTTAGGCAGAGATTTTTCAGCGGAAGTTCTACCAAACATTTAATGAAGAAAGAATTCCAAACTTACACAATATTTTTCAGACAAAAGAGGAAAAGAGAAATATTTCCCAATTGATTGTATAAGACTAGTATTATTCTGATGCCAAAACCTGACAAGGATATTATTGAAAAAAAAGAAACTAGAAGGTAAACCTGAAGTATAAACATGGATGCCAAAATCCTAAATGAAGTACCAGCAAACCGAGTTAATCATAAAAGAAGTTTGTTTATCACAAGGGTGAAAATGTATTTTAATATTAGAAAATCAATATAATTCCCCACATTAACAGAGAAAGGAGGAAAATCATAGGATCGTTTCAATACATACAGATGCTCTGATTTAAATTTTTAAATATTCATTCATGATTTTTAAAAAAGAATCAAATCAATTTATAAACAGAAGAAAAGGACCTTAACCTGATGAAGCATATCTTTTTAAAAGACACATAAAGTATCTTTGCTTAGAAATAGAGCAAGGCTACCTGTTATCATAATTCCATTTGACATTTCACGTTAGGACCAGCTGGTGCATTAAGTCAAGGAATAGAAATAACATGTGAGAACTGGCCAAAAAAAAAAAAAAAAAAAAAAAAACATAAGTAAATAAACAGAATTGTCATTATATGCAGAGGATATAATACATAGGCAATACAAAGGAATTTACACATATGTAATTTGAATCAATATAAAAGTTTTCTAATATGGCAGAACATATAAATCAATATTAAAAACCAGCTTTTGCCAGGTGCAGTGGCTAACGCCTCTAATCCCAGCACTTTGGGAAGCTGAGGCAAGTGCATCACCTGAGGTCAGGAGTTTGAGACCAGCCTGGCCAACATGACAGAACCCAGTCTTTAAAAATACAAAAATTACCCAGGCATGGTGGCAGTCACCTGTAATCCCAACTATTTGGGAGATTGAGGCAGGAGAATCGCTTGAACTCTGGAGGTGGATTTGCAGTGAGCCGAGATCCCACCATTGTACTCCAGCCTGGGTGACAAGAATGAAACTCCGTCTCAAAAAAAAAAGGAACAAACAAACAAAAACCGCTTTATCAATATTAACAACAAGAAATAGAAATAAATGCATTTTTTTTTACAGAGTATATGTATTATATACACACTTTTCAGCTTCTGGTAGTGCTAGATTCACTTAGATCAGACCAGCTATCTTGTTGATAACAACTATAAACTCTGGGCAAAATGTAAAGAGCAACCTTTTTAAGTCTCAGGAAGGCAAAGACAGGTAGCCAGGAACTGAATAGGCACCCTGCATGTGGAAGATGGACTCGTGCTGGGTGAGCCCAACCTGTACCCAGCTTTTCCCAAGTTTTGACACGTGGCAAACAGATCTCATGCAGAGAACAGCAATCTTAGTGAGCAGGACTTAGACGTCAGAGTTTGGGCTGCCAGGGCCTCTGGAAATTGAGGGTGAAAATATCAGAAAGGAAAAAACTAACACGGAATTGGTCTCCCAGAAGGAGAAAAGCAAGGAAATGAGGAATATACACACAAACACACACACACACACACACAAACATATATGAAGAAATATTGGTAGAAAATTGTCTAAATTTGACCAAAACATCAACCCACAGCTGCAAGAATCTCAACAAATCCAAATCAAGCTAAACACAAAGAAAGCCACACTTCAGCACCTCCTCATCAAACTGATGGAAAAAAAAAAGAAAGTAATAAAATGTTAATCCTCCAGAGCGACTTCACCGTTTGGTCATGAAAGATTAGCTGGAATAGAATTTGTCTTCTCACCTCAATCGCTTAGAAACGGTTAAATATAGAAAACCACTGTTTTGTGTGTTGGGTGAAAGATGATGCAGGAAGGTACTCAGTGAGATTAAACAAACACACAGAGAAAATCCTCCAATCGCTCTGGCTTCCTCAGGGTGGACCACAACTGTCTCTATGGTGTGAGGAGAGGGAGGGGGAGGCTGGGGAGGCCACAGCAGCTGGAGTCTGCAGGTGGATGATCCAAGAAGAAGGAGCCAGGCAGAGAGAGAGAGAACTCAGAAACCTTCAAAGAGCTCTCCTTGAGACCCTGGCTGGACGCTGATCTACGCACACATCCGGGGAAACAACACAGGGCCAGTGAGCTTGGGAACTGTGAAGCGAAGAATTCCCAGATCTCACCCAGGGATGGAAGATATTTTTATTCCATCTTGTGAGAGTAGAAAGACTTTGTTGAACACATGGAGCAATCACTAGAGACCCTGAAAGGGCGAGGCTGCAGGTGTAGGTGTGGGGCTCATTTGTTTCTGGAGTGACAACTGCGCTGGACTCTTCTAACAAAGCACAAATACAGCCTCAAAGAGACCAACCTGATCCACCAGGAAGCTAACTGCGTATCTAAACGAACTTCAATGCTCTTGAACGGAAAACAACAAAACTGAAACAATCAATGATGGAAAAAGCAAATTGCCTGGTATCCAATCAAAAATTACAACCTATAAATAAGCCAAAAAATTCAATTCATAGTAACACGCCAGTCCCTCGCACAACTTAAAAATCACCATTGTAAGTATTTAAAGTTGCTCTTTTTTTTTTTTTTTTTTTTTTTGAGACAGAGTCTTGCACTGTCGCCCAGGCTGGAGTGCAATGGCATGATCTTGGCTCACTGCAACTTCTCCCTCCCGAATTCAAGTAATTCTCCTGTCTCAGCCTCCCAAGTAGCTGGGATTACAGGCGCCCACCACCACACCTGGCTAATTTTTGTATTTTTACTAGAGACGGGGTTTCACCATGTTGGCTGGGCTGGTCTTAAACTCCACCCACCTCGGCCTCCCAAAGTGCTAGGATTACAGGCGTGAGCCACTGAGCCCGGCCGAATTTGCTCAGCTATTTAGAGGAAAACATGAACATGGAGAAAAATTGAAAGTATCAATTAGGGCCAATAGCAACATCTAGAACCAAAAAATGTAATCTCTAAAATAAGACTTTCACAAGATGAGGTTAACAATGTATAAGATACTGGAGAGCGAAAGATTCCCTCAAAAACATAGCAATAGGAACTACACAGTACGAATCAGGGAGGGAAAAAGATTTTAAAAACAAAAAGACTGAACAGAGCCTCAGTAATCTGTAAGACAATATCAAATCATTGAAAACATAAGCAGTTGGAAGCCCTGAAGGAAGGGGAATAGAGACAAAAAGAAAAATTACTTAAAGAAATAACAGTCTTAACATTTTTCAAATTTAATGAAAACTATAAATGTACAAAGAAATAGCTCAGTATAACAGAAAAAAAAATCATGCAAAGGCACAACCTAATCAACATTGCTGAAAACCAGTGAGAAAGAGAAAAATCTTAAAGGAAATTCAGGAGGTGGGGGAAACATTTATGTATAGAGGAACAAAGAGAAAAAAATATAACAGACATATCATCTGAAACTACATAAGTCAGAGAAAGAGAATAACAACTTTAAAATGCTAAAAGAAAAAAAAAAATCAACCTAAAATTCTATACCCAGTAAGAAAATCCTATAAAATGAAGGTTAAATAAAAACTTCCTTACATAGATAAAAATCACATAGAAAATTTGTTGCCGCTAGGTATGCACAGTTTTTAAAACGTTATAAAAAGTTATTTAGGTGAAATAATAACAATGCCAGGCAGAAACATGGGTTCACACAAAAGAATGAAGAGCAGTGGAAATGATAAATAGGTGGGTAGACAGAAAAATACATAAACCCTAAAGCAACCATCAAAATTTTTTAAAGTCTTAGTAAAAAAAATTAATAAATGGAATCATAAAAATAATAAAATGTATAAAATGGAATAAAATAAAATGGAATCATAAAAAATAATCCAAAAGAATGAAGAAAGAGAAAGAATGAATTAAAAAAAAAGAAAAGAGTAATAAAACACAACACATAAAAAACAAATAGCAGGGTGGTAGATTTAAACCAACCACTCAGGATGGTTTCTGTCTACAACAACCTACTTTAAATATAAAAGCACACGTAGGGAGGCCAAGGCAGGCAGATCACGAGGTCAGGAGATCAAGACCATCCTGGCTAACATGGTGAAACCTTGTCTCTGCTAAAAATACAAAAACAAAATTAGCGAGCACATGGTGGCCGGTAGTCCCAGCTACTCAGGAGGCTGAGGCGGGAGAATGGCATGAACCCGGGAGGTGGAGTTTGCAGTGAGCTGAGATTGCACCACTGCACTCCAGCCTGGGTGACAGAATGAGACTCCGTTAAAAAAAAAAAAAAAAAAAAAAAAAAAATATATATATATATATATATATATATATATATATATATATATGTAATTCTGAACTAATACATGAAAGAAAAAAGATACACACAAAGATTAAAATTAGAAAGCTGGAAAATATATGCCATGCAAAACCCTACGCATAGGAAATATGGATACTACTAGGGATAAAGGAAGACACTTTATAACAATAAATGGGTCAGTTTTTTGAAAGCCATAATAATTCTAAGTATAAACATATACCTAATAACAGAACTTCAAAATTCATGACAGAACTGAAAGGAGAAATAGACAGAACCACAATTATACTTGGAGATTGAAGACTCTTCTCACGTTCATTAACAGACAGAATATCAGTGAGGATGCAGAAGACTTAAAACAAATAACATTATCAACCAAGAGGCTCCAGTTGACACTTGTAGAACACTCTACCTGATGACAAGAGAGTACACATTCTGTTCAAATAAACATGGAACATTCACCAAGATAGACCATAAAATAAGTCTCAATATATTTTAAAAATTTGAAATTATAATAAAACAAAAATTGTACAAACACAGAATTAAATTAGAAATCAGTAACAAAATTTGAAAAATTCTCCAAATATTTAGAAATTAAACGATACACATCAAAATAACCCATGGGTCAAAGAAGCTATTTGAAGGGAAATTGAAAAATGATTTATGCTACATTTAAAAAAGGAAAATTATTAAAATTTGTGGGTTGCAGCTAATGCAGTATGTAGAGGAAAACTAAGAGCTTTAAATGTTTATATTGGAAAATTAGAAAGGCCTAATGTTGATAAGCCTGTTTTGCACCTTAAGAAGCTGAGAAAAACAGCAAATTAAAAGCAAAGTAATTAAAAGAAAGGAAATTATAAAGTTAGTAGCAAAAATAAATAAAGTAGTAACAAGAAAATTAGAGAAAATCGATGAAACCGGTATCTGTGTCTTAGAAACAATTAACTAGCTAAGCTGATGAAGGCAATAAGATAGAAGATACAAATTTGCCATATTAGGAATGAAATATATGACATCACTGTAGGAATGAAATATATGGCATCACTATAGATCCCATGATAATTAAAATAATAATATGGGATTATTATGAAAAAATGTTTATGCCATTCAATTCAACCACTTCAATGAAATAGACAAATTCCTTGAAATATTCAAATTGCTAAAACTGACTCAGAAAGAAATGGAAAATATGAATAGCCCTATAATGATCACAGAAATTAAAATCACAATTAAAAATCTTCCCCCAAAGGTAACTTCAGGCCCAGATGTCTTCACTGAGTAATTATATTGCATGCTAGGAACAAGTAAAATGAATTCTACACAATTTCAGAAAATGAAGGAAAAACGAACACGTCTCAATTCATTTTATAAAGTTAACACTAACCATTACTAAAACCTGATACAGACATTGCAACAAAAGAAAACTACCCAACAATATTTCCCATATATACAGTTGTAAAAACCCTTAACGAGTCAAGTCCACCAACATATGAAAGTCGGTGTATCCCAGAAATGCAAGGTTGTTTTAATATTCAAAACATCAAGGTGAGTCATCATACCAACAGCATATAGGAGAAAAATGATACACTTTTCTCCATAGAGATAGAAAAAGCACATGGCCCAATTTAACACCCATTTGTAATAACAATTCTCTGTAAACGAGGAATAGAAAGAACATCCTTGAAATAATAAAGAGCACCTAACAAAAACTTGCAGCTAACATATTTGATAATAAAAGACAAAATATTTTCTCCCAAGACTGAGCACAAAGCAAGGATGTCTGCTTTCATCATTTATGCTCAGCATTGTACTGAAGGTCTTAGCCTATGTCAATGCCAGGAGGCAATAAATTAAAATAAAAGGCATGACTAAGCGAGGTAGCTTATGCCTGTGATCCCAACACTTTTGGAGGCCAAGGCGGGAGGATCCCTTGAGCCCAGGAGTTAGAGACCAGCCTGGGCAATATGGTGAAATCCCATCTCTACAAAAAATACAATAGCTGGGCATGGTGACGCATGCCTGTGATCCCAGGTACTCAGGAAGCTGAGGTGGGAGAATCGCTTGAGCCTGGGAGGTTGAGGCTGCAGTGAGCTGTGATCATGACACTGCACTCCAGCCGGTGACAGAGGGAGACTCTGTCTCAAAAAATAATAAGAAGAAACAAAAGGCGTCCAGATTGGAAAAGAAGAAGAAAACTTCCCCTTCACAGACAGCAGTCTTATATCTGACATAATTAACTCAAATGAATCGTAAGGTTACATTAAGTGCTGAAACTATAAAAGCTCTCAGAAAATATCTTTGCACCTTAAGACAGCAAAGATGTCTTAGATGTGACACAAAAAGCACAAACATCAAAGGAAATACTTATAAATTGGACTTCATAAAAATTTAAAACTTCTGCTCTTCCAAAACATCATGGAGAAAATGAAAATGCAAGCTACAAACCGCAGGATGATATCTGCAACACATACAGCTTGACAGAGACCTGGCGTCAAGACACGTAAAGATTTCCTACGACTCAATTATAAGAAGACAAGTGAAAATGGATGAGGGCTTTGAAAAGCCTCTTCGTAAGAGAAAACATAGTCAATAAGAACATGAAAAGATGCTGAACACCACTAGTCATCAGAGAAATGCAAATTAAAACCACACCTGTAGTCCCAGCGACCCAGGAGGCTAAAATGGAAGGACAGCTTGAGCCCAGGAGTTTCAGGCTGCAGTGAGCTATGCTCATACCACTGCACTCCAGCCTGGGCAACAGAGCAAGACCTTCTCTTTAAAGAATAGCAATATAACATTCCAGCCAATAAAACATTCCAGCCAATATGACACTCCAGTCAATACGACATTCCAGCCAATATGACATTCCAGCCAATATGACATTCCAGTCAATATGACATTCCAGCCAATATAACATTCCAGCCTTGGTGGTGTAACCAGTGTTTTCAATTGTGTCCTGTTATAAGGAGAACAGATTATTATGGAACTTATGCAAATAACTATATTACTATAAAATAAGAATGTTCACAAGTCATGGGGTAAGAGGATGGGCAATTCCTAAGAGGAGACATCAGGGTGAAGGGAATTCTGGCCAAATCCATCCGATAGGATTCTTGCTGAGGACAGGCCAGGGTGGCCGACATCACTTCGGGGGTGGTGCAGGTGAGGAACTTGATCAGATAATGAGGATGATTAGATAAAGAGGGTGTGGGAGGCTGGGCACAGTGGCTCACACCTGTAATCCCAGCACTCTGTGGGGCTGAGGGGGTGGATCACTTGAAGTCAGGAGTTCCAGATCAGCCTGGCCAACATGGCAAAACCCCATCTCTACTAAAAATACAAAAATTAGCCGAGTGTGGTGCCACATGCCTGTAATCCCAGCTACTCAGGAGGCTGAAGCAGGAGAATAGCTGGGAGGCAGAGTTTGCATTGAGCTGAGATTGCGCCAATGCACTCTAGTCTGGTGACAGAGTGAGACTCTGTCTCAAAAAAAAAAAAAAAAAGAGGGTTAGGGGTTCTTGTGGAACTGACTCTGCAGGGTTCTTTTGCTAAACCTGTATTTTACAGGGAAGTACACAGATGGGGCTAGGAGAATGTTTGACTAAAGTTTGGCCAAGCAAAGAATCTTCGCCACAACAGAGAAACAAGAAACTAACATCAGATTAAGAGAAAATAGGAAAGGAGGTAAGAGAAGGGAATAAATATGGTGGCAAAAACCAAAACCAGAACCACACCAGGATAGCAGAAATAATTCGAAGTCTTCCAGCAATCACAATGAATGTAAATAATTGGTCTCATCTTACATGACTGGGATAGGTAAATGTGTAAAAATGCAGCTATTGAAGGAGGCCCCTGGAGGAAATTGAATTAGGCCCATTGTGCATGTCATGTGGTATTTCTCCCATCCTTCTTCCTGAACCTTGAGAGAAGTCTAGTTTCCATTTACGACCCGCTTGAGCTGGGCTACAGGATGGGTCTCGGGTTGCATTGGGGCCTGAGGGTTCAGCATGCTCTTGACGAGATGATACTGGTATCAAAGGACTCAGTGAGAGAGCCGGGAAGGGGTGCATCATTGGAGGAACTTCTGGGCCACCAGCCATAGACCAGTCCACACCTGGAGACTCTGTTGAGTCCCTTCCAATCTTGGAGAGGCTGGAGTTCGTTCCTTCCTTCCTTCTTTCCTTCCTTCCTTCCTTCCTTCCTTCCTTCCTTCCTTCCTTCCTTCCTTCCTTCCTCCCTCCCTCCCTCCCTCCCTCCCTCCCTCCCTCCCTTCCTCCCTCCCTCCCTCCCTCCCTTCCTTCCTTCCTTCATGGAGTTTTGCTCTTGTTACCCAGGCTGGAGTACAACGGTGCGATCTCAGCTCACCACAACCTCTGCCTCCCAGGTTCAAGCGATTCTCCTGCCTCAGCCTTCAGAGTAGCTGGGATTACAGGCATACACCACCATGCCCAACTAATTTTGTGTTTTTAGTAGAGATGGGGTTTCTCCATGTTGGTCAGGCTGGTCTCGAACTTCCCACCTCAGGTGATCCGCCCGCCTCGGTCTCCCAAAGTTCTGGGATTACAGGTGTGAGTCACCGCACACAGCCTGGATTTTCATTTTTATTATGGAAAGTGTCATTGCTTTGGTCCTCATTTGTGACAAGGAGATTGCATAGCATTTACCATGGGGACCCAGCGGGACGAAGGATGTGAATGTGCCCCAAGCACCTTCAAGGGCCATGCCAACAGGAGGACACTTCATTCGACAAAGACACGTCTTGGGAGCTGTCCTGGATCCCGGAAGACGAATTCTGATTTCTCCTTCCTTTGCATAAACATCTTCCAAGAGCCTGCCATCAGCTCTGCCAGTACCGACAAGGACTCCCGTGGAGGCATTTCCCCTTGGAGGCCCAGATCACTGGTATTTGTAATCAGCCTATATTTAGCAGATGACAATTACACTGATGGGGGAGGCTGCATTTGAATTCAATGCTCAGTTGGCAAGGAGAGGAGAGGCTGGCACTCACCCCTCTGAGTGAGCTCTGGCGAATTCCGGGGAGCTAAAGCTTTCTAAACTGTCTTTTCATCATCTCTAAAAGCATCACGTTCTAATGAGGTCCCCAGACAGTGCCTCCCAACACAGGCGGAGGTGGACTTGGCCTCATTATTCCTCCTATGAGATGTCTCATGAGGCGGCAGGAGGTGGGGGGTGATGGTAGAAGGGGGAAGAAAGGAAACAATTCAAGTAAGACTGTTTGCTGTTCGGATTATTCTGTGTGTTGTCAGACGCAGGTGGAGGAAGAAAGTTGACGGGACAGTCTTAGCTAAAGCAGCGTGGACTGAAAAAACCCAGCAAGCCTAAAGAATTCTTGAAGCAAACAAGCTCTGAATGGTTTCCAGAGTTCTCCACTTGCTATATTTTGTCAACTGCCGGCTACTGACATGGTTGGAATTGTCCGCTACACGTGGCCGCCTAGCATGGCTTTCCGTCTTGGGAGAAGCCAGCTTCAGCTGCCCATGGGCATGTGCGGCCTATTTGGTGCAAGCCGTGTTCACATCTGGGGCCCAGAAAGCCACTCTCCAGGGGCTCTGCGGTGAGAGTGAGGGTCTCTGTAGTCTTCGCTTTCCTCACTGAGACCTTCCTGTAGAGCAGCCCAGGGCAGGCAGGAGGAAAGTGTGTGGCCTGTCTGCTGGGCTCATGCCAAATCCAGCCATGCCCGGGCTGGCCCTCACCATGTCTGTGAGAGAGAATGCTCCGTAGGCCAGTGCTGGGGAAATGAGGCCCACATTTGTGGTACCAAAAGCTTCTCTGTGTCCATGAGATAGATGTTCTCATCTGTCAGTTCCCCAGCTGCCTAACAAAGAACCACAAACCCAGTGGCGGAAACAACAACAATAGATTGTCGTCCCATGATTCTGGAGGCCACGAGGCCAAGATCAAGGGGGCAGCTCGGCTGGGTCCTACTGAGCCTGGGAGAGGGGGATCTGTTCCAGACCTCTCCCCTGCTCCTGGGGTCTGCTGGCCGTCGTCAGCATTCCTTGTGTAGATGCGTTAATCCAGTCTCTGCCTTTATCTTCATGCAGAGTTCTCCCTGCGTGCCTGTATGTCTGTGCATCCAAATTTCCCCACTGTGTAAGGACCCTACACGTATTGGATTAGGGGTCCAGCTTATCCACTATGACCTCATCTAAACTTTAATTATGTCTGCAAGGTGCTGTTATCACTTCAACCTACGAATCTTGGGGAGACACAGTTCAATTCACGACACCCCTCATAGCCATCACGGGCAGGAGACATCCCTGCAGGCCCCTTACCAGGGCAAAGACTGAGGGTCCCAGTTCCATTTCTGGGGATCGAGGAGCTCCACTGCTCATCTCCTCCCATGGCCATGTTGACAGTGGCCTCCAGGGCACTGAGAGCTGCTTAAGAGACAGCACAAATACACATGGCCCCTCAGGGCCAGGCTGCAGCATCCTGCAGGGGGTGCCATGAGCAAGTCTTGAGGACCAAGGGATAGGACATTTGCAGGGAGACACAGCAGCACCTGCGGAATTGGGACATGGCGAGAAGCGGGGAGCAGAGTGCTGAGCATGGGGCTGACCGAGGACACCAGGTGCTTGGCACCGAGGACTTGACCTGGGGTACATGGACCTGGAAAGCTAGACAGAGGGTTTGGAAGCTGCCTGTAAACACCGAGCAGTCTCTCAAGATGTTTGGGCAGAGCTGCTGTGATGCCAGAGCATGGTGGGCGGCCAGTACCCAGGCCTGCGTCCTTTCACGGGAGCGTCCACCTCTGATGCCACCTCCCCCGTCTAGGCACCCACCCCCTCCTTCCAGCCAGCCTGGCTCTTTGCTGTGCTGCTTTCTTTTGAACACTCCATTGTGTGGATGGACCACATTTTCTTTATCCGTTCATCTGTCATTGGATGACTGGGGTGCTTCCACCTTCTGGCTATTGTGAATAATGCTGTTACGAATGTGGGTGTAGCCACTTACTTTGAAAAACTGCAAAAAATTGCTTTCTTTTTAATTTTTTTTAAAAAGAATTAGGCATAACTATACTTCGTATCACGAAAATGGGTCTGTTAAAAATCCACAAACTTATCTTCTTGAATTCTGGTCAAATAATGAAAACACTTATAGACTACACTATATAAAAATACATTTTAATTAGCACCTTTCCCCCTCATTTTTAAGTGACTTTTGTAGTCATCTTTTTCATAGGTAACGTTTCATCTCTTGTATTATTTTTCTATCAGTGTTAGTCTGGTAGGTATTTAACTTTTGAAATGAAAACAAGTGGAATCTTCACCAAAATATTTTTGTGAGTGGGGAGGTTCCCCAGCAGCACATAGGAGGACAATGCATTGCAGTGGAATACTCTACAGCCAAAGTCGTTGGGGAAAGAGGACCCACAAGCAGAAAGGAGCTCAGGTGATGAGCTTACCTGCCATTGTAAGCCATCCCAGGGCCGATCCACTCTTGCTTCTGAAAAGACTCTCTCTATGTATGAGTTCTGCCCCTTTCATTATTCTGTTAAAATTTACATAACATGAAATCTACCATCTCAACAATTTTTAAGTATACAGTGGTGTTAAATACATTCACTTTGTCATAAAACCACCACCACCCTCATTTCCAGAACTCTTTTCATCTTGTGAAACTGAAATTCTGTACCCATTAAAATCCTCATTCCCCCTTCCCCCAGCCCCTGGGACTCCTCTATTCCACTTTCTGTCTCCACAAATTTGACTTCTCTAGGGACCACATGTAACTGGAATCTCACAGTGTTTGTCCTATTGTGACTGGTTCATTTCACTGAGCATCATGTCCTCTAGGTTCATCCATGCTGTAGCATGTGTCAGAATTTCCTTCCTTTTCAGGGCTGAATAATATTCCATCGTATGGATGGACCACATTTTCTTTATCCGTTCATCTGTCAATGGATGCTTGGGGTGCTTCCACCTCTTGGCTATTGTGAATAATGCTGTTATGAACATGGGTGTAGCCACTTCCTTTTAAAAATTACAATCAGTTGCATTCATTTAGTATCAGGCCCAGGCTCGCCTCCAGGGAGACAGGCAGAACCACTCAGCTAAGTTGTCCTCTGATTGCTGACTCTCAGAAACTGGGAGAGATGACAAATGACTTATTTTAAGCTAAATCTTTGGATAATTCGTTATGCAGCAAATATTAACACAGAGTGTGGAAGCAGCAATTAGGAGACCTAGATAAAGACCCAGGACTTCTCTGGTCAGGACAATCAGGCAAGAGAAAGAAATAAAGGGTATTCAGAGAGGAAGAGAGGAAGTCAAACTGTCTCTGCACATGACATGATCATATATCTAGAAAACCCCATCGTCTCAGTCCAAAAGCTGATAAACAACTTCAGCAAAGTCTCAGGATACAAAATCAATGTGAAAAAATCACAAGCATTCCTATACTCCAACAACAGACAAGCAGAGAGCCAAATCATGAATTAAATCCCATTCACAATTGCTACAAATACAATAAAATACCTAGAATATAGCTAACAAGGGAAGTGAAGGACCTCTTCAAAGAGAACTACACATCACTGCTCAAGGAACTCAGAGAGAACACAAACAAATAGAGAAACATTTCATGCTCATGGATAGGATGAGTCAATATCGTGAAAATGGCCATACTGCCCAAAAGGTCTAATATCCAGAATCTACAAGGAACTGAAACAAATTTACAAGAAAAAAAAACCCATTAAAAAGTGGGCAAAAGACATGAACAGACACGTCTCAAAAGAAGACATTTATGTAGCAGCCAACAAACATGAAGAAAAAAGCTCAATATCACTGATCATTACAGAAATGTAAATCAAAACCATGATGAGATACTATCTCATACCAATCAAAATGCCAATCAAAATGGCGATTATTAAAAAGTCAAGATACAAAGATACTGGAGAGGCTGTGGGAAAATAAGAACACTTTTACACTGTTGGTGGGAGTGTAAATTAGTTCAACCATTGTGGAAGACGGTGTGGCAATTCCTCAAATATCTAGAACCAGAAATACCATTTGACTCAGCACTTTCATTACTGGGTATATACCCAAAGGAATATAAATCATTCTATTACAAAGATACATGCACGTGTATGTTCATTACGGCACTATTCACAATAGCAAAGACATGGAATCAACCCAAATGCCCATCAATGATAGACTGGATAAAGAAAATGTGATACATATACACCATGGAATACTATGCAGTCCTAAATAAGAATGAGATCATGTTTTTGCAGGGACGTGGATGAAGCTAGAAGCCATTATCCCCAGGAAACTAATGCAGGAACAAAAAAACCAAACACTGTATGTTCTCACTTATAAGTGGGAGCTGAACAATGAGAACACACGGATACAGGGAGGGGAACAACACATATTGGGGCCTGTGGTAGGGGGAGCGGGGAAAGGGAGATCACCAGGATAGATAGCTGATGCATGTGGCGCTTAATACCTAGGTGATGGGTTGGATATAGTTGCAGCAAACAACCACAGCACACGTTTACCTGTGTAACAAACCTGTACGTCCTGCACATGTATCCTGGAAATTAAATTTTAAAAAACAGAACTTCCATTGACTGCTGAGTGATCTTTAGTAGTGACCTAACCTCTCTGACTGCCAGCTTCATTGCCTGTAGACGTGATAAATGGGTGATTCTTTGCCTCCAAGGACACAAGTGAGACAAGGAATTTGGAAACCCTTTGGCAACACTGGGCTATGGTTTGGATGTTCTCTTCTCTGGAAGCTCCCATGGTCCTGCACCTTTCCCTTTCTGAAGATGGCAGGGCTTGTCTTTCTCAATGGCCACTGCAAGAAGTGGCCAATATTTGTGGGTTTATCCTAGTCAGTCCTGCAGCTGGGTTGTGAGGCACAGACCTCGAGTCAAAATGAAAGGAGCTCTTAGACCAGGCCTAACCAGGCTCTACTTTCTGAGTAAGGTTAATAGTACATGTAATTAGTGGGAGACTAACAAGGCACAGGTAATGAAAGAGTTAACAAAAGTGGAGTGGAAGGAAGAAGTCTTCCAAGTGAGACACTCACACTTCCCAAAGACAAGTCAGCAGAAGGAAGGATGACCTCAGCCTTGCTGGGACCCATGCCCTGCTCAGAGTGAGCCTCTTGGCATCTCCTGCTCAAACAGATCCTCATTCCCAAATTAAATCTATCCTGCCATTGCAGGACATTGCTTGAGACTTTTAAACACGGCAGGGGCCAGGGCCAGCCTCTCATTCATTTTGTATGAAAGCCCCTGATGTGGGAACTACTGAAGACCTTCACCTTCCATCCCAACAGCCCCCGACATTACCACGATGTCAGGCGGGGTGTGTGTGTGTGTGTGTGTGTCTGTCTATCCGTCTTCAAACAAAATCTTGGGATTGGAAATTAACCACAAATGGGGCAATGGTTGGTGTTTTGGTAGGCTGCTGAGCAATGGGCAGTCCTCCTTTCTCCTTCTCTTAAATTTGGAAGCAAATAAGGACTAAGGCTCAGAAGACACACAGCTGGGGAGTAAAATGCTGGCTTTATTGCTGACCAAGCTGCCTGGCTTTTAGGTCCAAATGAGCCTGCAGACAGTTGACCCAAACTGGAGCGATGAGTCCGCCCAACTCCAGACACAAGACAGGTGGGTAACGTCAGACCTCTCCCTTGGGCACAACTGCCCTGCATGTGTCCCATGTCTATGGTGGTTGTCCAGTGCCAGTAGAGCTTCACTCAGCTGCTCTGCGAGTCTCCTACTGGCTAAGCCATGGTGTGAGGGCAGGGGTGAGCTGAGAGTGCTGCTCCTGCTCCAGCTCTTGCCCAAACTGGGGAGTGGAGGGACCCCCTCCCTGCCCCTGGTGGCTGGGACTGCCAGCTGTTAGATGAAACCCATTCTCCCCTGTCTCCCCAGGGACAGAGGACCTAGGCTTATGGCCACTCGACTGGACTACATTTCCCAAGGTCCTTTGCAGTGAGGGGAATCATGTGACTGAATTCCAGCCACAGGGCCCAGCAGGAGGGCCGAGTGAGCTCATCCTGGGGTCTGAGCTACAGCCAGGCCCCTGCCAGACTCCCCTCCTTCTCACGGGTGGCCACTCACGACTGTGAGGGTGGCAGAGGGACCAGTTGGGAGACCACTCCCACCCTGGAAAGTCCCCGAAATCAGAGATAGAGCAACCCACGGAGCAGTCGAACTCCTGGTTCTCTAAGAGATGGCGGCTGTCTTTGTGCATGGGATTAGCTTTACCCTGACTAAGGGTTTCTTCACACCTTTATTACTATTTCCTATCTTTAAAAAAAAGTCATCTGTGCTCATTGTAAAAAGTTTAACCAGTGTAGGAACTGATGAAGGGGAAACAAAGCAAAATTTGCTCTTCACCCTACTGTTCCAAAGCCACTGTTGGCTGTTGACTATTCCTTCTACTCACTCTTCCCTGCAGAAACACACAGTTTAAAAAATGGAATCATCTTTGATATACCATTAACTAACCTAGCATTTTTTGGACTCTTTTTGGAAATAGCTTTATTTTTTCCTGATTCTCGAAGTACTACATGCTTATCATAAAAATCACATAAAATATCAAAAAGTCTAAAGAAGAAAACAACACTCAACCATAAATCTGTGATCTCTAAGGATTGGGATTTGGCTGGGATCTGTCCTACTAGATTTTTTTTTTAAGGCATACATTACTATTTAGGTAACATGGGTAGATAGATGTCAGAGACAGAATTTCTTAACAAAAATTTTAAATGAGTATGGTGGCACAACATATCGTTTTATAAGGAGATTTGAAAACCCTTTATGGTATGTTATAGACTTCACTCACGTGATTTTAATTTTTAGCGTATGCATAGTATTGTCTTGCCTGGGGGATTCATAAAAATATGTTTAACAAATTCTGTATGTAGATTATTTTTAACTCATTACTATGAGAAATGCTTTCATAAGCATTCTTGTGCATCGATTTGTGTACACTATGGTGTACTATGTGCTTATTAGGATAAATTCCTAAAGAAGGTACTGGTAAGTCGAAGATGCGGCCATTTTCTATGATGCTGGTGCCTGGGGCCCTGTTGCTCTGTGAAAGCTTGTGCCAACATACAAGTCTCCAAATTGCGAATGCCAGCACCTGTACCTCACACTCACACAAATATTGGAGATTACAATTATTTAAGATATTGGCCAACCCAATGGGCATGTGTCTTGCTTTGTTTTACCCTATAATTATCTGACTTCTGGTGAAGCTGAACATATTTTTATATATTCTAATTTTTGGCCCAGTTTTTCTTTTTCTATTGAGGCTTCTTTTGTTATAAATGATTTGTAAAAGCTTCTCAAATATATATATATATATATATATATATATATATATATATATATATATATATATAAAAACTTCATTGTCTACCAGTTTATTTACATTTTAGGTTTGTCAGGGGTCTCTATTTTTCTTATATAGTTTTTATTACTGATGTGTTACTTTATAGATTTGCTAGTAGAGAAAAGAACAGAAAAGCTTTTCTCATCCAGTGGTTATAAAAATATGATTGCTTCACTGATTATAAAAGTAAATATTGTCTTACTGATTAAGCTGCTAAAAATGTTTTAAATCTTCTATTCATCTGGGATCAATTTTGGTGTAAGTGTAAATGATAAATCTGTCTTAATGTTTTCCCAAATGGCTAATTACACTAATTACTATATTGATGGAAAATAATCCTCTTTTTTTTCTTTGATTTGAAATATCACCCTATGTTCTCCTTCTCTCTCTCTTTCATCCTCTTTTTCTTTTCTATCCTGATTTTAATGCCATATTCTTTTAATTATTTTAGCTTTGTAATAGGCTTTAAAATCCAGAGTGAATGTTATTTTGTGTTTCATGAATTGATTGAAATCATAATTGCATGTCCGCTTTTGGGCCCTGCCTTTCTCCCTAAAATGTGTGGTTTGTAGAAATAAAAATCTATTTTTAAATTTAATGTTGTGCATGCTCCTCTCCGCTTCTCTATCTTCCTCTGTACAGCAGTGGAGGCCTCTATCCCCTGTCTTGTCTGGGCGACTCACACCTAAGCATGGGTTCTTTTTATTCTTTTTTTTTTTTTGAGACAGGGTCTCACTCTGTCGCCCAGGCTGGAGTGCAGTGGCATGATCTCAGTTCACTGTAACCTCTGCCTCCGGGGTTCAAGGGATTCTCCTGCCTTAGCCTCCCAAGTAGCTGAGATTACAGGCACCCACCATCACGCCCAGCTAATTTTTTTGTTTGTTTATAGTACAGACAGGGTTTCACCATGTTGGCCAGGCTGTTCTTGAATTCCTGGCCTCAAGCAATCCACCCACCTCGACCTCCCAAAGTGCTGGGATTATGGGCGTGAGCCTCCGTGCCCAGCCCCAAGCCTGGGCTCTCATTTCCACCTCCTCAGAAAGGCCTCCCTGGCTGCCCGAGCTATGTGAGGCCTCTTTGCTTCTCCCAGAGCACCCAGTGCTGTTCCTTCCCATCACTTACACAATTCATGATTAAGTATGTATATGCATGATGCTTTCTTTCTTTTTTTTTTTTTTTGAGACGGAGTCTCGCTCTGTCGCCCAGGCTGGAGTGCAGTGGCTGGATCTCAGCTCACTGCAAGCTCTGCCTCCTGAGTTTACGCCATTCTCCTGCCTCAGCCTCCCGAGTAGCTGGGTCTACAGGCGCCCGTCACCTCGCCCGGCTAGTTTTTTGTATTTTTGGTAGAGACGGGGTTTCACCGTGTTAGCCAGGATGGTCTCGATCTCCTGACCTCGTGATCTGCCCGTCTCGGCCTCTCAAAGTGCTGGAATTACAGGCTTGAGCCACCGCGCCCGGCCACATGATGCATTCTTAAGGTACTTCCCCTCTCCTCCAATTAGACTTGAAGCCCCATGAGGCAGAAACCATATTGACCAGTTTACCTGACGTCTACATAGGTGAGCATCAAGGCATGTTCTGGAATGAATAAGTGCATGATGAGGTCCGACATCCTCTGAGCAGTGCTAAGGGCTGCCATTGGCAGTGACCCTCTTGATACTGTTCCTCAACGCTCTGTCTTCCTCTAAACCGAGCTGCCCAAGCCAGCCTTTTGCTTATGTTCTTCCCTCTGCAGGGAATCCCTTCTAGCCTCTCCTTTCTGCGGACACTTGTTCATCTTCCCAAGGCAAGACCAACTGTAGCCTCCTTAGGGGAGTCTCCAGGTGGGGGCCGGTGGAGCTGAGCTGACCGCCGCTACTATGGTCGGAATATTTGTGCCCCCCTAAAGTTCATGTTGAAATTCTCACGCCAAGGTGATGGTGTTAGGAGGGGGCCTTTGGGAGGCGATGATGGTAGGAGGGTGGAGCCCTCAGGAATGGGATTCGCACCCTTATAATAGAGACTTAAGGGAGCTAGCTCACCCTGTCCACCACGTGAGGACACAGAGAAGGTGCTGTCTGTGAGCCAGGAAACCCTCACCAGACACCAGATCTGCTGGACCTTGATCTTGGACTTCCAGCTTCCAGAACTGTGAGAAATGGATTTCTGTGGTTTATAAACTTCCCATTTTGTGGAATTTTGTTATAGCAGCCCAAGTGGATTAAGACAGTCACCATGTTCTCACAAAGTTTGACTCACCGCAATCAAGAGCAAAGGCCTCTGGGCGGACCCACTCCCCTCTTGGGACTCCTCTGGGGTGAACATGGAAAGGCATAAAATAAACTTCTCTCCAACAAAATAAAGCGGAAAATCTATGCAATCAATTCAGATACCAAGGGACCTTTCTAATTCAGAGCCAGCCATCATTACATCCTCTATTTGTGTCTTTTTCTTCTGGTGTTGCTTGCACCTCTGGGGGACAGTGCCACACCTCTGGGGGACAGAGTCACACCTTCGGAGGACAGTGTCACTTACACCTTCGGGGGACAGAGTCACACCTCCGGGGGACAATGCCACACCTCTGGGGGACACTGTCATACCTCCAGGGGACAGTATCACACCTCCGGGGGACAGTGCCACACCTAGGGACAGTGCCACACCTCTGGGGGACAGTGCCACACCTCTGGGGGACAGTGCTGCTTACACCACCCCTCCTTTCCTGCACTGTGTCTGCTGAGACAAGCCCCAGAATGGGCTGTGTCCTCGGAGTCCTCCGAGTGGAGATTGTTCTCTGACTCCTGGGGCTGGTAATTTCTGCCTCCTGGCCTCTGTAAGTCCGCTCTATTCTCTCTTTTGGCTCCTGCTCTTCCCACGGGAACTTCTCTGCCACCTGAAACCCCTTTCTTCAACTCCTGCTGGGACCCTTCCTCATCACAGCGCTGTCCTCCGCCTGGAATCTCACCTGTGCTCTTGGTCAGGGAAGCCGCCAGCGGCATGAGGGCAGGGAAGGGCCAGTTGTACTTGCCACTGTTCCCCCAGGGTTCGCACCGTGCCCGGCACACAGTGAATTCTTATGGACTCACACCGAGCGGGGTGCTGGGACACCTTCCTTTTAGACTGTGACCTTCTCCAGGGAATGGGCTGTGATTCTCTCACACTGTACCTGGCGTGTAAACAGTGTCTGTGCTTTTATTTTGGTTGAGTCAATGCATGAAAGAATGACACAGATCATCCCAGTTCTCTTTCATATCCTGCGAGGACTGCCCCACTGGGGTCTCCCATTCATTCCTTTATTCATCCACAAATGTCTAGGAAGCCTCTGATATATATCAGGCAAGGAACTGGGAGCGTACGCAGTGAGCGGGGCTGCCTGATGGCCGGGTGGCTTCACACAGTCTGTGGCTTTCGGAGAAGTTTCGCCGGCTCGGCGTGGCTAATAAAATGCACATAACAGTCTCGGAAGAGCCCGACATCCCTGCAATGTGCTCCATTTTAATCGAGTCAGTCTTCCAGTGCGTGCTTTAATACTATTAGAAGCAAATCAAAATTAATGAGATTACCTCCTTTGAAATGTTATATATAATTAACCTCAAATTAAGGACAATATGTGTTTGAATTTGCCAATCAGTAACACCTTGTGATTGCCGAAATACACAGTAGCAAATAAGAGACATTGACACTAACCTGCCCATTGAAGTTGCGTGTAAAGTATCTCAAGGGAAATGGCTCTGAAGGTCCCCTGGTGGAGCCTCCAGCCAAGGGCAGAAAGAGAGTGGAGAAGTGTCCAGGCAAGGATGTACCCCAGTGACGAACGTCCCAGAGCCCCTTCCTGGGGCACCCAGTTCTGAGTGTGGTCCAGGACTCCCAAGCACCTCCGCCATTCCCAGAACATTCCCGCTTCCCGGCTGCGGAGGCCAGAGGTTCGGCTGGACATTGATACCCACGTGGGCTGGCACCTTGCCATGCATCCCCTGAGGTTCCTTCACATCAGACCGAAGGCCATGTAGCCTGAGTGGCTTGTGAAACCCCTGGCATTTATGCTTCTCATTGGAAGCGGGTAGGACAACTTTCCAAAACCACATTGACAGGTTGTAAGTTCGTATCAGCTTCCTGCCTGGCAAAGCCGTGGAACTCTGGACCGGCGGTCAGCCAGCGGCATGGTGGGGTAAAGGGTGATCATGATGACAAAGCCTCCCCAGGTTTCATTAGCGAGGAAGGTTTTATAAGCTCTCCAAAGTCGCATTACTCAATTCTTACAGCAGCTTTCTAAGGCTGGTAAGATTATTTTGTCTTTATTTTATAATCGAGGAAACTGAGGCCCAGAGAGTTGAGATGCTTTTCCCAGGGCTATGTCATTATGAAGGGGCAGTGCCCAGATGCTTCACTAAGGCAAATGACCCCAGGGCCTCCTGGCCCCCACCCCTCTGGAGAAATTTCAGAATTAGTTTGTATTCATTTGGAAATTTTTGAAACTACAAGTAAGTGGAAAGAAAAGAGATGCCACTCACAAGCACTCTATCTGGAAAGAGTCGTTTGGTGGACATGGGTCCAGATGTGCTAAAATTAGGACCTGGTTATACAAGTCATTTTGCAACGTGTCCTTTTGTTTTCCTTCCATCTTCAATGACAATTAAATCAGATCCACATCATTCTTTTTTTGCTGTTTTTTGTTTTTGTTTGAGATGGAATTTTGCTCTTGTTGCCAAGGCTGGAGTGCAATGGTGAGCTCTTGGCTCACTGCAACCTCCGCCTCCCAGGTTCAAGCGATTCTCCTGCCTCAGCCTCCCAAGTAGCTGAGATTACAGGCGCCTGCCACCACGCCCAGCTAAGTTTTGTATTTTTAGTAGAGACGGGGTTTCACCATGTTGACTAGGTTATTCTCGAATTCCTAACCTCAAGTGGTCCACCCGCCTCGGCCTCCCAAAGTGTTGGGATTACAGGCATGAGCCACTGCGCCTGGCCCCATATCATTCTTTAAGTGGCTAACTCAGACCCTTCAGCTGTCTCTTTTCATTTAATTTGTTCAATCAGTCTCTATATTTAATCAGTAAGATATTTAAGGTTTTCCAGTTTGTATCAGGTATTATTATTTTGAAATACAAATTGCTTTTAAATTGTAAAATTACTACTGATCGTAGAAAAAATATCAATAGTGCAGAAGGGATCATGCAAAAAAAAAAAAAAAAAATCACCTTTCCCCTCACCCTGGTCTTTAGAAGTAACAACAGCTAATAGTACCTTGCTAGAAAGTTTTCATGCATTCACAAGCATCTATATCTAATCTATACCTATATCTGTGTATGTCTATGTCTCATCTATATCCATATCTATATTTAACTTATATCTATATACCTAATATATATCTGCATCATATCTAATCTATACCTATATCTATAACTAGTCTATATCTATATCTAATCTATATCCATATCTATATGCAGAGGTATATCTGTATTTAATCTATATCTATAAATAATCTATAGCAATATCTAATCTCTACCCATACCTATAGCTAATCTAATCTATATCTATATTATTTTTATCTGTATAATTCAAGGAAGTCCATTTTGTGAAGTGTATCAGTCTGTTCTCACATTGCTATAAATAAATATCTGAGACTGGAGAGTTTATAAAGAAAAGGGGTTTGATTGGTTCATGGTTCTGCAGGCTGTACCGGAAGCAGAGCGGCATCAGCTTCTGGGGAGGCCTCAGGGAACTTCCAATCATGGCAGAAGGGGAAGGGGAAGCAGGCTCGTCTTATGTGGCTGGAGCAGGAGGAGAGGAGCAATACATTTCTTGTATGTATATATGTATGTATGTATGTAATCTATGTATCTATTTATCTATTATGTATCTATTATCTATTAATATCTATGATCTATCACTGTATCAATCATCTATCTATGTATCACTAGTTATCCTTTTCACAGAAAAGGAGTCATTTTGTACTTCCGATATCCGAACATGTAGATCTGTCTCATTATTTTTTAAGTTTTGTATTCTGGAAATTTCCAAGCATATATAAAAGTAAAAGTGTGGGATAATTAAACTCTACGTAGCCATCTTCCAGCTTCCACTATTATCTTTGCTCTTCTTCCCTTCATGTCATGCTGGGAGGACATGGCAAAGCAAATTAATACCTGAAACACTTAGCAATAATTCCTTAATGTAAAATAATCTGTGTTCAAGTTTCTCTGTTTGTATTATTATTGTTTTACTCTTTCTTTGGCTCATGGGTGTCTCTTAATTTATTTTAATCTAGGTGATTTTCCGCCCTCTTTTTTTTTGTTATATTTTTATCTGTTTCTTGTCCTAGAAATTTTTTTGTATTTTGAATTTTGCTGATTTCTTTCCTATGTGGACTTAACTATGTTCTTAGGACATAGTGTACTTAAATATTTGGGAATAATTTGTAGATTGATGCTCCTTTACCTTCAAATACTTGAGTGGGTATTTCCTAAAAGCAACAACATTCTGTTTCATAACTATAGGTATAAGAGAGTTAGCAGTGAAACATTCTTTTCTTTTTTGCAGACATTCGGATTTCACCAAATATCCCAACAAGTGTCTCTATAGCTAAAGCAAGCCCAGCCATGTTTGCATTTCACAGTCTCCTCTAATCCGGAAAGGTATCTCAGACTATGTTTGTCTTTCATGACGCTGACTTTTTAATTAGAATTTTGTAGAATGCCTCTCTTTTAAAATTTATTTGATGTTTCCTCAGTATTCAATTCAGATTATGCAGTTTTGGCAGAGATGCCCAAAAGTAATGCTGTGTTCTTCTCCGTGCCTCATGGGAGGAGGCACACGGTGTCGACTTGCCCCGTCGTGAAACTGCTGCTGATCACTCGGGGAAGCGGGTGTCTTCTAGGTTTCCGCGCTGTAAAGCTCCAATTTCCCCTCTGTAACGATCAAGTATCACGTGAAGGGGGTCATTTCAGTTTATGGAAAAGTGCTGTCATTCCTCAAACTTTCCGCCATTAGTTTTAGCATCCTTTGATGACTCTCGCTTGAATCAATTATTATTATAATGGTTACCAAATGGTGATTTTCTAATTCCATACATAGTCCTTCTACATTTATCAGTTGGCTTTCTGCTATTTGGAGCCTTCTCATGCATGTATGAATGTGTATGCATGTGTGTGCGTATGTGTGTATGTATGTGTGTGTGTATGTGTATGTGTGTAGGCGTGTGTGTGCATCCTTTACTGTGAAAAGGGTAACTAGCGATACATAGATGATTGATAGACAGATAGATAGATGATAGATATTAATAGATAGTAGATACATAATAGACGATACAGATCACCAGTTGGGGCACCTGGCTGCCCCGTGTCGCACATGCTTCATGTCCTAGAGTCCTTGGGGCCTGGGATTCGCTCCCCTTTGGGGTCTGGGCCTTGCAGGTAGGGTCCCAAAGAGGCATGTATGTATGTATGTATGCATGTGATATGCTTATGTACGTGTGTATGTATATATGTGTATGTACGTGTGTGTATGGATGTGGGTATGTATATATATGTACACATGTATGTGTATGTATGTGTGTGCATGCATGTGCATGTGCATATGGATATGTGTATGGATCTGTGTATGTATGTGTGTATGCATGTATGTGCATATGCATGTGTATGTATCTATGTGTATGTATATGTGTGTGTATGTGTGTGTATGGATGTGTGTATGTATGCCTTTATATGTACATGTGTACATACGCCTGTATATGTATGTGTGTGTAGTGTATATGTGTTTGTATGTGTATGTGTGTGTATGGCTGTGTGTATGGATGCCTTCATATACATGTATGTATGCCTGTATATGTTTGTATGTGTGTATGTGTGTATATGTGTGTATATATGTGTATGCATGTATGTTTGTATGTGTGAAGTATGTGTGCATGTGAGTGTGTATGTATGTTTGTATGTGTTTTTATATGTGTGCTCATGTGTGTATGTATGTTTGTATGTGTGTATGTATGAGTGTGTATGTATGTATGTATTTATGTATCCATCCATCCATCTATTTATATGCTCACTCACCCATTTAGTATGGACTTGAATTTCTGCTTTCAATGAGCTATAATCCTTTAATCCTTTACTATCATTAAGTTAATGCTCAAATCATTCCAAATTTGGCCAGTGGAGCTTTTTAAGAGGCACCTGTGCCCTTGGGACATATCCCCATTATTATTTGCTCTTGCCCTTGCCCTTGCAAGACGTCTTGGGCTCAACGCGTACTTCCTGTGCACCAAACACTTCCCTGAGCCTTCCTGGTCCCTTCTAGTGGAAAACAGTCTCTGAGGCTCCCTTGTAGATGCTAGGCTGCTCCTTGCTGATCATTGATCCTGTAGCTTTTCAGTTGAAGATCTGGGATCTGTGTTTTTCTCAAAGAAAATGCATGATACCAAGTATTTGTACTGATATTTCCAATTCAAATTTAGGTCACGAGTTTTTATTTGACATCTTTTCCTTTATATTTGATCTCTTTTCTTTCATGCTGAAGTTATTGGTTTCTAATAATATCAACACAGTTACTACTTTGCTTTATCTTATGGGTCAAAACTATTTCAAAATAGCAAGAACCGTGTGTCATTATTAGCAATATGATTTCTAAAACGGTTAAGATTTGTTTCACCATTTTTGTGTTTAGGATACATTTAATTAGGGAAATTTGAAAACTGGTTACTTGATCATCTTAAGGATTACCGTTTGATGTTTTAGGTGTAATAAGAGTACTATGTCTTTGCAAGATGGAAGAGGGGAACCATGTTTTACATAATTTGAAACATGAAATAATTTTTCTGTTTGTGGTTAAGCACCAGCTTCTACACAGCTACATTCTTTGTTTCATTTTGCTTTCATTTGGGAGGAATTGCTTTTTACTTGGCTTTACTGGTTGTAAAGTATGCAAAAAAAAAAATCGGTTATAAAGTAGGTAAAGTATGTAAAAATCTCTGCCTTCTTCTCCGTGACAGCTGCATGTTGTTCTGCTCTGTGTATGCACCAGGATTTTACTGCTAATCAGTCCACAAATGATGGGTGGCCATCAAGGTTCCTTGACTATCTCCAGTTTTATTTACATCTTGAACAATACGGTATTGATTACATCTGCCCACTTATGAACATAAGCATTTAAGAGAATAATATTGTTGTTAAAGACAGAAGAAAGTCTTTCTAAAGGAAGTGATATTTCACCAAAATATCGTAGGGTTCAAGTGGGTTGAAATTAGCCTAGTGAATAAAATGGCAAAGAGCCTTTCTGGGGGAGGGAGGAGTGTGAAGACTTCAGAGGCACACTCCCGAGGTAGGGCTTGTGGGGAGCTGCCCAATAATTGGGTTTGCTGGTGTTCGGGGGTGGGGGAGTGGTGGGAGCTGAGGCTGGAGGAGCTGGCAAAGTGCACAGCAGCCTGTTTAGTGGAGCCAGACACCAAGCTGAGCATCCAGAGAGTTTTCAGTTGGCCGAGGGGTGGGAGATGGGGGCGTTGAAGATTTCCTGCAGGGCAACGAGGTCACGGCCTTTAGTTAGACCACTCTGGTGAGATCATTAAAAGGCCTGAAGAGGCCCGAGGCTGGGGGCTGGAGAGCCACACAGGAGGCTGCCGTTGGAATTATTCAGTGAGAGATAAAGAGGGTCTACCCAAGGCCAGGAGTGGCTGGGAAGGTGGTGGGGATGGGGGAGAGAGGGAATGAGAGAGAGCACCAAAGTCAACATGAGCCAAGCATGAGATCTCTAGACCTGAGCATGGATTAGATGGGGGTTGAGGTAGAGAGAAGTAGAGGAGTGGCTGGGACTGCCCCTTGATTTTTGTCTCAGGGTGTGGACAACTCTGGTATCCTCTACCTCAGGGGTCCCCAGCCCCTAGGCCACGAACTGATACCAGTCTATGGCCTGTTAGGAACCAGGCTGCACAGCAGAAGGTGAGCAGCTAGTGAGTGAACGAGTGAAGAAGCTTCATCTCTACTTCCAGCCGCTCCCCATCACTCACGTTACCGCCTGAGCTCCACCTCCCGTCGGATCAGGGACGGCACTGGATTCTCATCAGAAGACGAATTCTATTGTGAACTGTGCAGGCGAGGGATCTGGGTTGCACACCCCTTATGAAAATCTAATGTCAAATGATCTGTCACCGTCTCCCATCACCCCCAGATGGGACCATCTAGTTGCAGGAAAACAAGCTCAGGCTCCTACTGATCTACGTGATGATGAGTTGCATAATTATTTCATGATGTATTACAATGTGATAATAATAGAAATAAAGTGCACTATAAATGTAATGCGCTTGAATCATCCTGAAACCATGCCCCACCCCTCTGTGGGAAAAATTGTCTTCCATGAAACTGGTCCCTGGTGCCATAAAAGTTGGGGCACCACCACTCTACCTGGTATGAAAAGCAGGAAGGAGATCTTGGGGGCAGGAAGACTGGCCGGGTCCTCAGTGCATTGATGCCTGGCCATGGTGGGATTCTCTGTAAGGATGGAGAATCAGGGATGGCCTTCCAGAGACACACAGCTTTAACAAACACACACATACCCCAGGGCCCTCTTGCTCAGCCTTCCCACTCTGAGCAGCATGGCTCACCTGCCCAGCCCAGCAGACTGGCCACCTCTGCTCCTTGATTCATCCTCCAGGCAGAAGATAAGACCCTTAGCAGCCCCAGAGAAATGACCTCAACTCTCTCTGGGCCCCAAAGCTGAGAATCAGGGAGAGGTTCCGATTGGCCCAGCGTGGATACAGCAACCACTCCTGAACCAGTGAGTGACATGTTGTCCAAAACAGCTGCAATTGTGTGGGTAGGGGAGCACGGGAGTAGGGGAGCTTTTCCATCAAAAGCACGGGGCAGGGCAGACGGAATCACACCTCACCACTGCAGCAGGGGCTCCAGGTCTAGTGAGGTCAGTGTGGTTGTGGGGATCCTCTGCCTGAGTTGGGGAGGGAGCTGGAGGAGCAGAGCCTTGGTTGGAAGGAGGGTGACATGCTATTTGTACGATCATCTAAAAGGAAATATGGGCCTTCAAGGGTTGAAAAAAGTGCCCTACTGTCTTAGTCTTCTAGGGCCCCATAGTAAAGCACCACAGCCTGGGCTCAAACAACAGACATTAATTTCCTTGCAGTCCTGGAGGCTGGAAGTCCACAGTCATGGTGTCGGCAGGGCTGGTTCCTTCTGAGGCCTCTCTCCTTGCTATGCAGCTGCCGTCTTCTCCCTGTGTCCTCTCCTGGCCTTTCCACTCTGTGTGTATGTGCCATCGTCCCTTCCTATAAGGACAGCCATCACCCTGGAGCAGGGCCCCACCTCGTGACCTCATTTAAACTTACTCACCTCTCCGAAGGCCCTCCTCCCAAACCAGTCACATACCCAGGTACTGGCAGTCAGGACTTCAACATATGACTTTTCGGCGGTCACACTTCAGCCCATAGCACCTACAACGGCATCTCATCCAAACACATGTGTGTGTTTCTGGGATCTCACAGCAGCTGTCCCTGCATGCGAATTTCCATCAGGGGCACTGGTGAATGTTGGGAAGCCTGCGGTGAGTCCCGTGGATGCATTTTCTGAGGACTGGAGAAGACAATGAATGTTGACACCTGTTTCTGGAATTTTCCAGAAATGTGGCCTCAAATAGGAAGGGTCCACGTGAGGGTCCTGGAGGGGGCAGTGTTTAGAATAGGGAAGAAGCGGAAGGTTTAAGAGACTGAGAAGCAGGGTCAACAGAAGCAGCAGGGTCCTGAGGGGGCAAGGGAGAGGGTTTGGCTGAATGAGCAGGTGGGTACCCCTTTCCCTGAGGCCAGAGGCGAAGAAGTCGGGTGTGGAGAGGACACATTTAGGGAGAAGCCAAGGAATGGCAAGGATTCATATTTGAAGCCAGGTATGCAGGGGCCTCGGGAAAAGCAGAGAAGTTCACGGAAGATGGGCTGGTCATAGCCGATGGTGAAAGGGAAAAGAGGCCCCCAGGGCCCCTGCCTGAAAGGAGCCAGGGTGTCTGCAGGTCGATTGTGCTGGGTCTCTGGGGTGCCCCCATGCCCCCAGAGCAGCCTAGGGAAGCGGGGAGGCACTACCGAGCATGTGCCTGGTGGGTGGTCCACACTCTCTATCCTGATGAGCCCATGGATCTGAACTGGGCCAGAGGAGTGAGTAGGGTTCTCTGTCAACGCAGGCTTTTGAGACTGCAAAGCACAGAAAGCTGGCAGCACCCAGGTGTGTGCCATGGGGCCAGTGTCTTTGCTTCCTTGCAGAGGTGGTGGCCATGGCTGGGTTGGGACACAAGGGTGGTAGTGGCCTTGGGGGCCCTGGAGCCATGATAGTGAGTACTAGAAGAGTCTCTGTGTGGCCCGCAGGTCCACCAGCACTGGTGGTGCCACCTGTGAATGTGACCCTGTGTGGGGACGGGGCAGTCCATGTGTTGTTTCTGAGGGCCCCCACTCCAGTGAGCAGAGGAGGTGAGGACTGGACACCACCAGAGGTCAGGAGTGAGCTGGGTGCGTGTGGAAATGCCCAGGGTGTGACTTCCTCATTGTCTGGGAAGACCCAGGAGGCAGATCCTGTTCAGCCTGCAGAGTCCCCGCTGCCCACCAGAGAGGAAGGGTGCCAACCGGCACTGGGTACCTACCTGGGGGTTCAACCAAAGGAAGGACGAGGACCCTGCGTGTTTGTTGACATCTCCCTCCTCTCCCAGAGCCTGGCCTGACTTTACCACCCAGTTTGTGATCTTGGGATTATGTGTGGTGGGTGACGAAGCAGAGGAGGGAAGGGGCTGCCCCTGGGAGCTCAGGGGCCAGAGGAGCCTGGTGACTGGACATTGCCAAGGACTCTGTTCAGGTGGTGTGATGGTTAATACTGAGTGTCAACTTGATTGGATTGAAGGATGCTAAGTATTGTTCCTGGGTGTGTCTGTGAGGGTGTTTCCAAAGGCGATTAACATTTGAAATGTCCGTGGACTGGGAAAGGCAGATCCACCCTTGATCTGGGCGGGCACCATCTAATCAGCTGCCACCGTGGCCAAAACAAAAAGCAGACAGAAGAACGTGAAAAGACTAGACTGGCTTAGCCTCTGAGCCTACATCTTTCTCCTGTGCTGGTTGCTTCCTGCCCTCGAACATCAAACTCCAAGTTCTTCAGCTTTGGGACTCAGACTGGCTTCCTTGTTCCTTAGCTTGCAGGTGGCCTATTGTGGGATCTTGTGATCGTGTGAGTTAATACTTCTTAATAAACTCCCATATATATACACACACACACATACATATACATACATACATATATACACATACATATATCTGTATATATCCTATAAGTTCTGTCTATATATCCTATTAGTTCTGTCTATATATCCTGTTAGTTCTGTCCCTCTAGAGAACCCTGACTAATTGACTAATACAGGGGGCCTTGGGGTTCTCCACAGCAGCGATCCCCACCTGCATTAAGGGAACTGTGGATTAATGTGTTTGTGTGTGTGTGCTCTCATGTGTGCGTGTGTGTATGGTGGGTGTCTAAAGACCCATGGCAAAGCTAAATGGTCACTTTTTAAAATAAGAACTGTATTATTACTAGAGGTAGTATTGCAAGCCATGTGTTCTCTAACAGATTAGCACTGTAAAGAGCTTTTATGAGGTAGGCATCATCTATTATATTTAAACGATTGCTTTTAAAGATTTGATACCAAGTTTCTTTATTTATTGTTTGTACTAGATTAAGGAGAGGGCCTATCATCTTGTTTAGATAATAGGCTTCTGGGTCAGTTTTGCCAAACATATGCTGAGTGAATTACAGGTACACCTCCCAATTAACTTAAATGTTGAATTAGTATTTCCATCTCTACAATAATTTACCTAATGGCAGGTACCACTCATCTCGTCTTCCATATGACCCTTGAGATGGTACAAGTTATGTCATCTGCATCCTGCTGTTGAAAAACCGGAGCTTGGGGGCTTGAGGTGTCACTGGTGGGAGGCACAGGTAGGCCAGATGCAAAGCTAGGTGAGCAGGCACACACACTTGGTCTCTACCAAAGGTATATAATGTTTCGAGCAATGGTTTATTATGATTTAGGAGGCAGAGAATTGCTTAGCATATGGTCAATAGAAGCTATTTGCTGCTTTCATAAGCCATTTTTCATATCATTAATTTTTTGTATATGTTTCATTAGTTTTCAAGGTAATCCATATTCCCCTTTCCTGTGAAATATATCATTCCAGGCTTGGATGTCTTCTCCATGTAATGCTAAGCCACCTATTGTTTTTGGTCTGTCTAGTTGTCCAGGGAATTGCAGACACCATAAAACGTATGCAAACTGAAGAGTGGTGACAAAAAAAAAATCATCGGCCCCTGCATTGTGTATTTATTCACTGCACACTTGCTAAGCTCCTACTACGCACCAGGCTCTGAGAGGGGCGCTGGGTGTGTGGGGAAGGATGTTAGGTAGGGAGTGGATGCATGGGTCTCACGGTCAGGAGGGACACCTGGGCGTGGTTAGCACGGTGGTCCTTACAGCCATGTGGCTGGCGAAGCCTCGGAGGGGAGCAAGTTTGCACAGAGAAGAGGCCAGGTGTATGGGGCAGTCCATGGTCCCAGGGAGAGCTGGGGAGGAGGCAAACACTGATGAGGAGCAGTCAACAAGGATGAAGAGAGCCAGGGCAGAGCAGAGGCCTGGGAGCCAGGTGAGGACTTCCGTGAGGTGGACGATGGAGTCAGTGTCAAAACGCTGCCGAGGATGAAGCGCGGTGGGGGCTGAGGACAGGCACCGGATTGGACACGGTGGTCATGGGTCACTTGACAAGAGCTGTTTGGGGAGGTGTTGGGGGCCAGTCCTGGCTGGAGAGGGGTCAGGAAGGAGCGGGATGAGAAGAACTAGAGGAGAAAGTGCAGGCAGGTGCAGGGGCCGTTCCTCCCACCTGGGTGGCCTTTTCCTTTCGCCCATTCAGCTCAATCCACGCTGCCTGTCAGGACTCGGCTGCACTCGGGCCTCCTGGACAGACACTTTGACCCCCTCGCTGTCCCCCAGGTCTACTTCATGGTGCAAGTGCTGCCGTGTTCTCAGGATAAGAGATGGACTCTGCCTCCCTCCAGCAGGCAGGTGGGCTGCTTGGGGCAGGCCTCGTTTCCTCCTTTAAGCTCCAGTGTCTGGCCTGGCAGTTGATCCCAGTACATGCCCAGCAGATGTTGGTGGAAGCCAGAACGATGCACCGAGGTGGACTGCAGGGTGGGTCCAGATTCCTGACTCGGAGGGGGTGAGGGAGAGGGGTGCCTGGGGAGGGTTGTGTGCATCTCTGCACATGCAGAGAGTAAAGGGGGCCAGCACGTCGTGGATCAAGTGGGAAAGGGGGTGACCCAGAGGCTGCCTTCATAGTGAGGGTGAGAAATACGCAAACGCTCAAACTGCCCAGAAAGGCGACATCTGTCTAGGAAAAGGGGCTCCGGAAGGGTTGGACAACCTATTTGGAAGACAAACCTCACTTTCCCAAAATGCAGCCTGAGGCCAGCTCCAGTTTCTGTCTTCGCCCACAGTTGCTGCTTTCAGCGGGAGGAAGCCATGAATCCTGAAGTCGGTGGGCGGGTGTGCACTCAGCGACTTAGGGGAAACAGACGGTTTTCAATTGTTTATTTGACAAATATGACTAAGTATTCAATAAGTTATCTTTCAAATTATCCTGTCAAAATAATCATGACGCAGGATAATGATCAAACGGCTCTTAGGAGGAAAGGAGGGATGTTTGCATGAAGCAGCTGCAGCTGGTCCCTGGGGTGCTGCCGATGGATGAGGCAACGGCTGGAAAAGGGAGGGAGTGGAGGCCGTCATGGGTGTGAGCGCGCACGTCCAGATGAGCACACCCACCGCTCTGTTCATCCTCTGCACCCAGACACAGGAAGCAGGGGTCACGCACCTGCCTGTCTGCAGTGTAGACTTCTGTGCCGGGAGAGCACGGAAACCAACCACACCACATGCCCTGTCCAAGCTGGAATCACGGGTAGAAACAAATATTGCAGGGCACTTTGCCTCAGGGCGCTCCAAATAGCGAGTGTGGGCATCCACATTGATTAGCTTCATTGCAGTGGGATGACCTCAACCCGGAGCTGACCAGCCAAATTCAAATCTACCAGCATTTTGAAAGCTGGGACTGTCCACTCGAGCCTGTGTTGGGTGCTGAGGGGTCAGGGTAGAAGATAAGTTGAAATGTTTATAACGAGCATGAAATTCGAAGTCAGAGCGCTGTTTGCATCTTCTATGGCATTTTGCCTCCTAATTTGTGGAATGGAGAAAATATCACCTGCTTTATATCTGTGTCTGTAGCCAGGGAGAAAGTGAAGGAGCCTGCTCTGGCTGCAGAGAATTAATGATTTTATCTGGGTAGAGTTTCCTCTCCTCCGCCGTCTTTCGTGGGTCAGTTCCAAATGCTCATCTTGGAAGACAAATCAGCTTATTAGATTTAATGTTCAAAAGGAGTGTGACAACATAGGAGTATCCAACCTGTAAGATGCAAAAGCCACATTTCTGATGGGCCAATTTCCTGGCCCCAAGTGACCGTCCTTTGTCCCCACGCGCCCACTGCCTTCTCAGAATGCTGCCACTCAGGGGAGAGTGAGAGGCACACCCAAGCGTCAGGGGCTCCCAGGCTCACAGCCCTAGGCCACAAGGTCCAGAGAAAACCAGTGGCCGGGTCAACAACAGCCCAGGATGGCACTGAACAAAAACAGCGGAATACACAGATCACTATGATCAGGGCTCAGAAAAGGCTTTGCAGAGGGCAGATGCCTGGGTTGGTCCCAAAGCACAACTACATGCGATTTTCCTGAGCTGTTTAAAAGTGTGTGACGCCTCCCCTCACCCTCTCCTCCTGCTCCAGCCATGTAAGAGGAGCCTGCTTCCCCCTCGCCTTCTGCCATGATTGGAAGTTCCCTGAGGCCTCCCCAGAAGCTGATGCCGCTCTGCTTCCTGTACAGCCTGCAGAACCATGAACCAACCAAACCCCTTTTCTTTATAAACCACCCAGTCTCAGATTTTTTTTTTTTTTTTTTTTTTTTGAGACAGAGTCTCGCTCTGTCACCCAGAGCGAGGGGCCCGAGAGCACTGGGCAAAGGGACAGCCTGGTGCACTAAAAGGAGTGTGGACAGGAGCTGCAGATCCAGGGGACCTGAGCCAGGCTCACTGTCTCTTACCTGGACTATTGAAGCCTTCACTTATGACCACCTTTAGTCATGGCCCACACTGCAATCACAGTGTCTTTTCTAAAATATCAATGGATGTCATAAAGTGCAGACTACCCGGGTCTACCCCTACAAGCTGTATGACATGGTCCCTGTGGATGGAGCACCCCCAGAGAGAGAGATACTGGGGAGGCCCAGTTGTCTGAACGCATGGGCTCCTGGGATTTTGTCGTTGGCTGAGTCATGGTCGGTGTGAGCAGCACGGTGGGTCCCCTGTTGGCTGTCAAAGGAGTCAGACCATGTATGTGTTTCCCTTTGGGGACTTTGTCCAGGAGCTGTGGTAGGAGAGGCTTGAAGAGGTAGGAGAGGGTGTGGCCAAGTGAGCAAGCAGAGAGGGTGTGACTCTGGGTTGATGCTGAATGGTGATGGTTTTCCGAAGGTGAGACATCACAGGGTTGGGAATGGGTAGGTGCTTGATGAGTGAATGCTGGCTGCTGCATTCATCAGCATATTAGGGAAGGTCTCCTGGGGGCTGTGCCCTGGGATAGGCTCTGAGAATTCAGTAAGAAACAACCTGCCCCTCCACCACGTTTGTCCAGAGGAAGCAGATCCATGGCAGGAAAGACAAAGGTAATTAATGCTAAATGGAGGTTGGCCCCAGAGTCCAGAAAACTTCCGGAACAATGGTGTCTGGGCTGTCTTAATTAGTGACAAGGTGCTCCTGCAATGAGGGGAAACGTGCTCGTTTACACGGAAGCCCAGCTCGTGCGTTTCTACCCAAATGGGGTGGTATATGCAGGAGATCCTACGGAATGCACGGCTCCACAAGTTGCTTTTTGCTCCTAACCAGAGGCCTTTGAGATGTTTCCTTGTCATTAGGTCCATCTGGTGGTGCCAATAGCTGGCTCACATGGGCTGCTGAGAGCTCGTTGTTAAGGTTTCAGGAATTATGTGAGCTGATGGGCATCAGGCTGGTATCCTGAGGTCTGTCGTGGTGGAGAGACTGTATTTACACAACAGAAACCACCAAACACTGCAAGTCACCTGCCCACCTTCTCAGGAGAGCCTGTCGTCACAATTCACAGCACGTCACCATGCTGATCACATTCATTTTGCCAGCTGTGGAGTAGTCATCGTGCCATGGGGTGGACCTCCTGTGCCTACTCCTCTCTTAAGAGGCATTTCAATTACTCCCAGGGTCTGGCTACTCCATGGACGTCTGTGTGCATGGATTTGTAAATGTTAGAGTATGTGTGACGTTTTCTGTAGACCAGATTCACGGAGTTGGTGTGGCTTAAAAATTAAGTGATAGAGAAGAGTTTGCAGAAAGCGTGCTCTGCTCAGGGATGTGTTACCCCTGAACGCGCTGGGGAGAACACAGGTCCACGGGAGCAGAGGTGCGCCTGGAGATTCACAGAGCGACCGCACCATCAGGAAGAATGTGGTCTTTATGTGGCACAGGTTGGGGGGCAGCTAATTATGAGTTTCATAAAAATAACAATTATTATTAGAAATTATTATGATTAATCCTAACATTTATTGGTGACTGTCCTATGCTGGTCACTGTTCTAAGTAGTTTTACACATATTCACTAACCTAACCCTCAACGTGCCTACAAGAGAGACACTATTATTAGTCTTCCTTTTTCAGATGAGGAAACTGAGGCCCAGAGAGATTAGAGAAACTGCCTAGGCCATACAGCTTGTAGGGGTAGACCCGGGTAGTCTGCACTTTATGACATCCATTGATATTTTAGAAAAGACACTGTGATTGCAGTGTGGGCCATGACTAAAGGTGGTCATAAGTGAAGGCTTCAATAGTCCAGGTAAGAGACAGTGAGCCTGGCTCAGGTCCCCTGGATCTGCAGCTCCTGTCCACACTCCTTTTAGTGCACCAGGCTGTCCCTTTGCCCAGTGCTCTCGGGCCCCTCGCTCTGGGTGACAGAGCGAGACTCTGTCTCAAAAAAAAAAAAAAAAAAAAAAATCTGAGACTGGAGAGTTTATAAGGAAAAGGGGTTTGATTGGTTCATGATTCTGCAGGCTGTACAGGAAGCAGAGCGGCATCAGCTTCTGGGGAGGCCTCAGGGAACTTCCAATCATGGCAGAAGGCGAGGGGGAAGCAGGCTCCTCTTACATGGCTGGAGCAGGAGGAGAGGGTGAGGGGAGGCGTCACACACTTTTAAACAGCTCAGGAAAATCGCATGTAGTTGTGCTTTGGGACCAACCCAGGCATCTGCCCTCTGCAAAGCCTTTTCTGAGCCCTGATCATAGTGATCTGTGTATTCCGCTGTTTTTGTTCAGTGCCATCCTGGGCTGTTGTTGACCCGGCCACTGGTTTTCTCTGGACCTTGTGGCCTAGGGCTGTGAGCCTGGGAGCCCCTGACGCTTGGGTGTGCCTCTCACTCTCCCCTGAGTGGCCCTCAGTGCCCGCGTGGGGATACAGTGCGGCTGAGTCACATTTTCTGCTGCTCGGGATAAACACACGAGGCACAGGCTGTGACGGAGGCCTGGCAAGCTTGGGCCAACACAAATTCCATTTTCCAGATCATAGATATGCTTAATGCAAATTCACACAAGTCATCAATAATATCCCCGGGATGATGCCTTCCATCAAAAGCACATCATAAAAATAAATAATGTGACAGAAGCCACATCAAGAAATTACTTAACTTGCCATGAAGTGCCGCTCGCTTCAGGGTGAACACGCAACAGCTGTCTAATGCCACATAGCCGTCGACAGACGACTCTGAAAAACAAGCGGCTCTGGGGCGAGGCGGAAGGCTGGATCAGGGGAGAACATTCCAGAAAGCCAGAGGCTCAGTTCAGTTCTGGCCCAGGAATGGCGATGCCAGTCGTGCCCCAGTTAAGGCATTTTTAAAATTGGTGACGCAGAGAGCACATATGGGTGAGAGAAGCCTGACCCACACCCCAGTGAAACAATCGCTCCTTGGGGGCCTGGTGAAAGTTGTTAGAATCAAAATGGAGTTAAAAAAACAAAATTAAAAAAGAACTCTGACAAACAGGGCCAAGGAAGGCCACGAAGAGAGGGTTCTCCAGCCAGGCAACAAAATCTATCACAGAAGACACTGCAACAACCACAACTTTGTCCAAAGGCCACCACAACCTTACACAAAAAATACTTGTGTGAGGACATCTGTCCAGCAGGTGCCTGTCCAACCTTGGACTGGTGCCACCGTTGTTACCGAGTCTCATAGATGAGGGCATCAGTCCGTTCTCACACTGCTATAAAGAAATATCTGAAGCCGGATGCGGTAGCTCACACCTGTAATCCCAGCACTTTGGGAGGCCACGGCGGGTGGATCACCTGAGGTAAGGAGTTCAAGACCAGCCTGGCCAACATGGCGAAACCCTGTCTCCACTAAAAAAATACAAAAATTAGCCGGGTGTGGTGGCGGGCACCTGTGATCCCAGCTACTTGGGAGGCTGAGGCAGGAGAATCGCTTGAACCTGGGAGGCGGAGGTTGCAGTGAGCCAAGATCGTGCCATTGCACTTCAGCCTGGGTGACAGAGCGAGACTCTGTCTCAAAAAAAAAAAAAAAAGTCTGAGACTGGGTAGTTTGTAAAGAAAAGGGTTTTGATGGACTCATGATTCTGCAGGCTGTACAGGAAGCAGAGCGGCATCAGCTTCCTGGGAGGCCTCAGGAAACTTCCAATCATGGCGGAAGGCGAGGGGGAAGCAGGCTTGTCTTACATGGCTGGAGCAGGAGGAGAGGGTGAGGGGAGGCGTCACACACTTTTAAACAGCCAGACCTCGTGAGAATTCACTCGTTGTCATGAGAACAGCACCGAGGGGATGGTGCTAAACCATTCATGGAAAACCCAGCCCCATGATCCACTCACTCCCTCCAGGCCCCGCTCCCAGTACTGGGGATTCCAATTAATTCAACATGAGGTTTGATGGGGATGCAGAGCTAAACCATATCACCAAGGACAATGATCTCAAAATTATTACAAAACCCTCGTTTTCCTTGAAAAACCTTTACTGTCCTCTACCTCCCTGTATGTGCACCTAGTTTCGCTGTGGCACACGTATTCCCCTTGCAAGGCCTGTTCCTGAATGGACACCTTTTCTTTCAGAGAGCCTCTCTCTTGTCTGTTATTTAGGTTGACAGCCTCAGCGCCACTCACAACTCCCCTGCCTCTCTCCTAGATGTGAAGATGTTTTTGGGTCTGAGGCCTTCTTCCAGCCTGGCCTCCTCCCTCCCGTCTGCTGTAGCCAGGAAAATAATTCCAGGAAAAAGCATCTGAATATTCACCATATTCACCTTCTCCTTTCCCTGCTGAGCCCCGTGATGGATCCCAGGTCTACGGAATAAGTCCACGTTGGCCACGTGCCTGGTGTGCATCTCCTCAGCTCTGGAGGCCCCTATCTGTGAGCGAATTTCACTCCTTGTGCCTCTGTTGAGGCTGCGGTGCTCTGAAATGCTCTCGGGGTCCTGATGCCAGCCAGGCATTTTCTCACCTGTGAGAGCCAGCAGGCTTCCCCTGCCAGGACACCGCACACCCTCAGCACCTGCGTGGAGAGAGTCTCTCTTCTCTGGTGCCTCCCGTTGCACCCTGGTTGACCAGGACCCTGGCTACCATTTTCCTTCTATGTTATTTAGTTTTACTTCTACCACTCTCAGCTCTCATCTTCGGAATCCCAGTGCCTGGAGTCACAGGAGGGAGGGCTGAGCTTTCAGTAACTGATCTGTACGGGAATGACCGGAGTAGTGGCTGTGTGGGTCACCGCTGGCCCCACCCATGCAGACCATGATGGAAAGACTGGCCTTGGTGCAGTAGGAGTGGGGCCGTGTGGCCCAGTGGTGGCTGGAGGCTGGCATGCCTTCATTTTGGGTCAGTGTCACCTTGAGTGTCCCGTGCTGGTGCCTGGGCGCTTCTTGCTCTGGGGGTGGATGCAGCAAAGGTGGGAAGCTGTCAGTCTGCAGGCGGCAGCTTCTACTTCTGCAGCACAGGGCTGAGCAGCCGCATTTCTAATGGTCTTGTTGTCTGCGTTTATGGCGTTCGGGCCAGGTGGGAACCAGGACTCTGCATGCTTCCCTTGTGGTGGGCACTGGGTGGTCGACCCATCTCATTTCTTCAGCTTGCCCTCGCTCTCCAGAGGCTGTGTGTGCATCTCACAAGCATCCTCCATCTTCGGGGGCCGGCCAACGGGTTCATGTGGCGTTGTGTTTATTACTAAAACTTTTACACACCTGTTTCGTGATCACAGACATTTCTTCTGACACAGACCTCGCATTCACTCCCATTTTGCAGATGAGGAAACAAGCTGAGGGGACATTCACAATTTGCCCAAGCAGGTGTGGCTAGTGGGAGGCGGAGCAAGGAGGCGGCGTCTGCAGCCGCCACACCCTGGGGCCTTCCCTCTTGGCGGCTGGTGTGTGGCTTGGAGTCTCCCCAGCCTGTGGGTCCTTCCTGCTTGCTTCCCAGACCTGTCCACTGTCATCCCTCTGACAGCTGTGCTCTGTCTCCACTTTCAGAGGCCAGACTGGACATGTCCTAGGAACTCCACCGTTCCTCTTGTTGCAGCAGAAACATGTCCAAGAGCTTCCTTTGTCTGGCAGATATTCCTGTGTTTTGGTGTCTGCAAGGATGGACAGGCTGCATTCTCCCTGCTTGTCACTGCTTCCCTTTCTAGCTCCTGCTCTCTGTGGGCCTCGATGGAAACATGACTCAGATTCCCCCCTGGGGGCTATGGGCGTCCTAAGGAATGGTGGCTTTAGAACCTGAGAATTTGGTTCACACTCAAGCTCTGTTGCCTGTCAGCTCTAGGCTGGCAGGACTAAGCCAGCCTCTGTGACCCTCAGCATCTTCCTGGGTGCAGGGATAAACCATGAGGAATAAATGCATCCTTAGAAGGAGGTTTTAGCGGTCACTGGAAGTCCGTGGAGCAGAGCAGGTCCTCCACACACGTGTCGAATTTGCATCTGCACCTTTCTTGCCTGCTGGACAAAACCAGGCCTGTCTTCTTTTCCTACAATCTCTGGATCCAGTCAGTTTCCTCCATTTCTTTAATATTGTTATTATTTATTTTTATTTTTTTCTGAGACGGAGTCTCGCTGTATCGCCCAGGCTTGAGTTACTGTGTTGCAGTCTCAGCTCACTGCAACTTCTGCCTCCTGGGTTCAAGCCATTCTCCTACCTCAGCCTCTTGAGTACCTGGGATTACAGGTGCGCACCACCAAGCCCAGCTAATTTTTGTATTTTTAGTAGAGACGGGGCTTCACCATGTTGGCCAGGCTGGTCTTGAACCCCTGACTGCAAGTGATCCTCCTACATCGGCCTCCCAAAGTACTGGGATTACAGGCGTGAGCCGCTGCACCCAGCCCCTCCACTTCTTTAATATTAGAACCCAGGACTTCTCTTAAGCGTGGAGAGAGAGAATTGTGATAACACCACCCTACTGTGTCTGGGTGCTCGGTTACTAGCAAGTGGGGACCAGAGGCTCCTCCTCCCCCAGTGAGAGGGACGGGACAGACGACCTCAATACCAGCCTCACAGAAGAGCCCCGGTAATGCTGGGCTGCAGTGACAGTGGCCACCTAGTATGGAGGCTTGCTGCATAGCAAGGTCACCCTGATGCTTGGCAAGGCCGTACCACCACTAGCTCCTTATGGGTGGCAGAGGAGCCCAGGGTGGCCTCCTTCTTGGAGCCCCATGGTGTATCCACCTATGCCTGGCCTCAGCTGCCACCAGAGGGATGCCAAGACAGAGTGGGCACAATTGTGCCGACTACCTTGTGCCTCTGAATCCTGAGCCCCCCATGTATTTACCCTGCCTCCCTCCTGCCATTGCACTGGGCCCCGAACCTGTTCCCCACCCTTGGCCACTGCCTACTCAATGCATCAGAAAAATGCCCAGTTGTCAGCTTAGCAGCGAGTACTAATTCACGTTCAGCCGACCTCCATGCCGGTACCAGTCACCACCAGCAGAATGTAATTAGATGGGGTGACAAGTCCATTTCACGATCCCACTTCCAGTTCATTTCCCTGATTGTTTTACGAGAAAATAATTGTTTATATGGACTGCAATATGTTCCTTTCCTTGTCCTTGTGTGGCCGACACAAACCGCACACCAGATCTTCACACCAGCTTGTGCAACCAGCGCGCCATCAAATTTCCCATATGTTTGGGAACCCCTGATCATGTAAATGGTTTGATTAAATCTTTAATGAACTGAGACTTTATTCCTCTCACTTCTGAAGCTCTGACATTCTCAAGAGCCTTAGGACTGGAGCAAGATGATCTCACAACCATCCCATCCAAGAACGGAATCTCAGGAGCGAGGTTCTGGAGAAGGTGGTGGGTTGCTAATGCTTCAGCCTGATGTGGGCATTTTCCCAAACGCTGGTCCTAGATCAGCCAAAGGATGATGAGTATCAGTGGTTCACACTCAAGTTCTGTGGCCAGTCCCTGTCTTTCTGGAGAGATTCCAAACGCCAGGCTTCATCACAGTGCGTATGGCCTCCATCTGCGAAGCGTTGCTCTTTCCTGGGTGACCCGAGCGGTCACTGGGCACGGGAAGTACATGCTGCCTTGTGGGCCGGCTGCCTGGCTGAGGACTGCCCGTCCGAGCTCCTGGACAGCTTCAAACACTTCGTGATGGGGAGCTTGGGGGATCTGATGGACATTGGATTTCCACTCTTCAACGTGAGTTTGTTATTTCTTTTAAATTTTTTTAAGTTTGAGAATAGCTAGTCCATTATAATTTATCTTTCCAAGCAGAGCAGCAAAGAATTTTCAGTGGTCTTTTAAATTAACTATGGAATATTTCCTCAGCCATGCAGTATTAACATGTTTCTTGGGTGTGTGCCGCACATGTTTCTCCCTGTCTTTAAATTCACTGGACTGCCCATTTCTCTTTCTCCCGCTGTCTCCCAGGGAGCCCCACTACAGCCTTTCTGTCCTGACCCCACCCCTGGGAGCTGTCATTGGAAGCTCTCCACCCACCCACTTTCTGCTCTGCCCATGAGCACTCACTTTGAGGTCTCACATGAATATAAAGTGTGTGACATATTTTTATTTCCTGGCTCTGTTTTTCATATGTATCTTTATTTAATTCCCAGCATGTGTCGTGTGGTGTGTGTTCTCAGCTTATGTTTTTACGTTTAGAAGAGTTTCGCCTGTTTTCTGTAGGGATGAGACGCTTCGGGCCAATTTCAATGTTCTAATTCCGAGTTTGGAAATCAACCTTTGGACTGAAAGCTGAGCTTGTCTGAGGTTTTCAGTGCCCCTGGTGGTTGGGAAAGGGTTCTGAATCCAATAAAAAGAAACGGGTGATTTACACTATTTTTCCCTTTGTATTTTGGGTATATTTTACATATTGGGCAATTGGAGGTAGTTGGGAATGTAGTTGCTTTGAATGTGTGTGTGCGCATGCTTGCATGTGTGTACATGAGTGCATATGTGTGTATGCATCATGTGATGTGTGTGTGTGCATTTGTGTTTCTTTGTGCCTGTGTGCATGTGTGTACGTGTTGTGTAATGTGTGCATGCATGTGTGTACATGTTGTGTGGTGTGTGTGCATATGTGTTCGTGTGTGCACACATGTGCATGTGTACATGCAATGCATTTATGTGTGTGTCTTGTATGATGTGTGTATGTGTGCATACATGTGCTTGTGTGTGCATGTGTGCTCTGTGTGTGTGCGTGTGTGTGTAGGCGACAATATCTCCATTTTGGATGCTAATCTGCCGTAGTGACTTCTGATTAACCCCATTTCTGGAGTGCCTCTGAGATTTAAGAGGCACTTACTGAAAAGCACGTACTTACAGTAAATCCTGCCATCTGGTCAAAACAACCTTGGTGACACATTTCTTCTGAAGCACATTTACCCTTTCCCTGTGGTATTTAAGCCCTGGGTCGGGGGGTACACTGTGGCCACCAGAGACATGGCTTCCGTTCCTAAGTCCCTATGAAAAGTTTCTTTCTGAGAAACTGGATTTTTCAGCCTCTCTTCAGCCTCTCAGTTCTGTTGGCCTTTGGGTGTGAGTTTGCATAGGCCTGCTCACCATGGAACAGCGCAGATGTGTGCAGTGTGTGCATATGTGTGCTGTGTATGTACTTGTGTGTCTGTCTGTGTTTCCTGGTTGGCGTGTGGTGATGAGGCAGGCAGAGGAAAGAAACAGACGATCACTGATGCTTTTCAGCAGAAAAACTTACCAGCCCCCAGAAGACCCTACTCCTTTGAGCCCACGATCTGGTGTCCTTGCATATTGATTGCCTATTAGTTGAGAATAGCTCATTAAAAGCACTTGTTTTCCCAAATCATTCTCATAGAGTTTGTAGTGGCCAGATGGGCACGGGCTGTCCCCAGCAGAGAGGTGCCCCTGTTCAGCCAGCCTTCTCCTTCCTAATGAAAGGATTTCTCATGGTGGGGGGTGGGGGGGTGGATGAGGCAGCAGGAAAGACCCATGTGTCCTTCTGGGCCCCCAGACCATGGGTTGGATTCACCCCCTCCCTGGACCTGCTTCACCCCTAGGTCTCAGCCTGTCTTGTGGTATCCACAGTGGTTTCCCAGGGTAGCTGCTACTGACCTGTTCATCCTGTCCCTGTGAGTGCAGGGTGGGCTGGTGGATTTGAGTTGACTGAATGGGGAAGACCAAGCAGCAGTGGGCTGAGCTGAACACCCACTGAGGTGGCTGCTGGGAAGCTCCATCAGAACATGGAGGCATTACCTGCAGGCTCACCAGTGACTCCCATGCCTGCAGTGACCCCTTGCAGAAGAATAGATGGACTTCTGTAAATGAGAAAGGCAAATTCAGTGCAAATCCGTCTTGAAGTTTCTCCAGTCTGCAGGTGGTTGGCGGGGGTGGGGGACAGCAAATCCCTCCCAGGACACAGGGCAGGTCTATAGGGCCCCTCCTTCCTCTGGAGCTGAGGAGAGGAGGGAACATAGAACACAGAGCTAGAATGGCCCCAGAGGACAGAGGCGCAGCATTTACTCAGGGCAGGCAATGATAATGGGTCCCCTAGAGGGAAGGCTGGGACAGGTCACTGAACTCCTTGAAGAAACGGTAGTAACTTCATTCCGGTCACAACTCACATTTTACAGATAAGCCAGGACTGTTTTTGTTTTAGTCTTTTCCAAATATGGTAAACAATTTCCAGGAACAAGAGCTCGCCCTTTCTTCTGACAGCTTGGTTCATTTGGGGCCTGCTCTGACTGAGACACTCGCCCCCTCCCTTCCTCAGGCTGACTTGAGATCCGCCACCTTACAATGCTCTGCCTTGCCGGGCTGCACGGGCCACCCTCCACCCTGTCCTTCCCTTTGCCTTCAGAGCTCAGGCTCTCAGGCCCTGCCACCTCCCCATATGTCAATATCGATCTTCAAATACAATGTCCCAAGTGGACACAGAGCCAGAAGGGTTCTGATCAGCCCAGGAAATGGGCAGCCCCGCCTTTCTGGGGAGCATCCAGCAGCACATTAAGATCATGTTTGGTAGACTATCATACTACCAGGTATTTTCATTTTTACAATTGTTTAAGTATGTTTTTTCTTTCCCTGACACCAGTTCTTCAACTCTCTAGACACTAAGTGGGTGTTTTACAATTCAATCTAATTCTGCACCAGCTCTTAGAGTAAATGCAGACCCCACTGAGAGTAAGACCCCAGCACACTGCCCCCACTTCACACACTAGCTACCAATGGGGTGCCAAGGCTACTCACACTTCTGCTTGGACAACTACAAATTCAAGGGTTCCCATGCCCCCTTCTCGGGTTCAATGATTTGCTGGAGTGACTCACACAACCCAGGAGAGTTCTTCCCTTACTATGATCCATTGGTTATAAAGTATGACACCCGGAAACAGCCAAATGGAAGAGATGTAGAGACCAGGCGTGGGGGTGGAACTTGGGGCGTGGGGGTGGAACTTGGGGCGGGGACGTGGAGCTTTCACACCCTTCCTTAGCACAATCACCCTCCCAGAACATAGAATCTCCTTGTTTAAGAGTTTGTAAGTACCGATGGTCCTTGACTTACAATGGGGTTATGTCTGGATAAATCCATCGTAAATTGAAAATATCGTAAGTCAAAAATGCATTTAAGGCTCCTAATCTGCTGAATGTCATTGCTTTGCCTACTCACCTTAAATGTGCTCAGAACATTTACATTAGCCTACAGTCAGGCAAAATCATCTAACACAAACTATTTTATAATAAAGTGCTGAATAGCTCATGTAGTTTATCAAATACTATACTGAAAATTAAAAACAGAATGGTTGTATGGATACTCAAAGTAAGGTTTCTACTGAATGTGCATTGCTTTTGCATTCTCCTAAAGTTAAAAAACCACATGCCAAATATGTCGGGGACAGTGTATATACGTACATTATCATTAACAACAGACACCGTGTTGTAAGAGAATCTCTTGTATTTATTCCTCCTCTTGAACTGAAATTTGTTTATCCTTTGATCGACATCCTCTTCCCCTGCCCCGACCCCAGACCCTGGAAACCACCATTCTACTCTCTGCTTCTGTGAATTCAACTTTATTAGATTCCACATAAAGTGAGATTATTTGATATTTGTCCTTTTGTGCCTGGCTTATTTTACTTAACGTAATGTCCTTTCTGTTCATCGATGTTGTGGCAAACACCACGTGGCATCCAGTTTGTTCACCCATGTTGATGGTGTTTCTTTCTTTTTGAAGGCTAGATAGTACTCCACTCTGTGCCTACCCACATTTTCTTTATCTAATTAATCATCCATGGGCAGGAACTTAGGTTGTTTCCATATCTTGACTATTGTGAATAATCCTAAAATAAACCTAATGCAGGCATCTCCTTGACATATTGATTTCACATCATTTGGATACATCATGTCAACAGAAGAATCGTAAGTTTGGAAAGGAGACCTTTTATTTCTCACAAAAGGTTGTACCTTGCAGGCTGGCAACTATGGCCTCTGGCAGAAGCTGACAATAAGCACTTCAGGGAGGGGTAAAGGAAACAGAAATGTATGGTGATTGGGGAAGCTGAATATACATATGCAATAAACTAAAGGAGGAGTCGTGAATATTTATGAAGAGAAACATGCACGATTGAGTTTGTGTCTCTTTATGGGTTGCATGTGCAAAAAATGGCAGCATTAGCATGACCCATTGGTGGTGTTTGCAGCCTTCTGACATCAAAAGGTGAAGCAGGGGACACAGCAACCCTCACTGCATCCTGGGAGAGTCAGACAAAACTCGTGCGGAAATGGTGGTCAGCTTTTAGGAAGGAATGCATTGGGACACTGGCGAGCTGTCATACCAAAACAGGAAAAAGGGCCAGGCGTGGTGGTCATACCTGTAATTCCTGCACTTTGGGAAGCTGAGGAGGGTGGATCATGAGGTCAGGAGATCGAGACCATCCTGTCTAATGTGGTGAAACCCCATCTCCACTAAAAATACAAAAAATTAGCTGGGCGTGGTGGCATGCGCCTATAGTCCCAGCTACTTGGGAGGCTGATACAGGAGAATCACTTAACCCGGGAGGCAGAGGTTGCGGTGAACCAAGATCATGCCACTGCACTCTAGCCTGAGCGACAGAGTGAGACTCTGTCTCAATAAAAAAACACAAAACGAAAAACAAGAACAGGAAAGAGGGGGGAGGGAGGGGAAGTCCAGTCCGACCTCAGAGGATTGGCTGAAGAAATAAAGGAAGACCATTTCTTGTTTTCCAGAGTTTGTTTCTACTTCCTCTTCAGGACAGAATTCTGGTTAAAGGTTAATAAGGAAGATATGCTGAGATGTGTGCCAATTCCATGCCATCATGGCTGCAAACTCAGTTTTTAAGGTTTCCCTGGGGTTCCTTTATCCAAGAGAAGGTCTGTTGGGTTGGTTGAGGGACTTAGGATTTTATTTCTATTTCTCAATACCCAGAACTAGGATTGCTGGATCTTAACGATAGTTCTATATTTAACATTTTGTGGAACCTCTATTCTGTTTTTCTAAAATAGCTGTGCTAATTTGCATTCCCACCAATAGTGTACAAGGTTTCTCTTTTTTTCTACATCCTTTCCAATGTTTAGTTTCGTCTTTTTGACGAATCGCTTCAGCCTCCCAAGTAGCTGGGACTACAGGCGCGTGCCACCATGCCCAGCTAATTTTTTGTAGTTTTAGTGGAGATGGGGTTTCACCACATTAGACAGGATGGTCATACTAACAGGCGTGAGGCGATTTCTCATTGGGATTTTAGGGAGCTATGTGAGATAATGCATATGTTAATTAGCTCAAGGTAGCCAACCCACAATGTGCACATATTTCAAAACATCATGCTGTACATCATGAATATGTGAAAAGAAAATAAATCTTGGGGCCCCTAAATCACTAATCACTAAGCTAAAGGGGAAAGGGAAGCTGGGAACTGTTCAGGGCAAACCTGCCTCCCGTTCTATTCAGTCACCTCTCTGCTCACTGAGATCAATGCATATCTGATTGCCTCCTTTGGAAAGGCTAATCAGAAACTCAAAAGAATGTAGCCATTTGTCTCTCACCTACCTGTGATTTGGTAGCCCCCTCCCTGCTTTGAGTCGTCCCACCTTTCTGGACGGAACCAATGTTCATCTTACATACATTGATGGATGTCTCATGTCTCCCTAAAATGTATAAAACCAAGCTATGCCCCGACCACCTTGGGCACACATCTCGGGACATCCTGAGGCTATGTCGTGGGCACACATCTTCAACCTTGGCAAAATAAACTTTCTGAATTAACTGAGACCTGTCTCAGATATAAGGGTTCACATTTTGGTAATAACAAAGGGATTCTGGGTAGGGGTGCCCTTGACCTTTGGCCAATCTCCTATCAGTACTTGGTACCAGCATGAGCTAACTTTATGGCTCAAACCAATAGGAGAATTTGCTGAGGTCTGGAAGCGCCCCCTCCAGAGAATCCCTAATCCTCCCAAATTTGGTTGAGATCTAAAGTTTATTTTGCTGTACAACTCCTTTTTTTTTGAGTTTTACTTGCTTCCAACACAAGGAAGGCAAGATTTTCCTGCTTCCATGATGACGGAAGGCAGTTATCTTCTTTGTGGAGTTGTATTCACCGCTTCTAGGATGGTAGAGAGCAGTCTTCAGCCTGAGACCCATCTGTAGGTAAGAAACTGAATTGGGGTTTGTCTTGGCTAAAATTAAGATTAAAAACCAGCTGGACTTAGTTTCTCCTTACCATTAGAATGCTCACTCATTGTATAAGTTGTGCGATCAATTGTTTGTTTTGCTTACCTTTTTTTGTTATTTGTTTGCTTCTATTTTGTAGTTCTTTCAATCTTCTTCCCATTGGGGTTGACCAACTCTATCTGACTAGATTGAACCCGAAGGAAAGTTCTAAATTATGGGGAACGAGGACTAAGTCCACCCCCGCCACACACACATGCAAAGATGGTGTAGTGGGGAAGAGAAAAATGGCAGCAAAAGGAAAAATAAAAGGAAGATTTTTTATTTTGACTGCGTAAGGGGCTTTATTTACATAACGAAGCCACCTTTTCTGAGCCAGGGCATTCTGAAAGAACGATACCTGTGGCCCCACGCTGAAGTTCTATAGCTAAGGTTCTGCATTTTTTTTTTTTTCTTAACCAGCATAGCCTGGGTTTGGTTCCTAAACCAAGCCCTTCCTGGTTTGATACTTGGTACTCCTAAAATAGCAGCAATTTTTCCTAGCAGAAATATGGTAATGAGATTTTAAAAGTTTTTTTTAAGGGAGCTCGATGGTTAAAAGTCAGCTTAATTAAAAGCTAAAATCTAAGATGTGTGTGTGTGTGTGTGGGTGGGTGTGTGGGTGTGCTTGCATTTGCAAGGATTTTACGTTGTTGTTTTAGGGGTTTTTTTTGGTCTCCTAGGACCTTGCCTTTTTTGAGCAAAAGTTTTTTCTTCTTAGTTGACTGAATTCTGTTTTCTTCATTTACTTCTGCTGTCCTTCCTTTCTCTTGCACCCCCTGCTGCATGAGGGAACCAAAATAGTTTATGATAGCCTGGGATTCCTTCAAAAAATAGAGAAGGTGCCAGACTCCATTCTGGGGAGAAACCTCTGTTTTTTCTTATGGAACCCCAGGAATGTAAACAGACAGGTTCGTCTCAGCTCTTTTTTTTTTTTTTTTTTTTTTTTTTGAGACGGAGTCTCGCTCTGTCGCCCAGGCTGGAGCGCAGTGGCCGGATCTCAGCTCACTGCAAGCTCCGCCTCCCGGGTTCACGCCATTCTCCTGCCTCAGCCTCCCGAGTAGCTGGGACTACAGGCGCCGCCACCTCGCCCGGCTAGTTTTTTGTAGTTTTTAGTAGAGACGGGGTTTCACCGGGTTAGCCAGGATGGTCTCGATCTCCTGACCTCGTGATCCGCCCGCCTCGGCCTCCCAAAGTGCTGGGATTACAGGCGTGAGCCACCGCGCCCGGCCCGTCTCAGCTCTTAAACTATTTGCTTTTATATTGTGTTACTTGATTTTTTGACTAAAATAGTTAGTGCAACAGAGGCTACTCTTGGGTTTTTAAGGAAGAGTGTAGTTTAGACACTTACAAATGTCTTTGTTTAAAAAAACTTTTTATGTGCCTGTAAAAGCATCACGTGGTCTAGCCTCATAATAATTCTCCCTATTTGGAGACCCAGGATTCCGTGTGGGCTCTGCCTAGATCTCAGAGATCCAGTTGAAAGATAAGTAGTCCCTATCTAAATAAATTCATCCCCTTACACAATCCTATGATCGATTTCTAATAGTTTTATGTTTGATTTGGCATCTGTCTTTAATCTCCCTCTAGCACCACCAGACTTTTTCTCTGTGTACTTTGAGATGTTCATTTTGGTATTTGATTTTTCACCTAAGAGTTGTTTCCTTCAATATGCCAATTTGGGGCTATTTAGCTGACAACTACCAGGATAATGAAACAGGTTATCAAGAGTTTGCTAGTCTAAAATAGGAAAACAAAGGAGGTCTTATGAACTATAACATGTACTTCTATTGGTATGCCTAATATGTCTACATATTTATGTGTTGTGTGCACAATGTTTCACTACTAAAAATATATAAAAGAGCTCTAATTAATTGGCTTAAAGAATAATAAAAGCATTCAAATGATATATTTAATCAGCAAAAAGGAAAGACTAGTCAAATCCTTTTTCAAATTTATGTTACCTAAGTAAAACCTTTAATAAATAACCCAGCTTTAAAATTACTGGTAAAGTAATGTTAGAAATGTCTTAAGAATTATCAGCATACATTTTCAGTTGAATTTGTTGATCAAGCAATTTCATACTTACCCATGCCAAATACTGTAAGGTGTCAAAATTTGGCATAGGGGTTACAAAACTATAAAACGAAGCCCAAAACAGAATGATCTTTGCTTGCATAACTTTTGATAAATAAGACATTGACATTGGTTATGAAAATAGCCAAATCTTGAATTATTTAGTAAAATAACCATAACTTCTAATCTTGTGGCTTTAGGCAGTCTAGTTCCCAGGCAGGAAGGGGGTTTGTTTTGGTAAGATAAGCATTTGTTTCAAAGCTAAACTATAAACCAAGTTCCTCCCAAAGTTAGCTTGGCCTACACCTCGGAATGAACAAAGACAGCTTAGAGATTAGAAGCAAGATGGAATCAGTTAGGTCAGATCCTTTTCACTGTCTCAGTTATTATTTTGCAATAGTGGTTTCATAACTTTAAAGGATGACTATTGCAGTTTTCATAACTAATCTAGGTAAATGATTAAAATAGCTACATGTAATGGGATGAATACTTGTAGACAGACTGGTTATAATTTAGAATCTAAAGTTATATTAAATTAATGTTTCATTATTTGGGTATTTTCCAATAAAAATATACTGTAGGAAACCATTCTTTCTAAAAAATATGTATATTCTAAATATATATATATTTATGTATATATATGTGTGCATGTGTGTCCTTTTTAAAAAAGTGAATAATTTTTGTTGAATCCAAAGCTTATCTAAAGGCTATGTTTAAAATAAGGTAAAAGGAACCAGGAAATAAGAGAGATGTAAAGAAGATTATAGAAATAAAGAAGTATTTTTTGGTAAGAAAGCTTAAAGAGAAATAATTTTATATGAGAAATAATTTTATATGGCAAATTTAGTCATAGAATAAAATGACTGGTTGCTTAAGAAAGAGGGATGTTCAGGACAAACCAGAAAGTCCAAGCATGTCCATGAATGGTCTGTGTAAGTCACTATAAGAGGATTTATAAAGAATAAAAAAAGCTTTTATTTTCTATTATCAAGTTGTCTGCAATTAAAAGGAAATTATAGTGGTCTTTCTAGAAACTGAGTTCAATGTAAAAAATACACTTACACACTAAAGAACTGGTTAGACAATGAAATTTTCTTAAGGCATTGATTTAATATATTGTAATAGATTTTATGTTTTATTAAAATTATTCCCATGACATTATTATTAAGTTTTGGTTTACTTAGAAAAAAATGAGATTACTTTTTTAAAATTAAGGTTATTACATGTGTGTAACTTACTGTGTGTGCTTTTAAAGTCCATTTTAAAAGTCAATTTTAAAGTTCATTGTGCCATTAAGTTACAGGGTTTTGACTCCTGGGTCTAGAAGGACACCAAGTCCTGCTAAATCTTAACATTGACAGTAGTTAAAGCCTCGTCTACAGACCCTGTAGAAGATGCCAATCAAAGTAAGCTGGATTTGTGAGATGCAGGGCCTGAAATTAAAGCTATTCAACTCCTCAAGGCAGGGACTATTGCAGGAGAGGTGGGCATGTGAGATTGTAAGGGCTGATTTTGAGAGATAAAACAAGTTCAGTTTCTCTATAAATTAACCATTGATGTCAAAGGTATACTGATACAAGATCAGCATATGGGCCACTGTATCAATTAACAAGGTTTTCTTGAAGCATTAACCAACTCCTTAATAAAAGTTATAAAAGGCTTATTGAAATTATATCTTACAGTCTAGATGATTAAAATTTTATAGACTATAAAATTTATAAAACAGTCTATAAGATTTTGAAAACAAATTTAATTGGCATCATGCTACTTTTATTAGGGCTTATTGTTTGGAAAATTAAGTCTCCTCTCTCAGAAAATGAATGTTTTCACCTTTTTTTTGAAATCCTTGAGTTATCACTTTGGTTAATAAATCAATGATTTATTTTATAATGACCTGTGATCCTATTTTGTGATATCAAGTGTTTTAAACCTTTGATATTTGACAAACTTTTCAAAATCAAATTATAAATTATGTCTTTTTCTTTTCTTTTTTTTTTGAGACAGTCTCCCTCTGTTGCCCAGACTGGAGTGTGGTAGCGTAATCTCAGCTCACTGCAACCTCTGCCTCCTGGGTTCAAGTGATTCTCCTGCCTCAGCCTCCTGAGTAGCTGGGATTACAGGTGTACACCAGCAAGCCCAGCCAATTTTTGTATTTTTAATAGAGATGGGGTTTCACCATGTTGGTCAACCTGATCTTGACTCCTGACCTCAAGTGATCTGCCCACCTCAGCCTTCAAAAGTGCTGGGGTTACAGGGTTGAGCCACCATGCCTAGCCAAATTATGTCTTTTTCTGACCTAGTTAATCCTTTAAGATATTAGGTTCCCTAAAGTCCAAAAATAATATATTTGGCTTATTTGGTATAAAAACGATACAGGAAGCATTGTCAAATATGAAATGGTGTTTGGCTTTGTTTGGGCTATATTTGTATAAATATGTTATTGGTATGTGTTCCAAAATTATGGGAAACTCCTATAATTTCGATATGACTTAGTGTATGTTATCAGTAGTAATTATAACTGTTATGTTAAACTATTGTGTGCCACAGAGGTAACACATTTCCTTGTTACAGAGGTAACACATTATTTCTTTGGCTATGGGTTTCCTAAAATTTTTTGTCATCCATAGACAATTGTTGCCTTGTTTTGGTCCTCTTTCAAAGGTGGTTTTATAATCAGCTATAAACTGTTAGAGTTATAAACTCTAAAGTAATCTATTGACTTTTTTGCTTAAAACATGGCTAATCCTTTGTTTTGTTTTTCTGAGTCAAGAAACCTTTCTTCTGAACTGTTTACAGCATGTAGCAGTTGAGTCAAGTATACTCCTGTGAAAAAAATTTGGAGCATATTTGTTTCTCTCTACCTGATTTCTCCAGAATTTCGAAACTATTTGTGAGTATTCTTAACTTATGGCAATATAGTTATTTGCATAAGCGCAATAAGAGTGTTTTCTTTTGCAACAGGACACCACTGGAGAAACTGGTTGTTTTACCAAGGCTGTGACTGGAATGGTGTGCTTTCTTTTAAGGAATCAAATTTGACTTACAGAGCCAACAAAAACCCCTTGGAGAAACTGGCTGCATACCTTGTCTATGCAGTCCCTGTACAGGGTTCCTAACCTGTAGTAAGTAAAGAATGTCACTTTCTGACAGGCCCAGGAGCCCTAAGTTATCTCGGGACCTCAAGAGGAGAGGAATTTACCCAACGCATAGATATTTGATGATACAAAGCCATGGCTGAGCTCAGCTTTAAAAAAAAAATCTTATCTGAGATTTCTTCTTTGGAACAAAGTTCCATCAAAACCAATTTAAAAAGGCTATGTGAAAAATAATTATTCTTGCTGCACTTTATACAAATAATCTGGCCAAGTATACTAAAGAAAATCAATCCTACCATGATTTGTCTTTAGTAAAAATGGGAAACTGGAGAGAGAAAAATTATGTTTCAAAAACTGTAGTACACCTGTTGTTAAACTCTAGTCTTGCCATATGTTTTTCAATTTTTATTATTTTCTACAGTTTGGACTGAATTCTAATTTTTCCTGGCTACAAATCTCCAAAATAATATTTTCATTTTTTTCTTCTTGTTTTCCTTTTTCCTCCATTTTTCCTAACTTGAAATCACTGAAAACTAGACTGTGTTTTCTTAAAGCCCCTTGAACTGAAGCCAGACAATGTAAACTTCAGAAGAAAATAACAGCAACTTATTTACATACATAAGTCACTTTCATACATGCCTACTGATTATTATGAACTTCAGAGTAATGTGGCCTATATCAGTTTTCCGGGATTACTCTTTTATTTGTTGTTATTTTTCTCCCTTCCTCCCCCTATTTTCTCTTTGTAGGACATGAGACATCACAACCTGCTAAAAATGAGCTTTTCTGATAACTTGAAACCTACCCATGTAGGAGTAAACTGTCCTAGCCATGAGAGATCAGATGAAGCCTGAGATCAGAGACTCATTTTCTTCTAAAATGCTTTCTCCAAAAGAGTTTAAAAAGAAAAAAGGGGAAATGTGAAAGGAAAATAAATAGATCACTAAGCTGATGGGAAAAGGCAATCTTGGAACTGCCCAGGGCAAACCTGCCTCCCATTCTATTCAAAGTTATCCCTCTGCTCACTGAAATAAATGCACATCTGATTACCTCCTTTGGAAAGGCTAATCAGAAACTCAAAAGAATGTAACCTTCGCTCACCTACCTGTGACCTGGAAGCCCCTTCCCTGCTTTGAATTGTTCTGCCTTTCTGGATGGAACCAATAGTCATCTTACATATGTTGATCGATAACTCATGTCTCTCTAAAATGTATAAAACCAAGCTGTGCCCTGACCATCTTGGACACATGTCTCAAGACTTCCTGAGGCTGTCATGGGTGTGCATTCTTAACCTTGGCAAAATGGACTTTCGAAAGTAACCGAGACCTGTCTCAGATATTCAGGGTTCACAAATACATACAACTTTTGTCAACCAGAAAAACAAATTTCCATCAGAAAAATATTAGTTTTACAAAATTAGTTTTCTTTATTAAATGAAAAAAGGAAAAATAATCGCTTTTATCGAGTTCAATCTCCAGCCTCCTTCCCTTGGGAGTGAAGGGGCACTGCAGAGAGGGTGGGAAGGGTGGGGCTGAAAGATTTCCCCCACTTCTAATTCCGTGGTCTTCCTGGTGACCAGCCCATCCTGATGCCATCTAGGAGTCCCATCCTTTGTCACCTTATTAGCAAAAACTCTGATATGAGTATGAATAACAAAAGACACTCCTGTCACTCAGGAAATTCCAAGGGCTTTAGGTGCTCTGTGCCGGGAACCAGGGACAAAGATCAAATACATATTGTTAATAAACCACAGGAAGATAGTTCTAAAATGCTCCCATGAGTCATGCACTAGGTGTGGAGTGAAGCATCCTACCTAGATTGAGTGGTTCTCTGCATGAAGAAGACATCAATTTGGACACTTCCTTATCCCCCTTCCAAGAATAGACATTTCAGCTCCCAAGTCAACACCAGACTCCTATTCTCCATGATCCTGATGCCAAATGGTCCCATTAGTCAATGAGTTCCAAAAAAAATCAACAGAGAAAATGCTTGGTGAGATCTCTGGGCTGTTGCCAGCTCTCTCCTCCTTTCCATGAATGAAGAATGGCCACTGGGGAATATCGAACTGAAAATAAGTCATGTTGATAGGGTGTGAACCATTTGCCCAAGGAATTTTTTTTTTAAAAAAAACCTTTTCAACCACCCACCCTCAGCTGGTCTTCCCTGATTGTTTGGCTCACTTGGCAAAATTGCTTTAAATTGCAACATTGCAGACGTTGCAGGTGATCCTGGGGTCTGCTGTTCTCTCCTTCAGTTTTTCTCTGGGACTTTCTGCTTAATTCTAGTTAGGGGGTAGAAGTGGGAAAAAAAAACTACCCTGCCATGAGCCCTTTGTGTGGCAAGAAGTGCCTCCCGGTTTTCCTTTTCATTTTTGCACTTGGGAGAGTGGGAGCTCTACGTAGGCTGAGCAGTTGAAAAAATAATGAACATGGACCTCCCTTCTTCAAGCCCCACGTTCTTTGTTATTTATTTTGACTTGGACAGACCATGAATGTGGCTTTGGGGGGTCCCTCATTTGTGTACTTAATCACCATTCCCACAGTGAGGCAGGTAGGTGGCTGGCTGAGGGCAGGTTCACCCTGTGGCTTGGCCTCTCTCCTGCTGGCTGTCCTGGGGCTCCGTATTTCCCTCTCTGGGGGAATTCAAGCCCTGCCTGACATATGAGGGTTGTAATTTGGACATGGAAGGCCTCTGAGGGTCCCTCCAGTTCTGCCGTGCTAGGACGTTTATCCACGAGGCTGTTGCACACACGGACAACCATCAACTGAAGATCCAAACACTGCAGAGAACACTTCTGGCTTTAAATTCATCACTATACTCCAGATGTCCACACCAAGATATGAAATATCCCAGCGTGTGGGAGAAGCAGGAAAAACTGGTCACCTCATGGATCTCAGCAGGAGAGCCCACAGCCCCCTTTGGGACACTGATCCATGCAGGGCGTGCTGTGACGTCTTCCCTGTCTTCAGACCTAGTGTCTCGAAGTTCACCTGTATATCTCACCCTCCAGGCTGCTCACAGAATGACCTTCCAAACCCAGAGGAACCACTGGCACGAATGACAGGTCTAGCATCTTAACCCCGCCCAAGACGGGGCTCCTCAGCATCCTGAGCTGTCCCCAAAACAGCACCAGGCTGCGCACTCAGGACATCTTATGAAGGCCAATCAAAATAATGCCAGTAGGAATGCCTCGTCCCGAGGGATCCCCCTATAAACTTAAAGGATGGTGGTTCAAACGTTTCCACAATAATGAAGGGACTCAAAAGGAACCTACACTCAAAACAGCTGGGGGAAAGTCCAGAAATTCAATTACACTCTGTTCACTTATGGAAGGGCAGGAGAAAACCTCATTTATTTTAGCATTTTATGTGGTTTCTGCAAAGTTCTTCTTGGTGCCAGGGGAAGAAATAGAATAATAGCAGCTCATATTTGAAAAGGGTTTTCCAGTTAACAAAAGACTTTTGCCACTTGCTGGGTTGTGAATTCTACTGCTAGCCTGGGGTGCCTGCTGAGAGGGTGTGCCCTGGAGTTGAGTGTAGGCTGAGAGAGGAGGTGACTTGCCCAAGGCCACCGAGGTCCAGGCAGATCCAGGACTTTTGCCATGGCTGCTGGACAGTCCAAGCTCCTTGATCTCTAGGATGTTAAGAACCAAGTTAATGAGGCTTTAAATGCCCATATTAAAAGACGGTGACAGAAGAGGACAAATTCAATGTCATAATGCAGTTGAGGCCCTGAGATCATGAGAGTGATATTTGCCAGGCAGGGGCCTTCCTGCAATCGCTGTCCTGCCATCTCCCACTCTCTTCTCGCCTCCCCACCTGCTCCTCCCCAGCCACCATTGCTGCTTCCTTCTCACCTCCCTGAGCCCTGGACACTGAAGCCCTGGGCCTGGTCCATGCGCTTCCCTCCTTGATGCTGACCCCTGGGTGCCATCCTCAGGCTCCATATACCCTAGTCACTCCCAGTTGATAAATGGAAATAAAATCCTAAACCCCTCAACTGACCGAACAGACCCCCCTCTTGGCCGAGGAGTCCCCAGGGAAACCTCAAAAACTGAGTTCCCAGCCGGGAAGAGACAGGGGGTCTGTTAGGCCGAAGTGTGTCCCTTCTTCATTAACCTTTAACCAGAATGATTTCCTAAGGAGTAAGCAGAACCGATCTCTTGATGACTCTTTCCACGGAACGGACGACTCCTTTCATCACCTTTAGCCAGTCCTCTGAGTCTGTACCTGAGCTCCTCTCCCTCTTTGCGGATGTGACAGTTGGCCAGTTTCACAACGCACCCCTTCCTGACGAGAGACCAGCAGTAACGGAGGGGCTCGGGCCGGTCTTCAGGGGATGCCCAGTGACAGCTTCTGTGTGCTGTGTTTCACCTTTTGACATTAGAGGGCCATAATCTCCACCTTCGGGTCATGTTAATGCTGCAAGTTGTTGAACATGTGACCCATGAAGAGGTATGAAGCTCGAATGGACATGGGCATGTATCTCCTGCTCTCATAAATATTCATGCCTCCTCTCATAGCTTATTGAATATGCATGTTCAGTCTCCCCACTTACCACACATTCCTGTCTTATGCTTCCCTCCCTCCGAGTGCCTGTTTCCAGCTTATGTCAGAGGCCACGCTTCCCAGCCCGTGGACGTCCACCTGCAGGCTGCAGCCCTTTATGAGAAAGAAAGCTTTCCCTTCCAAATCTCTGAACCTCATGGTTCTTCAGTTGACACACGAGATCCCTGCAGCACTCCCCTCTGTCCTGGGCTGGGGGCTTTCACACCGCTGGGCATGTTTGCAGACTGGCAGGGCAAGCTCATAGTGAGCCCAGAGCACTCAGCAAATGGCACAGGTGCCACCTGCGAGTCCCAATCTTCTTTGCCCTAAGGGAGTCAGGGGCCGCTCCTCCCCCATGGCTTCCCCTGCAGTGGGACCTCGGGGACCTTGACTCTGGAGGGCAAGAGGTGAAGGCAGACCAGCCCCAGTGGACATCGTGGGGAGGAGTAAGTCTTGTTACATTGTGCTGACGTGTTGAGTTGTCCATTTTTGCTGCAGAATCTGCCCATCCTGCTGAAGGCATGCTCGGTGAGGCCACGACCCTGCCCAGACAAAACCCACTCTCCTTTCAGACTTCTCCACTCAGCTCTGAGAAGCAAACCTGGGGGTCGGCTGTCTCCTCCCCGTTTCTCACTCATGTTGAATCCAGCAGCAATGCTGACGGCACAGTCCCGAAGCATTGGCCAGATCCTGCTCCTTCCATTGTCCTGCCAACACCTAGCTGAACCACCCTCATCTGTCCTCCAGCCTCCCAGGGCTCTTATAAGCAAGACACTATCCATTCAGCTCTTTAGGAAAGTTGATCCGATGAGGCCAACTGCAGTGGATTCTTGTGATTTTACCTTGTCTAAGCATGCATTCTGAATAGAGGTTTAACTCTCACACTAGAAGTAAAGCTCAGTCACCCTCGCCCCGGGTTCCCAGTTCTCCACCTCCTCCCAGTTCCTCAAGGCAGTCGATACAGATGTCGGCCTTATACCACCACCTGCCAGGGGCCCTGCCCTATAGGACAGCTGGATATAACCCAAGGACCCCCACCCCCGCATCGACTGTGCAGGTCTACGCAGCAGTGACCCGCATCCCCACATGCACTGTGCAGGTCTACACTGCATTGTCCCCCACCCCCGCATTGACTGTGCAGGTCTACGCAGCAGTGACCCCCACCCCCACATGCACTGCGCAGGTTTATGCAGCAGAGTCCCCCACCCCCGCATCGACTGTGCAGGTCTACGCAGCAGTGTCCCCCACCCCAACGTGCACTGTGCAGGTCTACACAGCAGTGTCCCCCACCCCCGCATCGACTGTGCGGGTCTACGCAGCAGTGACCCGCATCCCCACATGCACTGTGCAGGTCTACACAGCAGTGTCCCCCACCCCCGCATCGACTGTGCAGGTCTACACAGCAGTGTCCCCCACTCCCATGTGTACTGCGCAGGTCTATGCAGCAGTGTCCCCCACCTGCCACCGCATGATCCCATAGAACTCCTGCCTGCTCCAAATCCACCAATTAGAACTCCCTATGGGAAACCTGCCCGGGTTCCAATCAAGGCTTTAGTCCCGCAGGTCTCTCTCTTTCCCTCTCCATCCCCCACCACCTGTTGGTTGAACTCCCTGCTGTCTCCAGACTTCCCATGGTTCCTTGCGGGACCCTCTTCTCCGTGGACCTGGGAGTGATAAACGTCTTCTGTTATTTTGTGTGTTCTGTTTTGCTGTCTCCTCCATGGCCCACCTGACCGACGCACCCAGACCTAACTCTCCCAGCCAGGGCTCTCCTGGGGAGTGTCTATCTTGGTGGGAATAAACTGGACGCGGGTCCGACAAGAGCCACAGGGTGTATGCCAGGGTAAACGAGTTTCCTGTGAGAGGGACACCTGGTCACAGTCAGACACTGAGACATCAGACCGTCTGTCAGGATAAAGAAATATCCCTGAGAGATGCACTGTGACACCCACAGCCACCTGCCCTTGAGCTCCATCAGGGCAGGGCTAGAGTTCACAGCCACCCTCCGGAGAGGAGCCTCCTAACCAACTCAGAGGAAAATATAAAACCAGTGTAAAACTTCCTCACGCTCCTGCCAGCCCTGCTCACCTGGCGCTCACCCTCCAGCTGGAAGGGGAGGTACCACAAGTCACTGGGCCCGGAATGCTGGGCAGAGGGGGCCTCAGAGGGTCTGAGCAGAACGCCAGGCCTGTAAGCCAAACTACACCATCGCTTTTGAATTAAAACCCCTTCATCGGTGCAACGTTCACTGGGCACCATGTACAGGGCCTGGCCTCAGCTGTGGGTTCAGGCGAGAAGACCCAGGTTTCCCTTAGGAAGTCCTCAGCCTGGTGCATTTGATAAGTAGTCAGGTAAACACACGGTCCATATGGATTTCTTCCCCCAGAGCAATTGAGAAGACGTGGTAATTTGCCCACCACACAAAATTGAGTCCTTGTTCAACGCTGGGCCATCCCTGCAGGCGGAGGGGGCTGCCAGATTTGTAAGAATGAAGCGAGGGGAACGCCCTTGGTGCAGGTGACGTTGTTTCGATTTGCCCACTCTCTTTGACCAACGTGTGGAACAAGCACTCCGGGCACCGTGTTAATTTTCACATTATGGTAACCAATTGGATTAATTTGTATTGAATAGATATCATTCTTTCATGGATCCGCTTGTTGAAATTAAAATTCCAGATTAATCCAAAGGAAAATGCCATGAGTAATCGGATGTCCAGTGGAAATGGAAGCGGCACTTGAGTCATTGAGAAGCTTCCCCCATTAGGAGCCATCAGGCCCTGATTCATGTCAGACATAAAGTGATGCAATTAGAAACCCTCACACCTAATTGCCCAGCAGAGCAAACGTGCCGTCGTGTGACACTGAGCCCACGGAGGGGATGAAAGAGCCGTCACCCGAAGGAAATGAAAGCACTGAGGGCCGTCTCTCAAGACAGAGCATTTCAGAAACCATGGCCAGGGAAGGGGCCACATGGGCTGCCGATGGCCCGGTGAACAGCCAGTGTTTCAGTCCTTCCTTCACTCATTGAGCAACTGTGGCCTAACCACGGGCTGCGGACAAGATGTGAGATTTTAGGAAAAAGAATAATCTTCCCTCTACCCATCTGAGTTTTCAGCTGTGATGCCTGTAACAAAAGACAGAACAGAAAGGGAAAAATAAACCAGGCCGGGTGGGGTGGCTCACACCTGTAATCCCAGTACTTTGGGAGGCCGAGGTGGCCGGATCACAAGCTCAGGAGTTGGAGACCATCATGGTGAAACCCTGTCTCTACTAAAAATACAAAAATTAGCCAGGCCTGGTGGGGTGTGCCTATAATCCCAGCTACTTGGGAGGCTGAGGCATGAGAATCGCTTGTACCCAGGAGGCGGAGGTTGCAGTGAGCCGACATTGCGCCACTGCACTCCAGCCTGGGTGACAAAGTGAGACTCCATCTCAAAAACAAAAGAAAAGAAAAGAAAAGAAAAGAAAAGAAAAAGGTTCATGAGGCCTCCCCAGCTGTATGCCTCTTTTCTTTATAAATTACCGAGTCTCAGGTAGTTCTTTATATAGGAATTTGAAAATGAACTAATACAACTATAGAGATAGCTGCCGCCTCTGGAGCTCAGATGGACAATGACTTGCGGTGGCCTGGACGTCTTAGGTGACCGTGCCCGTCCCTGCCTCTGTGGACCATTTCCATGTTGACAGCCTGGAGTCTTTCCTGACCTCTTGGGAGAATTGGCTGATACTGCTCTGTGTCCTCATACACCTGGACCTGCCTCTGCAGGGACCTCCTCAGTTCTGATAGCGAGAGGCTCCCTGCTTCTGAAGTTCAAGGAAGGCCCTATGCTTTTCTGATACCTTGTCCTCAAGCTCTAACTCTGTAGCATGTGGAACTCCCCGGGCCCCCATGGAGATGGGGCATCAGGCTGTGGCCGGGAATCTGTCTGGAAGACAGGTGAGGGAGAGGCTCAGTCGGCCAGTGCCCCTGAGAGCTCACAAACATGGCCCTGAGCACAGGAACCTGGTCATCTTATGAGGAAGACCTTATTAACCCCAGGAGAATGCAAGCTCCGTGGGCAGGGAATGGCCCAATGGCCACTGCACTGCGTGATTGCGACACATCCTAGCTGGATGAATGGTTCTGACAGCCCAGGATACCGAGACCGAGAGATGTTAACAATAAGAGGCGTGGCCTGGAAGCCTGAGGCTCTGTTTCTGCCTCATAAATTTGGAATCATAAACCCACCTGTTATGAACTGAACTGTGTCGCCCAAAATTCATAACCACCAGGACCTCAGAAGGTGACTGTGTCTGGAGACAGGGTCTTCACTAGGGTGATATGGCGGGATGTTTGTCCCCTCCAAGTCTCATGTTGAAATGAGATTCCCAGTGTTGAGATGGGGCTTCCAGGCCACGTCTCTTATTGTTAACATCTCTCGATCTCAGTATCCTGGTGAATCGGCTATTAGGAGGGAGATGATGAGGTCATGGAGGCCGATCCCTCATGAACAGCTCTGTGCTGCCCTCGCAGTCATTAGCGAGTTCTGGCTCTTAGTTCACATGAGCTCTGGTTGTTTCCAAGAGTGTGGTGCCTGCCTCCCCTCTCTGGCTCTTGCTATGTGATGCACTGGCTTCCCCTTGGCTTCTGCGGTGAGTGGAAGCTCCCTGAGGCCTCACCAGGAGCAGATGCCGCCGCCATGTGTGTTCAGCCAGCAGATCGTGGGCCAATTCAACCTCTTTTCTCTATACATTACCTAGTCTCAGGTATTCCTTCATAGCATTACAAAAGCGGCCTCACATAACGTGTGATTGAGGTTAAATGAGGTTGTTAGGATGGGCCTTGGTCCAGTCTGCCTGGAATCCTCGTAAGAAGAAAAGATTAGGAGACAGACACACAATAGGTGGCCTGTGTGTGGACACAGGGAGAAGGCGACATCTACAAACCAAGCAGGCCTCAGGAGAAATCTGCCCTGCCCGCTCCCAGGACTCCGACTTTCAGCCTCCAAAACTGTCAGACAGTGAGTCCCTGTTGTCTGTGCTGCCCGGTGGCGCCAGGTTAAGGCAGCCTGAATTAATACAGCATGCACAGGGTCCTGGTGACAGCACCGCGATGCCACGCCGTAGGTCATTCAGTGCTGGACGTGCTCTGAGGAGCAGTGCAGAGCTGGTGTCTGCGGCTGGAAGAAGCAGTGCGCCTTCTTCCCCAGGGCTGCTCTTTCTGAACTGCAGCTCAGAGCACCCTGGGGACGGGGTTTGTCCCTGCATTCTCCACGCAGCTGGCACAGGGCTCCACACACTCCCAGACCAGCAGAATTCCAAGTGATTGGAAGGTCGGTGCTTGCCAGGTTCTGGTCAGCTCCCTGGCCCTCCATGGTTGACCTCCCAAAGTGCTGCATTGGGTAGGGAGCTGCTTGGCCAGGGGAAGGTTGCCAGCTCCCTCTGAGTGGAACCTCTGGCCTCATGCAGTTTTTCTCTTCTTTTTTTCAAAGACATTGTCAAACCCAAAATATGCATTTGTTTTCATTTGAACCTCAAATGTGCAGAATTTTGACACACTGACGCCCGAATGCCCTCTCGGCAGCAGGCACGGTTATGGAGCCGGCAGAGCTGTGGGCGTGCTGAGGAGGTTCCCAGGGTTACCCTGTGTTTTAGTGCTATTAACGTGATTGGAAATTGATAATAATGATGATGGTGACACCATCAGTGCCGATATCTTCCACTTCTGCTTTGCACTGGGCCCCGGCCTGGGCACTTTCTATCCTTTCATGAATTCTTACAACGGCCTTGAATGAGAGGATCCCTGTTTCACAGCAGAGGAGATGAGGGTCCTTTGAGATGAAGTGACCTGCCCAAGAACAAGGTGAAGTAACCGTCAAGCTCCAGGCGAGCGACCTGCCCACGACCACACAGCGTGAAGAGCCCCGTCCAGGACAAGGAACGGCACCAAAGCTCATCCTTCTTCCCAGCCAAGTGCTGGCTTGTTAAGAATTTGCTAATTAAACCCTCCTATTTGGTGTGTTCTTGGGCTGCATCAGGCAGATGAATGGCGGAATCCAAATAGTTCAAGCCATCTGCTCCCTAAATCTGTCGTTTTCATCTTCCGTCAACTCTGCATTCATTTCCTGTTCACTTGACGGGAGCAGCAGCAAGGGCTTGTCCGCCAGCCCCAACCGCCAGCCCCTCCTGCTTACAGACCCTCTAGGGCAATTACCTAAACACGCCAGGCCAGAGTTCCTGGAATGAACCAGGCCTTGTTGGTTGTAAGTGACAGAAAGCACAAGAGTATGCTGATTTGACTCCCCAGGGAACACCGGCAATGTCTGGAGACATTTCTGATGGTCACACCCAGTGGAGGTGCTACTGGCCTCTGGTGGGGGACACCAGATGGAGACCAGGGATGCTGCTCAGAATCCTCCTAGGCCCAGGACAGCTGCCTCAACAAAGTATCTGCCCCACGTGTCTGTAGTGCCGAGGTCCAGAAAGTTTAGTGAACTCGCCCAGGGATCCTCAATACAGACTAAGCGTCAATAGCGACTGATGCTGGGTGGGAGACATTTACGTTCTTATTTGGATTTATGTGTATTTCAACTTTTTTATACTGAAAATGTATTATTTTATTTATTTATTTATTATGGTTTTTTTGAGATGGAGTCTTGCTCTGTCACCCAGACTGGAGTGCAACTGCGTGATCTCAGCTCACTGCAAACTCCACCTCCTGGGTTCAAGCAACTCTCCTGCCTCAGCCTCCTGAGTACAGGCGCCCACCACCCACCTAGCTAATTTTTGTATTTTTAATAGAGGTGGGATTTCACCATGTTGACCAGGCTGGTCTTAAACTCCTGACCTCAGGTGATCCACCCGCCTCGGCCTCCCAAAATGTTGGGATTACAGGCGTGAGCCACCACGCCCAGCCTGAAACATGTATTATTTTATAAAGAAAGCCCATTATTTTAAAAAATAAGAGGGGAGGGAGGCCGAGGCGGGTGGATCACCTGAAGTCAGGAGTTCGAGACCAGCCGGGCCAACATGGCGAAACTCCGTCCCTACTAAAAATACAAAAATTAGCCAGGCGTGGTGGGACGTGGCTGTAGTCCCAGCTATTTGGGAGGCTGAAGCAGGAGAATTGCTTGAACTGGGGAGGTGGAAGTTGCAGTGAGCTGAGATCGTGCCTGGTGACAGAGTGAGACTCTGTCTCAAAAATAAATAAATAAATAAATAAATAAATAAATAAATAAATAAGAGGGGAAATGTAGTGCCATGTATTGCCCTGAGAAGTCATGAGTTCTGGGGCCAGAGTGTATTGAGTTTTGATGTGGGAGATTGCAGGGTGCAGAGCAGCTCCCTTCCTGGTGTGTCAGGAGACCTTCAGCAGCAGACGAGTGACCCGGTCCCTGACCAGACACTAACCCTCCCCCAGGTCCTCAGGCACTCAGTCCTCCTGTGGCCCTGGCCACCCGTTGTGTGATAGCCTGCAGAAGACCCATGCCTGACCTGCGCTGCCCTGGCACTGCCCTGGGGCCTCGTTACAGAGTATTTTGCCCATAGAGACAGTGAGTTCATGCACCTGACCTGACTCCCTGGCTCCGTGTGGGCTTAGACAACTGCAGGTGAATGGAGCCTGAACCGAGCCCCACAGGATGTCAAGGTCTGTCCTTAAAGAGCAGCTAAAATTGACTTAGCTTCTGCATTGACTGGGGCCCTCCCCACGGCCACAGAGTGTCCTGTGCCTCCAGGAAACAGTGTATTTGGTGAGAAATGCTTCTGAATGCCCTACATAATTCCTATTGCTACTTCTTGGGGGCCTTGACAGCAGTTTCGCTTTTCTAGACATTTACCTACCTGGCAAGGTTCCGAGTAAAGTTGGTGTCAGAGTAGAAGACCAAGACTGGCATCCCCTCTTCCCTCCTCTCCCACAAGGCTCATTTCTATCAGACCCACTCGGCTTTGCTTTCTGCCTTGTTTCCATGGTTATTTTATGATGGTCGGACTGATACAAGTATAAAACACTTCAAAACCCACATTGGCAGTAGCCCCAGGGCACACAATGCCTCAAAAACTCCCTCTCCTTTAACAAGGTATATTTTAACTTATTGTCATTGACCTGCATTCTGGAAATGGCATTCGAAGCAGAAAGGGTCATTTGTCTTCAAGGCAGATAAGGAGAGAGATGTCTGACCGCGAGGGCTTAGAAATGCTGCTCCCCTCTCCTATGCACCTGCCTTTTCCCGAAGAGTCCCTCCTCTGTCTCCTCCTTAAGGCAGCTGACCTTGTTCAGGAGGAACGTCCTGGCTGGCGTGGCTTCTGCTGTGTGATCAGTGGTTGTCATCCACTCTGTCTGCCCCATGGAGAGGCCGGGCCACTCTCTCCTCGGAGGACCTGAGGCCCCTCCTCAATCCTCCATGCGTCTGACACCAAATACATGCTGAGCTCCTGCTATCCTACTGCACACCAGGTACTGCACCTGAGCAGGTACCACACCTGAACACTCAGACACAGGGAGGCAGGAGCATCCGGGAAAATGCAACATAGCAGAGGCTGAGAACCTTCCTTGCTTGGAAACATGTGAATTTCACACGCTTTGCTTTCACGTGCCTCACTTGTCTTTTTTTCTTTTAAGACTAATTTTTAGAGCAGTTTTAGGTTCATGGCAAAATGAAACTGATGGTACAGAGAGTTCCCCTTTCTTCTACGTCCCCAGATATCCAGAGCCTCCCTCACTATCAGCATCCCCGACTGTGGTAGTTCGTACATTTTCACTGTGATTGCTGAACCTGTATTGAAACTTCCTCACCCAGAGTTCATTGTTTACATGAGCATTCACCCTTGCTCTTGTGCATTCTATGGGCTTTGACAAATGCATATGGCGTGTGCCCATCACTGTAGTGTCAGACAGTGTAGTTTTCACTGCCCAGGAAATGCTGTTTTTCTCTTAGTCAACCCTCTCCCAATCGCCAACCTCTGGCAACTCTTAATCCTATTTTATAATTATTTTATTTTTTAAGAGATGGGATCTCACTCTGTTGTCCAGGCTAGAGTGCAGAGATGCAATCATAGCTCACTGCAGCCTTGAACTCCTGGTCTCAGGTGATCCTCCTGCCTCAGCCTTCCAAGTAGCCGGGATTATAGACATGCCCCACTATACCTGGCTAAGTTTTAAAAATTATTTTTGTAAAGATGGGGTCTCACCATGTTGCCCAGGCTGGTCTTGAATTCTTGGCCTAAAGAGGTCTGCCCATCTTGGCCTCCCACAGCTCTGGGCTCTGATCCTTTTACTGTATCCATTTCCAGCATGTCATATAGTTGGACTCGTACAGCATGGAGCCTTTTCAGACTGGCTTCTTTCACTTAGTAACGTGCATTTAAGTTTCCTCTGTGTCTCTTTATGGCTTGAGAGCTCATTTCTTTCTTTTCTGAGACGGAGTCTCGCTCTGTCGCCCAGGCTGGAGTGCAGTGGCACAATCTTGGCTCACTGCAAGCTCTGCCTCCTGGGTTCATGCCGTTCTTCTGCCTCAGCTCCCTGAGTAGCTGGGACTACAGGCACCTGCCACCACGCCCAGCTAATTTTTGTATTTTAGTAGGGATGGGGTTTCACCGTGTTGACCAGGATGGTCTCAATCTCCTGACCTCGTGATCCGCCTGCCTCGGCCTCCCAAAGTGCTGGGATGACAGGTGTGAGCCACTGTGCCTGGCCCAAGAGTTCATTTCTTTTTAGGACTGAATAATATTCCATTGTCTGGATGCTCCGAAATTTGTTTACACATTTATTGGCTGAAGGATGCCTTGGTTGCTTCCAGCTTTTGGTGACTGTGAATAAAGCTGCTATAAACATCAGTACACCGGTTTTCGGGTGGGCATAACTTTTCAATGAATTTGGATGAAATATGGAGGCTTGTGATTGCTGGATCATATGGAAAGACTGTTTAGTTTTGTGTGTGTGTGTGTGTGTGTGTGTGTGTGTATCATGGAGTCTTGCTCTGTCACCCAGGCTAGAGTGCAGTGGCACGATCTTGGCTCACTGAAACCTCCACCTCTTGGGTTCAAGCAGTTCTCCTGCCTCAGCCTCCCAAGTAACTGGGATTATAGGCGCCCACCACCATACGCAGCTAATTTTTGTATTTTTAGTAGAGATGGGCTTTCACCATGTTGGTCAGGCTGGTCTCAATCTCCTGACCTCATGATCCGCCTGACTCAGCCTCCCAAAGTGTTGGGATTACGGGCATGTGCCACTGCGCCCGGCCTTTTATTTCTACTTCATTTGCCAAGGTCCCTCCTCTAATTTCCTTCAGGCTTCATTCAGTCTTTAGGTCTAGCCTTAGAAATGGTACCTTTCCACTCAGTTTTCAAGATTGGCTTCCACACCAGTTCCTTGAAAGTTTCCCTGTTCCTAGCCTGGGTAGAATCCCCACGCTCTGGGCTTCTACACGCTTTGTGTTTGCCTCCCTTTCTTTCTGCATCCGCATCACACTCACAAACATCAATCTTCCTATCTAGGTCTGAGCTACAATGGGTAGGGATAGGGACCACAGTCCAGCCTGTAACACTCACAGCACAGCTCAGAGAGGTCCAGGTCACAGAGACTGGGGGACCTCTCTGCCTCAACAGGCTTAGCTCTACCTTGCCTTTGACATGTATCAGCTCAAGAGAAAAGAGCTAGCTCCTTGCAGACCCGATGCAGGCACAGAGAGATCTGGGTGGGGTTGGGAGGCGGAGGGTGACCAGCAGGGGCCGCCGTCACACACGCTGGGTGCACAACCCAGGCAGACCGGCAATCAGCATTTCCAGACTTTCATTAATCAAGTGCATGTTTTTCATATCTCAAGTCATGTCTGTCAATTTTGAGTCCTAATTGTTTCCCTTGAGTAACTGCAGAATGTACTTTTCCCAAAAAGGGAAACTAGGTGTGATACGTCTTTCATTTTTCATGTTAACTGGAAATTTTTTCTTAAAATGATAGTATAGACAAGGAAATCTCTTCTCAGCAGAAATGAGGAAGGGAAGGCCAGGGCTGTTTTCAGAGAGGAGGGAATAAGGTCTTAATAATGAAACCCCCACCCCTCAGCTTCTGTGCAAATCCTGCCCCTCTCAGCATCTGTGCATGACCCCCCAGCCTCTGTGAACACCCCCCGCTTCTCAGCCTCTGTGCACCCCCTTGCCCCTCTCAGCCCCTGCTCAGCCTTCCTGCTCCTACTGACCTCCTCTTTGTTCTCTGAACCCTGGCTCTGAGCACTACTGCCTCTGGGTGTCCCTTGCACTGCCCTGTGCACTCTCTTGCTCCCCCCAGGCTCTGACTGAGGCCTCGCTTGTGCAGTTCTCTCCTGGCCACCCCGCCTCTACTGGAGACTCGGCGTCAGATCCACGCAGCAAATTGCCCACTGGCTAGCTCTCCCCTCTACGCTGCTGTGCTTCTGTTTTAATTAGTGGAATTCTCCTTTGAGGAAGCTGCCAAAGGTGGAACACTGGGAAGCCGCTGTCGGTGCCTCTATTAACCTCACAAACAATGTTCTGTGGGCTTTTGTTTCTGCTGACTCCACCTTCAATTATCGCTTGAATCTCCCCATCTCCTGCTTGAATTGAGGGTCTTCTGGTCTGTAATTGGGGCCACTGCTGTGTCTTCCTGGAGGCTCTCTGTCCCTGGAGTCACTTGCCCTCCTCCTCCTCCTCCTCCTCCTCTTCCATCGTGCTGAGCGCGATGGGAAAGCCATCCCTGGGCTCCCCTTAGCGGGGTGGGAAGGCCTCAGCCCCACTCCTTCAGCCTCACCTGCCACTCTTCTGGGTGTGCCCTTGGCCTTAATGGGGCCATTCACCACCCTCCCTCCCGGCCCCAGCTCCCCTCACCAAAAATCCCAAACCAGCAACACCGAGTCCTCCCACTCACCTGTGCCCTCAGCCCCCCGCAGATTCGCACGTCCATTCCCTTCTTAGAAGATGCGCTTCCCGAGCCTGGTGTGCCTGAGACATCCCGATGTCTGTAAGTGCGACTCAAGTTCCCTGATGTGATCAGCTGGGCGACCAGGAGACTCAGGTTCAATCCGTGGATGACTCAAAACGCCCTTTGGTCTTTGGCAGAGAAGTTTCCTCTAAACCACCCGAATCACGGTCTTGGCCACCGGTTCTTCTGGGACTTCTGTGGCTCAGATGTTCAAGGGCATTTCCTGACTGTACTTTCCTGCCCTCAACTCTGTGCTTGTGTCAGTAAAACAAAAGAAACCTGTTTGGACATCAGTGTGTGGAGTTCTGAGACCCTGGAGTGAAGCAGAGATTTTATAACCCAGACGGGTGAAGCACATTTCTCATTGACAATAAACCATTTACACATTGAAAAAAACAGTCTGCACGGGGATGCCTGACCATACTATTCAATGCAAAGGCCTAAGAGGGAAATACAGAATTTTGTTTTTTTGGGAGCCTCTCATTAAAAAGTTCTTAAAAGCTGTAGAATTTATCATTTGGAAACAGATCTGTAAGATTGTATAATTGATCCTAACAAGGAGAAAATGTTTATATACACACACACAGCATATATACACACACAGAGATACATATATACACACACATAGATATGTATATATACACACATATGTGTATATATATCACATACAAAATGTAAAATATCTATATTATGTAAATATAATATATATCTATTTTCTACCAATGAACTCTATTTAGATTCTAACTGAATATGTGCCACTAGTTGTGGGAGAAGCTCTTATTTGCCTCCCAGATATTCATTTTTCCGTTCTTTCTTGCTAACAGAAGTGTGTGTTGGGAGAAGCAGTGAGCCTGCCAGAATGGCTGTACTTCCTGAGTCCCTCTGCAGATAGGGCTGACCTTGTGATCCGTGCGGTCATTGAGAGGTGAACAGACATCACACGGGGATTCCAGGAAATCTCCTTGCTCTGTCACTTTTCTCTTTTGCTCCTGTTAGATGTAGCTGGGATGGCTGGGGCAACAGCTGCCACTTTGAGGCCTGGAGGGAAAAGCCCTGACATCTCTGAGTCGCTGGGCCAGTGCCAGACACCACCTACCCGTGAACCTCTCATCAGGTGAGAAAGATAAACACCCTCTGGCGAAGTTACTGTGTGTTGCTGTTGTTGCTGTTGTTACTCATAAATGGACAGAAATATCTCATCAATTGTGTTTGTTGACTTGGGTGTCTATTAAAAAAATAGCATAGACTGTGTGGCTTAAACTACGGACATTTATTTCTCACGGTTCTGAAGGCTGGAAGTCCAAGATCAAGGTCCAGCCACGATATGGGTTGGATCCGTGTCTCCACCCAAATCTCACGTTGAATTGCAGCCCCCAATGTTGGAGGTGGGGGCCTGGTGGGAGGTGACCGGATGACGGGGGTAAAGTTCTCATGAACAGTTTAGCACCACCTCCCTTGGTACTGCATAGTGAGCGAGTTCTCATGAAATTTGGTTGTTTAAAAGACGGTAACACCAACTCCCTCTTTTTTTTTTTTTTTTTGCCCCTGCTCTGGCCTGCCTGATGCTGCTTTGTGCTTCTGGAAAACCTGCCTGCTTCTGCTTTGTGCCTTCTGCCATGATTGGACACTTCCCGAGGCCTCCACAGAAGCAGAAGCTGCTATACTTCCCGTACAGCCTGCAGAACTGTGAGCCAGTTAAGCGTCTTTACTTTATAAATTACTCAGTCTCAGATATTTCTTTATAGCGATGTGAGAACGGATTAATGGCAGCAGTGTTTTGTCTCTGGTGAGGTCTCTGTTTCTGCCTTGCAGACAGCCACCTTCTTCCTGAGTCTTCACAAGGCGGAGAGAGAGAACTCGCTGCGTATTCCTATAAGAGCACTAATCTCATTGTGAGGCCTACACCCTCATGAGCCTACTAGCCCTAATCACCTCCCAAAGGCCCCTCTTCCAAATGCCATGATGTTGGGGTTAAGGCTTTCACGTGTAAATTGCAGGGGGACAAAAACATTCAGCCCATAACACTAGTACACAAGGGGGTGCCCATTGGTTTTTGATGGAGGTATTAACAGGGGCTTTCTTTGTGGTCAAATACTTGGGCAGAGCTTTTCTGCTGGATATTGTTGTTGACATTTATATACATTTTAATATATTAAACATTCTGAGCATTTGGTAGTAAAAAAAAAAAAAACATTTATTTATTCCAATTCTTTTTTCCTATTTTTCTTAATCACAAACACTCCAGCAAGGTAGCAATTTACCATTTTGGAAAATATTGAATTACAGGAATTACCGGTAGATTGGAAGGTTACCAACAAACCCTGGGTAATATTTTAAAAGGCAAAAAGCATTCCCGGGAATTGCAGTCTCTGTGAATTAGATACTTTATTTTGGAGAGGTGGGTGGGAAGTATTGGGAATAACAAAAGATTTTGCCCTTGAGGCAGACAGCCCATGGGTGTCGGGGCTAAGGAAGGTTTCCTTGAGAACTGAAGCTGGAACAAAAGTTTGGAGGGATGGAAATGGAGCAGGAGGAGGCTGGAGAAACTAGGAAGGCCCAGACCACACAGGTCTCCTGAGACACACTGTGGGGTTTTGGCCTTTTCCCTAAGAGTAACCCATGTGTTTCAAGCAATCAGGGAGAGTGTGTTCCTATTGGCTGCTGTGAGGATGATGGATGGACAGGAGGGACAGCAGGGGCAGCTCCCCTGCTGTGCGTCTGCCGGCACCTCCCAAGAGCAGGTGCTGTGCTAGGTGTGGGAAGCACAGGAACAGATAGAATCTGGCGTTAGTTTGAGGCAGGAATACAGAAAACATACTAGAAGGGGTTCTACTAAAATCTTAATGGTAATTAATTCTGGGTGGTTGGCCATGTGAGATTTTAACTTTATTTCTCGTGGTTCTATAACGTTTCAAGATAAGCATGAAGTCATATAGTCAAGAAAAAATTGATAAATATTATTATAAAAGCATACCTTTTGGCTAAGCAATTCTAGACTTTGTTTCTTAAGAAATAACCAGAAGATCAGACAGAGATGGTAAGGTGAGCACATGACCCAGCCTCTTCTGAAGACACTGCTAAGGAGGGAGGCAGAAAGTGTCCCAGCTTGGGGAGTGTGCAGGGAAGAGTCCACATTTCAAATTGCAAATGAGATGGTCCCATCAAGTCAGTCACCTTCCAAGTTGCACGTGGACAGATTCAATGATCCCAGCTATCCCCTCCCGAAGTTAAACTGATGAGCAAATGAAATGCAAGCGCAGAGTTTGTGGAAGGAATAAATATTCATACTGCAGCCTGTGGACAGGACAGTCTGTCTTTATGATCAGCATTCTCTGTCGAGGGAATCAGCATTAGCCTGAGCTAATGGAGGGGCACAGGGGAAACACATGAACCTCGTGAGTGAGCGGCCGCGCTGCACAGCCACCTGGCGATGGCCAACGTGCCTTAATCACATTATGCAAAACAAAGACAGGCTCCCGGCTGCTGCAGCTCTGCATCCCAACAACGCAGGTATCTTGGTCCACATCAGAGCCATCCTCTCACAGATGAAAAGGCAAATGCCTTCCGACATCTGGACATTTCATTTCACTGATTTATTACCCAGAGGTTTACTGAGCACCCAGCAGGTTCCGCAGCGTGCCAGACACCAGGACCGTGGAGGAAGCCAGACCTCTGCTGCACAAAGCAATGTGCGTGGAGAGTGATGGCTCCGAGCTGGGGGCTGGCATGTTCTGCAGACTCTGTCTTGGGGGCATTTGAACTGAGGAGAGGTCAGGAAGGGCCTCTCTGGGAAGGAATGTTTGAACTCAAGACATAAAGGATGAGAGGGAGCTAGAAAGTGGGTGACGAGGGCCACTGAGGGAGGAGCAGCCAGGGCCCCACCCTCCCAGGTAGGAAGAAGAGCAGCTGTGCAGGCTCACAGGTGAGCTCAGCGTGGACGGGTGGGCCAGGTGTCACTGAGAGCTAAGCCTGCATAGCCGGGCAGGATGGCCCCTTGCATCCTTAGCATTTTCTCCTGAGAGCAGAGGGCTTCTGGTAAATGGGGACACTATCCCATTCTGGCAGTGCCAGGAGAGTGGATGCGGGGAGTATGGGTGGCAGGGAGAGCAGTGGGGAGGGCTGTAGTGCTGGGTGCCTTTAGCCTTTGTGCTCTGAGCTACCCTCAGAGCTGATTCCATCATCTGGCCCCTGGTTCTCACAGGTGGCAAGGCACTGCCAGAGTCTGAGAGCTACATGCCTTCTTTGTGTGCGATGGGATGAGAGGCTTTCTCTGGTGAAGAAGCAGAGTTCATTGCCTGTATCTGATGGACAAGGGAGGGAAGAAGGAACTGCTCTGGCCTGAGCTCCCCTGAGTGCCCGGGCCAGTGGTCAGCCAGGTGGATTGGAGTCCATCATGGGCTTCCCTGAGTGCCTGGGCCAGTGGCCAGCCAGGTGGGTGGGAGTCCACCATGAGCTCCCCTGAGTGCCTGGGCCAGCAGTTAGCCAGGGGGGTTGGAGTCAGTCCACCATGAGCTCTCCTGTTGCAGCCCAGCGCCGGGCTCTCTGTGGAGCACACCTGGATCTTGAATGTGAAAACTACCTGGAAATGAGAAAGCAAGAATTTAGCTGAATAATTTTCATTCTTTTCCTGTAAATTGACCAAATCAAGTCAAAACATTTTTTGGGGACCCCAACCAGTGGATTAGCCTAAACGCAGTCAGCAGCCACTCTTCAGGCTGAAATAGGCCACTCTTCTCCGCAGATGGGTGTGTGTGCATGGTGACACAGTCCTGCGAGGGAGACTTGGCCCCACTGCAAAGAGAACAGAGCTCTTCCCTGCAAATTATCCCCAGCTCTGTTGCGACTGGCTAAGAAACCTGAGTAACAGAATTTCCCTTGTAGGCAATGCTATTACAAACCAAACAAATTGCACTTTCAAGTAATAAGATTTTCTTGTAAGGAGCCAGGCGTTAGGCAGCTGGCCTGGTTTTTTTTTTTTTTTTTTTTTTTTTTTTACAGAAATCACTGTTTTCCACAGTAGGGAGGTTTTAAAAAAGGTTTTGCTGCATATGTGGATTAGCGGACAATGAGGTTCAACATTCTTCGTGCTCTCATCAAACCAGTAACTTCCTGGTTCTTGCCATGCATCCTGCAAATGTGTCTCCAGCCCTCGCTCCTGTGTGGGTTTGCCATCTCAATAGAGAGAACTGCAGATCCTCCTGGGTGTGCAAGGAAAGCCGTGGGATTTTCACACCTGCCTTTTTCCTTTGCCGTGTGACCTCAAGTGTTCCTCTAAACTTCAGTTTATTATTTATTTATTTTTAAATATGCAGGTTTTTATTATTAAATATGCAGGTTGGGCGAGCTGCTGCCGCATCTCACAGCTTTGATTTCTGGTTGTCTGTCTAATGGGACAGGCAACCCTGGCCTCTTCCTCCTTGGCCTGAGATCTGGGAATAGAGGACCTGGGTAACTGAGAGCTGCTGCCCCTTGGCAGCCAGGAGGATCCAGCTCTGTGGGGGTTTGTGCCCGGGGGAGTCAGCGAGCCCCGGTGGAGGTGATGCTGGGAGTGTGCCCTGTAAGACGGCAAGGGCCATCTTCTCCCACATGGGCAGGGCAGTAAGGGTCGAATCAGGCAGGGGTGAGAATAATCTTTTCTTTTTTTTTTTTTTTTTTTTAGAGACGGAGTCTTGCTCTTGTCACCCAGGCTGGAGTGCAGTGGCGGAATCTCAGCTCACTGCAACCTTTGCCTCCTGAGTTCAAGCGATCCCCTGGGCAGGGCAGTAAGGGTCGAATCAGGCAGGGGTGAGAATCAGTCTTTTTTTTTTTTTTTTTGAAATGGAGTCTTACTCTTGTCACCCAGGCTGGAGTGCAGTGGTGGAATCTCAGCTCACTGCAACCTTTGCCTCCCGAGTTCAAGCGATTCTCCTGTCTCAGCCTCTCCAATAGCTGGAACTATAGGCACACGCCACCACACCTGGCTAATGTTTGTATTTTTAGTAGAGATGGGGGTTTCACCATGTTGGCCAGGCTGGTGTCGAACTCCTGACCTCAGGTGATTCGCCCACCTTGGCCTCCCAAAGTGCTGGGATTACAAGTGTGAGCCACCATGCCCAGCTGAGAATCAGACTTTAGAGAGAGAGTGCATCCTGGCCAAAGACAGCAGGAAATGGCCTGGAGTTTAAAAGCCATTGTGGAGCTTTGCCCAGCAGAGTGGAGCCCTCCTTGGGAAGGCACTCGGTTAGTGGAGAAGCACCTCGGAGACCTGCAGCAGTCTTGGATGGGGGTCACCCTCCTGATATCAGAGCAATGTGCCCTCTATGTGTCTGGACAGGGAGTCAGCATTGGCCAGGGTTGGAGAGAACACCGGGAGGGGCAGGTGCTGTGTGGGACAGACCCGGTGGAGAAAGAGGGTGGCGTGTCCCGGGTCCTGCAGGGGTGGCGGTTGGCTTATCTGAATACTTTCTCCGGCTGGCAGGGAACGGAAACCCGCTACCCGGGGATAAGCAGAGCTGTGCCTGGCCCTCGTGATAAGGAGGGTTGTTTATGGTGGGGGTCTTTTCCAAGGGAGCTGAGTGGTGAGGGAGGCTTGCGCTCTGCAGGAAAGGGCGGCCCCCACCCACCTCTGCCCCAACCCCTATCCTTGCTTAGTTCCCCACCAGAGGCCGGCGGCCACCTGATGGCTGCTCTTTGATGTTTACTCTCTCTCCGCCCTCTAGATCATTCCGTCAGGTGGGGGGCATTCGAAGCCCTCCTGGTTTTCCTCAGTAGTCAAGGCACACCTAATATTTGGCTTTGATTTTAGGCGTTATACCAGGAACACCAGCCCGGCTGCCGCTGGGAAGGGATTTTGCAGATGTAATTGGAGTCCCAAGTCAGTTAGCTTCAGCTATGGAGAGGATCCTGAAGCGCTGACCCCGTCAGGTGAGCCCTTTAGAAGGAGAGAGTTTTCTCATGCTGGTCGCAGAAGAGGAAGCCAGAGATTCAAAGCCTCAGAGGGCTCTGACCTTAAAGATGGGGGCCCTTGTGGTGATCTCTAGGGTCCAAGTGCTGCCCCTAGCTGACTGCCAGCAAGGAAGTGGGGACCTCAGCCCTACAGCCTCAGGCACCCGGACTCGGGTGGCCAACTGAACCCACGCTTCGGCCTGGACTCTTCCCCAGAGCCTCCAGGGCTTTTAAAATCCTAAATTACATCCTATGGCCTCTTGCTCAAAGCTTCCTATGATTCTCCATCTCAGGCAGGGCGGAAGCGAAAGCTTCACACCAGTGTCTGAGGATCTGCAAGGTTGAGACCCCCATTTCCTGTACTTTTCCCCTCATTCACTCTTCACCAGCCCTGGCTGTCCCTGGAGCACTCTTGGCATCCCTCTGCCCTGGGGCCTTAGCGTGGGCCATTCCTGCTGCCCAGGACAGTGTCCCTCCACTGTCCACATGGCTCATTACAACCGCAAGTCCTTCCTGGAGGATCACTTCCAAGGGGCCTTCCCTGCCCTCCCGCTGTGCTGCCAACACCATCCCCTTATTGCTTCTTGGCTCCTTCTCTTCATCACGTGTAACCTACTGATGCCCTATGTAACTTATCTTTCTATATTTTTGTGATTAATCTGCCTCCACTAGGAGGTAAACTCCCTGAGGGCAAGGCGGTTTGTCTCTCAGCACCTAGAACAGTGCCTGGTTCTTAACATACCCTCAGTAGATGTGGACACAGAAGGTCATGCTACAGCCCCTTAGCAGCCTGTCGCAGGGGCATGGATCTCAGAGTGGGGGTTGGAGCCCTGGATCCCGGAGATTGGTTGGCCACTGTGACCTGTGTTACAACCGAGGTGTAGTTTTGGGGGACTCAGGTCTCTGCTGATGTGAGAGTCGTGTCTACACAGACAAACCAGACCCCACAGCCAACCTGGAGTCAGCTTCCCTGAACTGCGTGCGTTGTACATGGGAGAAAAGTCACAATTCTGAGCCAGACCAGAGATGAACAGGAGGAGGCAGAAAGATGCAGAATTGGCTGCCATGCTTTGGAGGATCCCCACACAGGAAATAGGAGCAGAGACACCCAGCCCTGGTGAGTGCGGCCCTCTGCAGATACACCAATGCCCGGCATCGCCTGCTGGATGGGAAACCCTGAAAATGCCTCTCGGAGTTCCCCCGTGGCCCCTGGAGGCTGCCCAGGCAGTGAAGGCCCCTTCCTCACGCCAGGCCTGCAGGGAGCTAATTCCTAAAGACGAGAAGAGGCGCTGTCAATGGAGAGACCAAGCCAAGCCGTGTCCTTTTGACATTCGCAGCCGCCCTTGGATCAAGTCCCGACTCTCCCTCCCCAATCCTACTTTATTGCCTCTCGCAAAATTATTTGTTTTATTCCCCGCTAAGAAACAAGGTAGCCAGGCTCTGTGGTAGGCATGGGGAGGGGGGCAGTCATCTGGGCATATAAATGGCTTAACGGCGCCTTTCCCACGCCTTCCTAACACGGAATTGAGGCTAATTAAATACCTGTTGTGTCGTGAAACACTCGCAGGATCATTCTGATTTTAAGTATTTATCAGGTCTTTTTAGGCCTCTCTGAGTAGCACTAAAATGAATAAGTTGCCCACGAGAGCACCATTCTGTGAGTTTCTGTGTTATAGCCCAAGACTCCTTGTTAGTGGGCTTTTAAATCGCTCGCTAAACGCTGCCAGCAGCTGCCTGTCTGGAATCGGAAACATCAGGAAGGATGAAGCCCACGGCTGCGCCACGGTTTCCTGAAGTGAGCCGGGCAGGGGGCAGGTACGGCGCTGGTACCTTTGCTTATGGACTTCTCGGAAGGGTTTGGACCTGCATGCAATGAGGACAGAAGACAATGCCGCCAATCAGTCTCTCACGGCGGAGGTTGTGTACATCAGGCTGGAACACAGACGGGGTACGACTGGGCCTCCACTCAGGCTAACATATGGACTTGCTCGCTGCCAGCCTCCATTTCCGGGGAATATTTAGCCGTTTAGAGGAAGCGTCTTGCTTTAATACGACTCGCCTCTGGAGCACCGTTTTGTGGAAACAGAAAGTGCTACCCTATTCCCCGGTCTCCAGCTCACCGCTGAGATGTCCTGACAAGAGCCGTCTCCCAGGTGGGCTGTGGGATGTGACTTGGGCAGAGCCACGTATGTCCCCCGTGCCCAGGCCTAGTGTATTGGAGGCCACTCTGAGCACGCTCCCCCAGCTTCTGAGGGTGGCAGTGGTGATGGGGCCAGAGTGAGGACCCGCAGGCCAACAGTTTGGGATGAGAGGAGGGGACTCAGGGCTGCCATCAGAACTTGGTAGTCTGAGGAGGGGGGCTGGGTGGGGACTGCCCTTGACTTGAGCAATAGTTTCCAAATTGTGATGTGAGGAGCCTCTCAGGGCCCTGTGGAGATGGCGGGGAAGAGACGGGCATGAGTTTCAGATGCAAACCCCCTTCACAGCATCAGAGGAGAGATGCTGTATCTCTCGTCCACCATCGTATTTCTGATACAATCGTTGTTCCCCCTTCTCCTTCGTTTTTCTTTCCTTGGTTTCAGTTACCCATATTCAACCAAGATCCAAAAATATCAAATGGAAAATTTCAGCAATAAACAATTCATAAGTTTTAAATTGCAGACCATTCTGAATTGCATGCTTAAATCTCGTGCCGTCCACCCCATCCTGCCTGGACGGGACTCCTCCCTTCGCCCAGCATCTCCAGGCTGTGGACGCTCCCGTCCTCTCGTCGCTTGATAGCCATCTGGGTTATCAGATCCGCTGTTGTGGCTTCTGAGTGCTTGTGTTCAAGGAACCCTTATTTCACTTAACCATGGCCCCGAAGCACCAGAGTAGCGATGCCAACAATTCGGGGACACCAAAGAGAAGCAGTAAAGTGCTTCCTTAAATGAGAAGGTGAAAGGTCTACACTTTACAGGGATATAAAATAATCGTTTGCTGAGGCTGCTAATAACTAGGGTCAGAGGGAGTCCTCTATTGATGAAATTGTGAAGAAAGAAAAAGAAATTCGTGCTAGTTTTGCTGTCACACCTCAAACTGCAAAAGTTATGGCCACGGAGCATGATACGGGCTCAGTTAAAATGGGAAAGACAGGAAATCTGTGGGCGGAAGCCGTGATGAACCATATTCCCGTGGGTGGCCGTCAGGTGCAGTGCTGTCTGAGATTTCAGGCATCCCACTGGGGGTCTGGGGATGTGTCCCCCGTGGATAAGGGGGAGCTATTGTACATTGTGACAGTGTACAATATCACATAGCGGCTGCTGGGTTAAAAAGTTAAAACATAAAAAGGTTCTACCGTTTAAAGGCTCTTTTTGAAGCACAATGTTCGCAGTAAGCTGATGGTTCCTCCTGGATGGGCCAGGAGACAGTTTTTGAGGAACGGGTGTCCGTGGGTTTGTGCTGTGTCATGGGGGGTGGGTGGTGCTGAGAGCAGCTGGAGGCCCTGAGTCCTGCCCTTGGAGGCTCTGGCTGAGGTGGCCTAGGGGAGAGTGTGCCTGGAAGCCCATCCCCGTTTCCCCGTTTGCCTTTTCCTGCTGGGCACCCTTGGGTTCCTTCCCAAGCAGCCTGTGGCCTTTCACAGAGGGCGAGGCCAGGCAGGCCCCTTCTGGATTCAGTGGTGAAACGTCCAGTCAGTAGGACGACCCTGCAAGCCGGCGTTGGCTCCTTCAGTGGCTGCTGTGTCCTCACACCGGGAGCCACTCCTTGGAAAGTGGTCACTGTCAGGAAGAACCACAACTGGTGGCTTCAAGCAACAGAAAGTTATTGTCTTAAAGTACCGGAGGCCGGAAGTCCAAGCTCCAGGGGCAGGAGGACTGTGCTCCCTGGGAATCCTGTGGAGAGGAGCCCTCCTGGCAAAGTCTGGCCATCTGCGGCACTCCTGGCTTGTGGCTGCACAGTTCCAGTCTCTGCCTCCATCCTCACGTGGCTACTTTTACGGTCTCTCTCCACATGGCTATTCTGGCAAAGACGAGTCATCTCGGATTGGAGTCCACCTACTCCCGGACGACCTTACCTCAATGAATTCCATCTGGAGTGACCCTGCTTCCAAATCAGGCCACAGACTGAGTCCCTCAACCTATCTTTTGTGGGGAGACACAATTTATCTTTAGGCTTTATAACATGCATTTTCCTCATAAAACTAATGCCTATTCTCAGAGTATTTTTCAAAGATGGAAAAAAGCATAAATATCCATAACTTCTCCCAGATAATCAATCATAATATTTTTGGACAATATTGGAACCTACTTTAAATATACCTCTATTCCCTTTTACTTTTTTTCATGCATTGAGAATTTCTGCATGTTGTCAAGTATTCTTCAAAAACAACCTTTAAAAAAAAATCCACAGACACCGTGGAATACGACACAGCTATGAAAAAGAATGGAGCCATGCCCTTCACAGCAACACGGATGCAGCTAGAAACTGTTATCCTAAGCAAATTAATGCAGCAACAGAAAACCAAATACCATGTTTTCTCACTTGTAAGTGGGAGATAAACATTAAGTACAGATGGACACAAAGATGGGAAAAATAGATGCTGGGGACTCCTGGGTGGGGGAGAAGGGTAGAAAAAACTACCTGTTGGGTACTACGCTCAGTAACTGGGTAACAGATTCACTCATGCTCCAAACCTCGGCATCACGCAATAGAACTGTGTAACAAACCTGCGCATGTCCTCTTCAATTCTAAAATAGAAGTTGAAAGAAAGAAAAGAAAAAGAAATTCAGAGTAAAAGTACAAATCGTCAATATACATAATCGAAAATGCACAATGTCGCTAATACTGGAGAAATACAAATTAGATATGACAATATTTCTGAGTCATTAAACTGGTAAACACTCATTGATACTTTCCTATGTAATTAAGGATGTGAGTAAATAGCGACTTTTGCATAATGATGATGGAAATATAAATTGATGACTCCCTTTTGGAGCTCAATTTTTAGATTTTTATCAAAAAGATTAAGCATTGGTACTATTCACCTAAGTATTATAATTTTAGGAATTGATCATTAAAGGAGAAATAAAAATCCTAGTTAATGCACCAAAAAGATGAATATGTAGGTCTGCCAGGCTCAGCACTGAGGACAATATCACGTGAATCGGACATGAATATTTCCCAGAGGAAAACATGTATGTACTCCATGCTTTCCCTCCCTGCTGCCGAGGACCTGAGGTCACGTCCTCTTTGCTGAGCCCCTGATTGCCCCGTGCAGCAGACCCAGCCCACAGCCCTGACTTCACTTGAGGTTTCTGTGTTTGCCTGTCTCCCTAGACCTTGTTGTTCAAGAGGGATGCCATGCTAAACCATCCCATCACACCATGACACAGATGCTCATAAGAGTATGGGAGACCGATGTGTGCTAATAAGCAAAACCCTCCAAACTAGATTTTATATGGAAAAGCCAGTCAGGGAATAACACACCCAGCAAGACTGCATGATGTAAAACTATGTGCACATCTATGTATGTGTAAGTGGAGGAAAGGGGTGGGTTGCCAGCTGATGTTAGTATATTTCATTCTACAGACTAAGGCGTTATTTGAATTTTTATGATAATAAGAGAGATAGGCAATTCTTGTGCAATTTATTTAAAACATTTATATAAATAAGCAAAAAAAAAATCAACCTCTGTTGTTGTTGTTATTGTTGTTTTCGAGACGGAATCTCGCTCTGTCGCCAGGTTGGAGTACAGTGGTGCAATCTCGGCTCACTGCAACTTCCGCCTCCCACGTTCAAGCCATTCCTGTGCCTCAGCCTCCTGAGTAGCTGGGACTACAGGCGCCCGCCACCACGCCCAGCTAATGTTTTGTATTTTAGTAGGGACGGGGTTTCACCGTGTTGACCAGGATGGTCTCGACCTCCTGACCTCATGATCCGCCCTCTTCGGCCTCCCAAAGTGCTGGGATTACAGGCGTGAACCACCGTGCCTGGCCAAAAACAACCTTTTTAGTGGATAAATTATACCTTCAGGGCTTTGTGTACAGTTTGCCTTTTCTCAGTTGCTGGGCCTGTGTGGCCGCGTTTCCTCACTGGAATGTGCAGCAGGCCCAGCCCCCACAATCCAGCTTTGCCACCAGGGGAAATGTCCGTCTTCTGGCTCCAGTGCAAAAAGACACTGGAAGGATCTGCTGGCTCCCTGGGGTCACTCGGCTGCAGCCAGGGCAGGGTTCTGTGCTTGGCTAACCCATGGAGTGCAGAAGCTGTTTCCCTTCTCAGAAGAGGAGGAGCTGGTTCTTGCGGGAGGCAGAGACAGCACTGGGTACATCACAGCAGACGCCTGCTCTGGATGGGATGTTCTGAGCTGACTCCTGCAGAGCGAGGAGGTGTCTCCTAGGAAGACAGAAAGAATACAGCAGGCACCCGAGCACAGAGGGCTGCATGCGGCCAGGCAGGCACACATAGTCACGGGGCGTGGACGCTTCTGACCACAGTGCTGAGGACAGAGCTCACGAGAGGGGCCTGGGTAGAGTCTGGATGGACGTCCGAGGCCTAAGCAGGGGGTCTGCATCTTCTCATCCAAGCTGTTTTGGGGGGATCCATCACACCCTCGGTCTGAGAATGAACACAATTTTGTTGTTGATGGGCCCTTCTGTGGAGCTCTCTCCTGCGTCTGTCTCAGCCTGTACTCCATGCTTTCCCTCCCTGCTGCCGAGGACCTGAGGTCATGTCCTCTTTGCTGTGCGCCTGACTGCCCAATGCGGCACCCCCAGCCCGCAGCCCCCACTACACTTGAGGTTTCCATGTCTGCCTGTCTCCCTGGACCCTGTTGTTCAGGAGGGAGTCAGGAGCCACAGCTCACGGCTCTGAGTTCCGACCATCCAGCCAGGGACTACCTGGGTCGGTGCCCGTGGAGGCTGCAGGAACGTCGGACAGAGCGCACTCCGGGCAGCCTGACTTGCTTCTAGGAAGGGGCTGATTGACCATTGTGCTCCGTGGTGGGGCTCCCCCTCCCTGGAGCTCGGCTGCTCCCTGGGAGGCTCCTGTCTGCCGGCACTGAGCGGGGCCGAGGCACCCTGCTGAGGCAGATGGGCTGGGGGTGTTGATTTGACCTAACAAGCTGCAGGGATTGCCCCGAAACATGGTCTTTTCTTTCTGACATAAACACAATCTGTTTCCCCAGAAGTGCTGCCATAAACAGACACCAGGCATCCCAACCAAGTCCACAACACGCTCCAGATACTGCGCCACTTGAGCTCCTTTCCAAGGATTTCTGGAAACACGGAGCAGAGAGGGCCCATCAGGGCCATCAGGGCACCTTGCACAGCTGTGCATCTGCTGCACGGCTCTGCCCCACACGCACCCCTCTTCCCATGTCCTGTGCCAGCATCTGATCCCGCCGGCCCCCTCAGAACCGCAGGTGATGCACGCCATTCTGTCCCATACACGATTCAGATGTTGGAGGCCAGGACTCTGCTTCTCTTGTTCTGCATCTGCCAGGCACAACATCATAAGCCAAGCACCTTCATGAAGAGACAGAAGCTCAGCGAGGTCAAGTCACTGCCTGGAGATCGCACAGATAGAAGGCCTAGGAGTTTTTGCTTCCTTGAGTTCTCTTAGTGGGAATCAAAGAGGTCATCCAGCCCGGGGCTTTTCTCACTGAAGACACTTCCAGATCTTTCCAGAAAAAATGCAGAGGCTGTGTGCTCAGTCCTTTGCCTTTTCCCTGTGCGGCATTATCCATTTTCCTCATTAAGTCTTAGACTATTAATAACCAGCCATTTGTCTTAATTCAATAAAAAGATGATTGATCATATTTGCAACGGTTTCATCGAACCCCTGAAGGTGATGGATGGGCCCTGCAGTGAGGAAACCTCCAGAAAAGCCGCGTCCTTGTGCTCGCGTCAGAAGCGGCTGTTTCTCTCTCTGTCTCACCCAACACTTGGAGACAGAATTTATTTTTTAAAATATACATTTAGTATCCTCGAGGATCAATGCAGAGGAACACTTTTCCTTGACATATTGGTGCTGAATCTTGCATCTCAGGATTAGAGGCTGAATTGGGGTCGATTTCCATGGAGGGACACTTTCGTTTACCTTTCACTGCGTTTAGTTATGAGCGGCAGAATCGTGTGTGTGTGTGTGTGTGTGTGTGTGTGTGTGTGTGTGTTCCTAGGAAGAGGGGTGTGGGTGTTTGTGTCTTAGAGATGAGAAAATGAGGCCTCAGCCGGCGATGAGTGAAGCTGGACTCGTGTAGAGTCCGAATGCAATGCCCTTCCTGGCCGCTGGTGGGGGAAGTGATCCTACGGGAGCTGCTTCCGCAGGGGACACGTCCTGATGCCTGCACCTGCTCCCACACCTGCTCATCAGCCCCACACCCTCCTAAGGGAGGCTGCCCACAAGCCAGTGGCCTGCATTCCTGTGCCGACAGGCTCCCCCACATTGTGGGACCAGGGCTCCTCACCAGGCATCTCCAGGCCGCCTGATTTAACCCAGTGCAGCCCACACAGCCCCCTCTGGCTTCTCACCTTGTCCCTGTGCTCCGCTGGACCTATGTGCCCCTCCAGACCCCTCCAGACCATTGCTGGGGCTCTACTCACGACACTTCACAGCCCCGTCAGGGCATCTGCTGTGGGCGGAGTGTGTGTGTCCTGCAGTTTCACGTGTTGAGACCTAATCCTTAATGCAATGGTATTAAAAGGTGGGGCCCTTGGGAGGTGATTAGGTCCTGAGGGCGGAACACTCATGAATGGGGAGAGTGCCCTCTAAAAAGAGGTCTGAGAGAGATCCTTTGGCCCTCCACCAGGTGAGGGCACAGCAAAGAGGTGCTGCCTAGGAATCAGGGAGGGGCCCTCACCAGACGTTCTGCTGGAGCCTCTAGAACTACGGGAAATCAATGGCTGTTGTTTATCGGCCCCTAAGTCTATGGCATTTTGTTATGGGAGCCCCAACAGTCGAAGACAGCCTGGGATGGGTCATTCCTTCCCCCTTAAAGGTGTAGATCTTGCGTAGAAGTCCCTGGGCTGAGGATTGCAGGAACCACAGTGCCCCAACCTCAGCAAAGGGGACACACACGGCCACCCACCCATCCCTGGCCTTCCCCTTCCCTCTGCCTGCCCTTAGGTCTGGCCAGGGGGTCGTGCTGGCCGGCCGACTGTGGTAGCCCCATTCGCCATGCCAAAACCAAAATGTCAAGAGGCCGGAAGGGACAGCAGTGAGGCTGACCCGGAGCAGGCTCTGCCTTCCGGGCCTCCTGCGTGGTTTATCTTGGCCAGGTCCCTCGCCGTGGGAGGACATTACCAACACGCCTCCTTTGAAACATCACCTGAAGACTGAATCATTTCATCCCTTATTTTAGCCAATATCTCAAAACCCTGGAAAAGAGTTCTAATCAATAGGCTGTGAGGATGATGAAAACCTATTACCAGGAAAGAAACACATTATTAGGAAGATCAAAGGACAATAGAGCTCTAAGAGGAGGAGGTGGGGGTGTCTGGGCCTCGCCGGGTCGATGTGGATGAGAGAGCCCCGTTCTTTTCTTCCTTTGAGAGGATCACGTTTAAGTGGACTCTCTTTTATGTACATTTTCTTCCATTTATGTCTCTGAAGATGAAATCAAGAATTTTTGTTACATTATGTATATGCATATATACGTACAAGTCTGTAGAACCCATAAGCATAAGAACATTGGAGTGGGGTTTTTTTGTTGTTTTTTGGTTTTGTTTTTTTTTTTTACCTTTTGGCTCGCAGATGTGTGAAGACATCTGCTTGCCTCCCAGAGCTCTGCGCATGAGGACACAGGGACAGACCTAGCCATTCTTCGTGGCTGCACCCTCACGGTGTCCACCCTACATCCTCTAGAGTGTGGAGGGAACGGAGTGGGCCAGCAGCAACCCTGCACTCAGAGTGCGCTGTGCCAGGGTCTCCTCCTGGCTCTCCCGTGCAGCTCCATCCTGCAGCCTCAAAACCAGGGATTCTCGAAAACCCCCTGCAGGATCTAGAGATGAGCAAGCTTGGGTCTTCCTTGCTCCCGAAGGAGGGGTGCAGAACTCATGTGAGAACCGGGCTTCTCATCAGCCCATCACGGCCTGAACTCCTGGTAGAAGATTTCAGACTCCAGATCACCAAATTCTAGGAGGGGGGTGGGATGGGAATATCGATTGATGGAGGACAGGAAGAGGAAGGAGGCCTCATCCCCCCTGAGAAATTGAGCAGGGTTTGCAAGAGAAGAGGATGCTTTCTAGAACATTGAACAGGGAAACAGAGTTCTGGAGGGAGCCACGAATTCCCAGGTTTACCACCTGCGCCATGGCTGGACTGATGCTTAGAGATGCCACATTTGGCAAAGAAAAATACAGGATATCAGCTAAATTTGAATTTCAGATAAAAAATAATTTTTAAAATAGTGTATCTCTGTTAGAGGCACACTGGCGGTAAAAAAACTACTTGTTCGCCTGCCGCGGTGGGTCATGCCTGTACTCCCAGCACTTTGGGAGGCTGAGGCGGCCTGATTATGAGGTCAGGAGATGGAGACCATCCTGGCTAACACGGTGAAACCCCATCTCTACTAAAAATACAAAAAATTAGCCGGGCGTGATGATGGGCATCTGTAGTCCCAGCTACTTGGGAGGCCGAGGCAGGAGCATGGCGTGAACCCGGGAGGCGGAGCTTGCAGTGAGCCGAGATCCCGCCACTGTGCTCCAGCCTGGGCGACAGAGCGAGACTCCGTCTCAAAACAAAAACAAAAACAAAAACAAACCCAGCAAAACACCAAAAAACCAAAAAACATAACTACTTGTTATTTATCTGGAATTCAGATTTAACCAAGCATCCTGCATTTTATTTGGCAGCCCCACCTGTGGCCGCTACTCCCAGCTCTTCATCTCACCAGTCATTCATTTATTCACCAATGAACTTGGTGGCTTACAAAAGTTCTATAATTTGATAGGCACAGGGCCAGACTGGGGAGGAAGGCGGGGTCCCTGTCTCTGCTTACGTTCTGCTGTTGGTGGTCTGTTAGAGCATTTGTCTCTCACTGCGCATTACACAGCAGGATCACCTGGAGGTCTTGTGCTGTTGGCAGGACAATGGGCTTCCAAAAGTGTCCAAGTCCTAATCCCTGGTCCTGTGAACATGTGACCTTACACAGCAAAGGGGACAGTGCAGATGTGATTCAGTCAAGGACTTTGAGATGGGAAGATCGCCCAGGCGTGCCCACCCTAATGACACGGGTCCTTACATTGGTCAGAGGACGATATGACGATGGAAGGTCAGAAGACACGGGGCTGCTGGCTTTGAAGGTGGAGGAAGGACCGTGGGCCAAGGAAATTAAAAAAAAAAACAAAACACGAGGAAAAGACTTCTTCCTTGCAGCACCCAGCAAGGAACGCAGCCTCCCGACTCCTTGCTCTTAGCCCAGTGGGATCCCAGACTACGGAACTGTAAGGTGGGGAGCGTGCGCACTCTGCAGTCACTGAGTTTGTGGTATCTGCTCCAGCAGCTGCAGAAAATGCACTGTTACAACAGATTCCTGGGCCCCAGCACCTGACTTCTGAATTCCATAGACTGCAGAGGGGCCTGAGAATCTGCATTTCTAGCACACTCCAAGGTGAGGCTGATGCTGCCGGCCGGGGACTCCCCTTTGAGAACCTCGACCCAGAGCAAAGGTGTTAGAAAGGGGCAGCTGTGCTCCGTTGTGCAGGGGACGGAGGGGATAACAATCCTGTTCTTGGTTGACAGCAGCCCTCCTAGTGCTGGGATAGGATTCAGGGTTCCTGGTCTGCACGATATGGAAGGGCTGCTGCAAGGCCCAGGCCGGGACATTCAGTCCCTCCAGGTACCAGAGGGCCTTGTAGGGACCACCTCATTCTCCAGCCTCATTTGCAGACATGGCCTCCAAGTCCAGAGAGTGGGAGGGACTTATCCGGGGCCCCCTGGACAGGCGGTGCCAGCGTCAGCACCAGAGTCTGAGTGATTCCATTCCAGAGACTTTTTCTAGGCCACCAGCAAGAGAGAATGGAGCTCCAGGTATGCAGGGAGAGAGAGCACAGGGAGCCTAAGTGCTGAGGACCCTACAGCCTGCAACGTCTCGGCCACCTGCCAGGCAGAAAGCACAGGGTGGGTGGAGGGAAGGCTCTCATTGTGCCTCAGGATCCCTGGCAGCTCTGGCACGGTCACCTGTAACTGGGACACAGCTCAGCCTCCAGTTCCAGCCCTGCCTGGCATGTAATGATGGCGGAGAACAAGCAGCAAAGTGGCAGCAATTTGTAAATAATTATGCCCCGTGAGAAGCCCAGGCTCCCAGAGGGAGTGAACTGCCCAACGCCAGGCAGTGGCAGGTGGTGGAGCTGGGGGCACCACTTGGGCCACCCATCCCACATCCGGACTTCCTGCCCATCCCAGCAGCCCTCGGACGGTGGCAGGGAGGACAGGTTTGGCCGCAGCCGCACACATTTCATTCTCGTCTCCTGCTGATCTCATTCCCTCCCCTGCTGGGCGCTCCTGGCAGTGAATTTATATATAACACGGTGCCCGCCCCTCCCAGCCCATTCCAGGAGAAGCCTCTTTGAAGGCAAAATAGATTCCAGAATGATCGTTCACTAAGAGACATTCATCAGTGAGATGTCCTCCATAAAACTGAAATATCATGAAATCGCACGCGCATGGGCCAGGAGCTGGGCAGCGGCCATATTTCAGCACAGAACATGGGCCACGCAGAATATAAGCGACTGTTTTTGATAAATTAGACCCCAGTTTACACTGTTACTTGCTTGTTGGAGAGAGTGAAATGGCCATTCAATCAACATTCTGACTCCCAGGAAGGCAGGGACAGCGGCCTCATCCCCAATCAGTCACCGGCACAGCCGCGGGCTGGCTCTCGGAAGGGCCTGGGCCCACTCCTGGCGCCCCGGGGAGAGCCAGACTCGAAACAGCGTGTCAAGGTGACAAATGGCACCTGGGAAGTTTCCAATCATGGGAACGGGGCCCATGTACCAGAGCCCATCCCTAGCCTACCTCCTCAGCTCTTGGCCTTCCTTGGAGGATCTCCTGGCCGGGGAGAAGGGCCGCTGGCTGGTGCAGGCACCCGAGACGTGCCTGTCCTCTGGGAGGAGGCAGCCATGTCCATCAGGCTCTGAGCCTTGCTTGAGCACTCATGAGGGCTGTGACGGGAGACAGGGTGGATAAAGAGGGTGGCTGTAATCTGCGCCTCCTGAGCTCCTCGGGGCGATGTGCTTTGTCTCCTACAAGCCTGAGATCTCCCTTAACCACCCTGCAGAAGATGAAACAGCATCTGCAGGTCCATCACCTGCCTGAGGCCTCATCTGGATCTGGAGGCAACTCTGGGATCCAAACCCAGGTGTCCTTGAATTAGCAGCCAAACCCTAAAAAACGGCCCGGCCTCAGCTGACCCACACTTCAGTTATGATCTAAGTCACGAACGTGGTCGCAGAACTGGATCTAGATCTAAGGAAAGCAGGTTCAACAGCCCATATTTGCGAACACTTCCCGGTGGGACGGTCTCTGCTGAGCACTTGGCCGCCTTCACCCCACTCAGTCCTGTCGAGACTGAGACTCCCGGTAGGCTGGAGAAGCAGCCAGCCTCGACACAGTTGATGAACTCGCCCTGGTCAGGAGTACGTGGGCAGCAGAGTCGGGCTGGGGACCAGGTCTGATGATAGAAATGTCTCTGCCCTTGGCCACACTGCACCTTCTGCTGCCGGTAGGCCCCAGACTCCCGGATGGGCACGGCTGAGTCCCTCTCCCAGATGGAGATTTCCATTTGCAGTGGCGAGAAGGGGCTGTGCGGACCCCAGTGCACCCACCCAGAGCTACTGAGGGTGCAGACACGGCACCCATGCCAGGGGTTGCTCCTTAACAAGGTGGCTCCAGACACGAAGTCGGTACCTGGCGAGCTGCTCTCACCTCTGATTTTGAACATGCTTTATAGACATCAATTAAGTATTGATTGATAAACGAATGCATTAAGATCCTGAGAAATGACTCCAGGCACAAAGTAATGACTTGTTACTGTGAAAAATACGGCTTGGAGGCATGGTGATTTCTCACCCATCGATGGCCCCTGGTTCTGCACTTGCTCTGGGCAGGAAATAAAAACAGGCAGAAGCAGGATTGGCTGAGACCTGCAGAGATGGGATTTTGAGTTTTGGAGAGGCACTGGACCTGTGGAGTAGAGGAGAGTAGCCTCCAGCTGCTGACCAGCTGCTGATCAGACACTGCACTGTGGTGTCTATCCTCCACACCTCTCGCCTCTCTGCCCGCTCCCGCTTTGCTGGTGACCTCTCTTCTGCCAGCCTGTCTGGGGGTGAGCCTGCCGCAGGCTGCCTGGCTCTCTGCCCGTATCCCTCCACATCCACCATCTCCCTGTCCCACCTTCGCCCTGCCTCCCTGCAACAGCCCTCGTTGGGGAGGGTCCAGCCCAGCCGCCCTGCCTTCTGGGCTCCGTGCTCTCACCCACCAGAGCACCATCTTCCTGGAGTCCACCTCTTGCTCCCTGTGGCCCCCTGGGCATTTCCACCCAGCGTTCATGCTAGGCTCGCCCTACCTCCCTGTCCTGTCTCAGGTGAGAGCCTGGGAACTGCCAACGGCTGTTGGTGTCTGCCTGCCCGTCCCTCCCTCCCTCCTCCCGTGGCCAAGGACCCCCTCAAGGGCATATTAGTTCAACACCTGCCCCTCGAGGGGTGCGGTGCCGTGCATTCCACCGGCAGTGGCAAGGGGGCGGGGGTGCACGGTGAGGGTCCCAAGTTCTCCCGGTGGCAAATGACCTAATCACAGGAACCTGTGGGAGCCTGTGGGAGAAGCAGCCACAGATGTGAACAGAGCGACGGGGGTGGGGCAGCCCCCAAATAAGGACTCACAGATGCGATCAGATAGGGGTGCAGTTCCCAAATTAGGACTCGTGACATGATCTCCACTCCCCACGGAGTCCCCACAGGGCACGCAGGCAGTCGGGCTGAGCTCCCAGGAGGGGAAGAGGCCCTGCTTACTCTGGCCGTGGCCTCCCTCCCTCCTGCCTTGCCAGCCCCTCGCCGGCCTGGGGTCCTGGCACATGTATGCCGGTGCAGCTCTATCTCCTCTGAACTCCCTTTTTATTCCTTTCTGTTGACTCAGTGCTCCCTTCCCTCTGGGGCCATGAAAGGACCCTTGGGCTCTGTCCTCTCACCTCCTCCCAGTCTGTCTCTGTCTCCCATGGTGATGTCATCATTGGGTGGAAGCCAGCCTTCTGGGGTGAACCCAGGTCCCTGCTGCCCCAGTGTCTGGTTACCCTTTGCTGGACACCTCCACTCACATTTTCCCAGGACAGTCATCCCCCTAGTCCTGGTCCCTGAAACTGGGGAGAGCACCTTTCCTGGCAGGTGAGGCCCGAGTGATTTAGACCTGAGCAGCTCTGGGCATTGCACTCCTCCAGCCACAGAGATGAACCTGAGGACCGGGGACACAGAGGGGACAGAAAACGTTGGCAGGGACCCTGGCTTTCCCTCTGAACTTGTTACTGAGAGGACAGAAGGTCCCTGGCTCCTACTGCTATCTTGTCAGTAGAGGGCACCCAGACACCCTGCACTGGGAGCTGGAAAGACAGCCTGTGTGCCTCCGTCAAGCCATACCTGAAGCCTGGTCTGCACTTGGACTTGTCACTTCTGTGGGTTGACAAAGGCCCTTTTGCCTTAGTGAGTTCTCAATTGCACCTGTACGAGTATCGGTTAGTACAGGCCACCTAAACCGCAGACTTGCAGGCTGGGAAGGAGCCTTACCTTACCTGCTCTCCTCCACCTGCCTTCCAGAAGTACCTCCGCAGCTGAGGCACAGCTCCAGGGAATGGCCGATGGGGACAGACCATGGGTCAGGACTGCCTTGGGTCAGGACCTGGGATCTTGCTGCAGCTCCCCTGACCCGTAGAGAAACGCCTGGCCTATGCAGACGCCCAGCAACCACGCTAGGAGTGGAGCTGGCCCATCTCGAAGGCCCCCTTCTGCTGTGGCATTTCCTGCTGCTGGAGGAATGAATGTCAGCCGGTGCTCTCTGTCTGGTCTGAAAGGTTGATGTGAATTGTGCACTTGATTTTGGCAGCTGACTTCGCTGATTCTCCAGCCCTAATTGTAATGAGCATGAGCATGAATGTCTTGAAATATAGACACATACGAGCTGCCAAATACAGTGAGTCATCATATTCCCAACTTTCAGGCAAGCTTGGGTGCCAGGGTAAGCGACCTACACATCAAAGAGATGGAGTCCTGGCTTCTGCGGGCGGGGCGGGGAGGGCGCTGGGGAGCTGCTGGCTCTGGGGTGGGCGCGCATATTCCTTTCTGTCAGATCAGAGGGTGCCTGAGAGGTGACAGAGACGGGGCTAGTTAGTCCTGTGAAATTCGAGATGGGCCTGGCAAATCATCTTAATAAAAGGCTCTCTGAAGAGAGTAATTGGGGGAGTTGGGTGGAGTCCCCGCAGCTCCCACAGGTTGGCAGGTGCCGAGGGACAGGCGAGCCTACCACTCCTCGGGGAGTGCAGGCACGTGTGCATGAGCGTGAACACGTGTGTAAATGTGTGTAGTGTGTGCATGTGTTGTGGGTATGTGTGAAGGGTGTGTGTATGTGAACGTGTGTGTTAGTGTGTGCATGTGAGCGTGTGTTGTGGGAGTGTGTGTGAAGGGTGTATAAACGTGCGTGTGTGTATGTGAACGTGTGTGTGTTAGTGTGTGCATGTGAGCATGTGTGTTGTGGGAGTGTGTGTGTGAAGGGTGTATAAACGTGCATTTGTGTATGTGAACGTGTGTGCATGTGAATGTGCATGCCGTGGTGGAGTGTGTGAAGCGTTTGTGTATGTGAACGTGTGTTAGTGTGTGCATGTAAGCGTGTGTGTTGTGGAGGTGTGTAAACGTGCACGAGTGTGTGTATGTGAACGTGTGCACGTGAGTGTGCATGTTGTGCGTGTGTGTGTGAAGGGTGTGTGTATGTGAATGTGTGTGTAGTGTGTGCATATGTGTGTATGTTGTGGGTGTGTGTGTGAAGGGTGTGTGCATGTGAGCGTGTGTGTTAGTGTGTGCATGTGAGCGTGCATGTTGTGGGTGTGTGGAGGGTGTGTAAGTATGCATGAGTGTGTGTGTATGTGAACGTGTGTTAGTGTGTGCATGTGAGCACGTGTGTTGGGGTGTGTAAGTGTGTGCGTGGAGGGTGTATAAGTGTGCCTGTGTGTATGTGAACGTGTGTGTGTTAGTGTGCACGTGTGAGCGTGTGCTTTGTGGGACTGTGGGAGTGCATGTGGAGGATGTATAAGCGTGCATAAGTGTGTGTGTGACTGAGCTTGTGTGCTCCTGCACAGTTGCATGTGCTTGTGTGCTTTTGCATGTGCAGGCATGTCTGCAGGTGCCGTGTGTGTGCTCACCAGGGACTCTGGCCCATGGGTGCATGCGTGTGATGTGCATATTCAATGTTGGGGAGACTCTGGATGCACTGATCCTCCTGTGAGCTTCTGCACTGCAGCCTAGACTCTGGGTGTGCCCAAATGGGTGAGGAGGGCTGCAGGCACAGCTACCGGTGCAGGTGTCTGGAGCTGTGGCCCCACTCGTCTACACCAGGGTCCTGGGAGGGCCAACAGGGGCACGGCTCCCCTCCTCGACTCACAACTGTGTCCTGTGAGGCTGCTGCATGGCTGGCTGTCCCATCCACCTCCCTTTGTCCAGCCTGTGTCTTCTCCACTCTTGCTTGGTGAAACCTGCAAGGCCTTTGGGAGCTCCACCTTCTCCATGGCATCTTCTCTACAGGCCTCGCAGGCCTCTCTGCAGCCCAGCCACGGCGCTTGGCGTCCTATCAGGCGCTCTCCTTCTCTGCTGTAACAGGGACCCTTGTTTGCGGGGCTGTCCCTTTGTGCCTGTCCATCACCTCCCCCAGGGCAGGGTCAGCCAGCACCTGGCACCGAACAGTGTGCACTGCAGCGTCGATGCTGAGGACAAACCTGGCTCTCACACCCTCCAGATGGCGGTGTGATTTTGAGGACTTGGATCTCAGCCATCCCTGGGGCAAGGGGGGGCTTTGTCACTCTGAACTGGGGAACTCTCTCCCTCCTCCCGCCCAGCTCTCCAAGTGACCCTGGGCAGGTCCTTCCTTGGGGTTGCCTCTGTAGGATTGAGCTAGATGCTCCCTGAGTTCCCTCTCAGAGAAGCTGGGTTATGCCTTAACTTTCCCCTGGAGCTTTCCAGAGCCCCTGGATCCTGCCAGCGTCACTCCCAACAGTGGCCAGAAGGCGGAATGAGAGTCCTGCTGCGGTTCCTGGACCTGATATTTCAGGAGATCCTGGGCAAACCCCACAGCCCTCACCTCATTCCTCTCAGCCCCAATGGGGTGTGAATCCTCCCAGCTGCCCCACAGAGCCATCAGCAGCTCAGATTCCCGAGCCAGCCCCCATGGAGCCAGCGAGGGATCCGGCGTCAGTTCCAGTCCTGAGGAGGATGAGGGGCAGGCTCATGGAAGGATGGAAGGATGGAAGATGGGATCTGGGAGAAAGGAGGGAAGGGGAGCTGGGCTCTGGGGCTTTTGGCTTCTGCAGCCACTTGGACAGAGGTGAGAAAACTCAGAGAACAGCGTGGTGTGGAGTCCATGGTCCACTTTGGGACACTGTATGGGACTGTCAGATGTGTACCCCAATTCTCAATCCCCCACTTCTTCAGCCACAGAGGTGGCCACATGCCATGCCCAAGAACTACTCTGCCAGCTCCCCTTTCAGAGGGTGGCAGCTATAGAGAAATCATCAGAGCTATCGGTGGGGAAGGGCCGCCTGGGCAAAGTCCCCTGAGGGCTGACCAGGCAGGACTAACCTCTTCTGCTTTCTGGTCTCACCTTCTTCCTGCTGCCTGGAGCAAGAATGCGACTGCTGCAGCTGGTGACCAGAGGTGACGTGGACAACGGCCCATGTGAAAAAGGTCAGAACAGAAAAGATGGACACAGCCTGGTCCTGGTGACCATGCAGTGGCCAAACCAGACTCTGACAGCTGGTCTCAGACTTTTCTACAAAAAGAAAAATGAACCTCTTTGCAACTCAAGACCTTGCGTTGTAACTCAATCTAATTGAACCTGATACAGACCTGTTCCTTTGGAGGGCCTTGGGACACACAGAGGGGGTATCACAGACAGGACCATCGGGAGGTGGAGAGGCTAAGATGCTAGCAAAGGGCAGTCCTGTGAGAGAGAGCCCTGGAGGGTGGGTGACAGCAAAGCTGACAGAGGGGGTGTTTTAGGAAAAGCTGTGGGATGCTGCATGTCACAGGAGAGTAGATGGCCTGTTGGATTTGAAGACACTGAGGTCGGGACCCGACCTAGGACAACTTTGGGCTGTGAGGTAGGGACCTGGGGTATTGGTTATTAAGGGGAGAGAAGGAGCCTGCAGTCCCCGTGAAAATGCTTTTGAGAGACGGGAAGGAGCTGGAAGGGTCTGATGTAAGGATGCTGAAGAGCAGCCTTGGAAGCCCACAGAAAAGACGAGCTTTTAGAAAATAATAAGGAAGGCTGGTGCAGAGGGTGGGTCCTGGGCGCCGCAGCGGGATTGGCCGCTGGTCGGAGGGAGCTTGGGGTAGGGGAAGATGTGAGTGGGTTTGTACATGCACTGCTGTGAGATGAGGGGGTTTGTATTAGTCAGGGTTCTACAGAGAAACGGAGCCAATAGGATAAACGTGCATAGGAAGAGATTCGTAAGGAGATATTTCATGCGATTCTGGAGGCTGAGAAGTCCCACGATCTGTTGTCTGCCAGCCGGACACCCAGGAATGCTGGCAGTGCAAGTTCCAAGACCTGAGGGCAGGGATCCAACAGTGTGGACTCCAGTCACAGCCTGAAGCCCTGAGAACCTGGAGTACCAATGGCCGGAGAAAATGCACGTCTCCCCTGGATCAGGCAGAGAGAATCCAAACTCCCTCCACCTTTTTGTCCTATTCAGGCTTCCACAGATTGGACGAGGCCCACCCACCTTGGGGAGGGGCCACCTGCTGTGTTCAGTCCACCAGTGCAAACGCTAAGCTCTTCCAGAAACACCCTCACAGACACCCGGGAAGTCACGTACCCACTCTCCGGGTGCCCTGGGGCACAGGCAAGCTGACAAGCCGGTTACCCCTCAGAGCTCCTGCTGCCTCGCCTGCTTTCTCTCGGAAACGTGAAGTGTGGCCTCAGCTGAAAGTGAGGTGAGCGTGCGAGTGTGAGTGTGAACTTGTGTCAGGGTACATGTGCATGGGTGGAGTGTGTGTGCGTTTTATGACGATGATGGAGCCCAGTGACCCATCGTCCGTGGGGTGTCAGAGCCTCCTAGGATGGTCACACTGAAGGTGCGGAAGGAGGCAGCTGGCTCAGCATCAGATGTTTCCAGCATCCGCGGGAGTGAGCCGGAGGCTGGTGGGTGGTTGTGATGTATTTCTTTCGGAATGGATCCTGCAGATTCTTCTCCCTCCCAGTCTCTGGTGCCTCCAGACAGCACAGCACTGGAAGGAGGAGGACACCAGCAGTGTTGCTTGTTTGCTTACAGAGGGTGCGCAGCAACAGCAGTAGCCTGGGGCCAGCTTTGGGAGTACCAAGGATATTTCAGGGTTTTAAGCCAAGGGATGACACAGTGGGCTTACATTTAGAAAAAATGCTTCTGGTGGAAAGGACAGGGAGAGACTGAATAAGTTTGGGGTAAGTGGCAAAAATCAGAGAAAGAAAAGCTTCCAGGAGGTCTGAGCCCAGGAAAGTGACCGTAAGGATCCGAACTGAGGAAGTCATCCTGGAGGTGGAGGCATCAGGCCCAGCTGGAGAGATTGTGAGGGCGAAGAACCTGCAGGACCCATTGTGAAAGAAAAGAAGCAAGCTCAGTTTTGAGTATTTTGCATTCTTCACTTGGGGGGAAAACAGAGCCATAAAAATTGCAGGCAGGTGCGCATCATGTCTTGGTAATTTCCAAAGGATTGCTTTTAATATGATAGGCACATAAAAGATTTTAAAAGCAACTGCTTTACATATACATTATCGACTGCTCCAGGAGCCTTATGGCACCAAGGGAGAGCTTTGCTATTAACCACAGCTCCATGGCAGCAGATAGCTGAGGGAACGTGAGGACATCAGAACTGGGGTTCACAGGAGGTAAAACCTGCAGCTGCTTGTAGGAGGCCTCAGGCTTCCTGCACCCGCCTCTGTTATCCTCTGGATTGGGGCAGCCAGCACAGCAAAGAGCTGGCCCCCAGAGCCCACAGCCTGCAGGGAGACAGACAGGAAAAGAGATGATGAGACGCCCTCTCATCATAGCAGGCACTGTTTTACCACGGCATGGCAGGAAAAGCACCTAGATTTGCTAGGGCATCTGTTGAAATGAGGTAGAGAAGTTTCCTTCTTCACAATCTCCTGAATTCTTTCCAGGGGAAGTGACGAAGGGGTGACGTTGTTGTTGCTCGGAAGTTTCTTGACAGCCTGCTTGGGGCAGAATGTGGGGATCTGAAGGGTACAGGTGTGAGCACAATTCTTCATGGATTGTTGTGTGAGATGATGAGAAAGGAACTCACCCATCTTTCTGGAGGGAGGAGGAGACATGGGGGCAGGGGGATCCAGAGGTGACAGAAAGTGACACACACCCCAGAGTCACCCCTTCTATCACGCCCAATATCTGTGAGGCTGCTGAATTTCCAGCCTGCTTGGCCATGAGTGGGTCTGCGGAGAAACTGGTGGGAGCTCCAGCCTTTGGGTATAGCTGGAGGCATGAATGTCTCACCATGCCTGTGAGCATGAATGCAGAGAGGCAGCCAGGAATAGGGGGGTTTGAACAATGTCTCCCAAATTCAGAGAGGCAGAAAGACCCTGGCTGACACCTGAGTTTCTCGTGTTACTTCACGAGGTGTAGATGATATGATGATGCAAGAATCCAAAACTTCTCCAGACAAATCCGTAGGAGTAGTAAGAGATCACTGGTTAGATTTTTCATTCATTGAAATTCCATTTCATTCTTATTTGAATCTATCCATTTTATTGCAGGCAAGTCTTTGATTTCATCGTATTTCTGAAATATTTGCTATACATATTGTGCATGACAGCCCACATATCTAACGTCTGACTTTGTTCTTTTCTTCTTGTTTCCTGTTTTGGCTGAGTTTTGCTCTGTCTGGCTGGCTAGTTTATTTCTACAATTGTGTGATTTTTAGTTATGAACTCATGTGGATTTGATATCTATGGAAGGTCTCTGGGGAAGCAAGCTTTTTCAGGACATGAAAGGGCTTCAAATATTTGGGGAGAATTTTCTCCTTGTGCCGAATCCAGGGCTGAGAAAGACACTTTTCATGGCTTTCTGCTTCTGTCGGACCATTCCTCCTTTCCCACTCATCTTTTCCTTCTCTCTAGCCCTTCCCGACTCCTGGCTTCGTGGGGGGTAATTTCCAGTCCAGCTATGAATGACTGGGAAAGAAATATTAACATTTCCACGGTTGATTTTAGATGTATTTGCTTCTTCTTGCTTAATGTTGGTGATTGCTTTATATATTTTTAAGCTAAATTATTATGAGCATACAAATTGATCATTTTTCATCTCCCTGGTAAAATACTTACTCTTTTCATCCTTTCACTTTTAAAAAACTTAAAAGCAGTATTTTAGATTCAGAAATAATTTTATGTATTTATGAGGCTCAATGGGATGTTCTGATATGTGCGTACATTGGAGAAAGGTTAACTCCAACTAATTAACATGCCCATCACCTTACCTGCTCATAATTTCATCACTTTTCATCCAGCTAGGTGGCGTAGGCTACCGCAAGTTGATTTAATCATAGCTCCTCTGGGGAGATGAAGAACATGAGAGCCATTATTCTGAAGACACTGCTAGGTCCGAGACCTTGCTCTTGCCTCCAGGACCCACTGGCGTTCCTTTCCCTAGCAAAAGGCAGAGGCCTCTGTGGGCTCACGACCCACGCAGCTGCATCTGTGAGTTGCATGTTTACAAACGGCCTGTCTCCTGGAAATAAATCTTTGCACTTTTCTCGGGAAATATAGTCTATAAATCACTGTGACATTTAAGATGAGGATTGCCTCCTCCCGCTCCTCTGCCTCTAAGTATAGGCCCCCCACGCTTGCTGCAGAGCCTGGGAGGTGGCCAGCCCAACTCTGTCTGGCTGGGGTAGGGACAGTCACTTAGAGATGAAATCACTGACATCTTCAAATGTCAGCTTTGTCACCACCACAATGACCTTGCATCGCAATGAGCGGAAAGATGACTTTGTGAAACGTTAAGCAGGTGAGTTGCCCCTGCTTCGTATTCGTCCTGGTCTTAGAATGCCACTGTTGTCATTTTGGCATTCGCTTTTTAATGCTGTGATGATTAATTTTATGTGTCAACTTGGCTGGGCTAGGGTGCCCAGCTGGTTGGTCAAACACAAGTCTAGATGCTGCTGTAAAGGCAATTTTCAGATGTGATTAGCATTTAAATCAGTAGTCTTTAAATGAAGCACATTACTCTCTGTCATATGGGTGGGCCTCATCCAATCAGTTGAATTCTTCAAGAGAAAAAAACTGAAGTGCCTTAGAAGGAAAGAGTTCTGCCTTCAGACTGTCTTTGAACTTAAGACTGTAGCATCGGCTCCTGCTGTAATTTCCAGCCTGCTGGCCAGCTCTGCATATTCACACTTGCCAGCCTCCACAATCGTGTGAGCCAATCCCTTAACTTCTCTTTTTCTGTGTATCCCTTTGGTGCTGCCTCTCTGGGGAGCCCTGACTAATACACATGCAGATGATACGATGCCCGGCATTCTGAATACATGCACTACATCCACCACGTTCCCACATTTATAGATTTGGATTAACACACTAACTTACTCATGTTTGCAAGTATAAATAAAAAAAAATTGCTGGTGCCAATTTCAAAGTTTTGCCATGAGGTAGCTTGAAGGAATGACATTTTATGTAATTCGCTCAAGGCCGTAGGACATGCGATCAGGATGTAATGCAAAGCAACTCTTATTGGGCCCTCTGCTCTGATGCCCCTCACATCTACCACCTCAATGGATTAGCACTCTCCCTGCAGACACCCCTAGCCCCAGCGCTCTCCCTGCAGACACCCCTAACCCCAGCTCCTACCTATTGTTTCTTTAATGTGCTCATCACACTCCAACATGTCATGTATTTACTGGCTAAATTGCCTTTTTTAATGTGTTTTCTTGAGATAAATGTCAGCTCACAGAACCTAGCACCTGGCACATAGTAGATGCTTAATTCCATATCTGTTGGAATCAATGCAAATAAATGAATTATTGTCAAGAGGGAGGGAGGGAGGGAGGGAGAGAGAGAGAGAGAGAAAGAGAGAGAGAGACAGACAGAGCTATAGCTCAGGGAGTCAAAGTGTAACAGAATGAGTGAATGAGTCTGGGGCTCCGTCAGACCAACTTCAAGTCCCAGCTCAGTCACATGTAAGGTCATTTAGCCTCTCTGCATCTTGTTTTTCACATCTGGGGTGAGTAGTATGACTTGGAGTTCAGTACTCACCCAGATAATGAAGAAAAGCACAGAGCACAAGCCCGGTGCATAGTCCGCACTCAGTGTGAAGGGCATGTTTTATTTTTGTGGGATCCCATAGCACTCTGCTGGCACCCTGTCGAAAGCACCTTCCCCACCTTGGAGTCATTTGTCTTATAGGCACTTTTGTATTTTGTGAATATTTACAATTGTATATTAAGCCTCTCTTTTTCCCGATCGAGCCTGCTGTGGTGCACTGCAGGCTGGTGCATACAGAGTGCTCTGTGGATGCTTGCTGAGTGCCTGTGTAAGAGGATGGACAGATGGGTCTAGTGGGTTGCACGGCCTGGCTTTCTCCATCCATTTATTTAGATGTGCATTGCCCTGTGTGGCAATACTCTGATAGTAGATCTTAGGCAAAACTCAATTTACAGAGGACCCAAGGGTCAAAATCCAAGTCACAGCTGTACTTTGGCACCAGTGATAAGCGACTTAGACAGAGCAGCCTACGACCCTTTACACAATTTTCAAAGTCATCATTCAGTTTAGTCCCCACGAGCTAGATCTGATCATTGTCTCCAGGTGGCAAAGCAGTGATCGACGGCTATTTGACAGTGAATGAGAGTCCCAGGTCAGCTTGAGTATGGCTGTGAGAGGAGCTGTGGCTCTGGGTGGCGTGTTCCCCTGCACCTTGGACTTCATGCTCCGGGGGCACAGGTGTGAATGAAGGAAGGTGGACTTTTCTCTCTAGCCCAGAGCTAAGGATGACTCCACTATAGGGAAACTGCTGGGAGGGTGCTTGGTCTGAAGGTTTGTGTCCCTTGAAATTTGCATGTTGAAACTATAACCCCAAAGTGATATATGAGGTGGTGGGAGGGTTGGGAGGTGATTAAGTCATAAGGGTGCAGCCCTCATGAATGGGTTTGGCCCCCTTGTAAAATAGACCCCAGAGAACTCTCTAGCCCTTTTCCTACTGTGTGGAGACACAGCAAGAAGACAGCCATCTATCAACCAGGAAGTGGGCCCTCTTCAGACACTGAATCTTCTGGCACATTAATCTTAGACTTCCCAGCTTCCACAACTGTCAGAAATAAATGGTTGTTGTTTAAGCCGCCAGTCTATGGTATTTTGTTATAGCATCCAGAACTGACTAAGACAGAGAGGAACATAAATGGAGCAGGAAAGGGAATTGCTATGAACTGTCTGTGAGTGTCTCCCCCAAGATTCATACGCTGAAGCACTAATTCCCAAGGTGACAGTATTTGGAGGAGGGGTCTTTGAGAGATAATCAGATTTAGATGAGGTCTTGAGGGTAGAGTCCCCGTGATGGATCCCCATAGTGGGATTAGTTTCCTTCTGAAAGGTGACAAGACCCTTTCTCCCTCCTTCATGTGAGGACACAGCAGGAAGGCAACTGTCTGTGAGCCAGAAAGGGAGCCCTCACCTGATGGCCAAGCCTGTTGATGCCTTGTTCTTGGACTTTCTAGCCTCCAGAATGGTGAGAAGTGAATTTCCACTGTTTAAACTCCCCAGTTTGTATTGTCTTATTGTAGCAGCCTCAACTGATTAAGACAGGACTCTAGGGGAGAAGAAGAAAGATGGCCCAGATGAAAGTGAAGGAAGGAAGTAGGGAAAGCAGATCTTCAGAAGAAAGAGGCTGTAATTTTAGACGCTGGATGTTAACCTCAGAAGGGGAAACTGGAGCTGTGAAGCCACAGAGGCACTCTGACCCACTCTTTCTTTCTAATAATACTGGAAAATCATCTCACTTAAACTAGCAATAAAAGCTTGTGATTAAATGCAAAGTTAGTATTAAAAAAAAGGAACAATTAGCGTAATAATATCCCTACAGATGCTAAGGCACAACAGAAAGATACGGTCACAATAAACCAAAGACTTTAATCTTTCAAAAACAATATACTGTTCTTTGACAAATAACAGAATTTGTGAAAGAATAGCATATATCAGAATTAAAATAACACATAAATAAGATGACTGGATAAGTAGATGACAAATAGAGCTCACAGAATTTAGTAAATGATTAGAAATAAAAGAAACATCATTTTAGAACAAGAGAGATGAAATCAGAGGAAATACACAAATAAACAACCATCACATATAATATGAACAGATACAAATAAAATGTAAAAAAGGAAGTATTTTAAAAGAAGGAAAATTAAGAAAGACATTGAAAATATTTGAAGGTAATAATATAGAAGACTAGAAGATTCAACATATGTATCATTGGAGATGCTGAAGCAGACGCCAAAACACAGGACAGAATGAATACTAAAGCCAATACTTACGAAAAAAACTTCCTTAAATGAAAAAAAAAAAAAAAAAGACTTAAATACTGGGAAAGAACATACCCCGTTTGGGAAAGTCCACCTGAATGGTCAATACAAAAGCATATTCTAGTAAATTATTGGGCTTTAAATTGAAATCCAATTATTTGGGCATTCATGTAAAAAGATCCAGAATCTTACAGAGGAAAGAAAATCAGACTGCATCAGACTTTTTGACAGCAAGTCTTTATACCAGAAAAAAAAAAATGGAGAAAAAGATTGAAGATACTCAAGGAAAGACAATGTGAGCCAACCAGCCAGACTGACCTTCAGGCATACATCCATATAAAAACTCAGAGAATATTATTACTATGAAGCCCTCCTGAAATGCCTAATACCCCACACTAACTATGTATACTTCCACCACCACTTTGCCCTCATTTTTGTTATATGAAGCTGTTTCTTAGTTAATGTGGGGTACCAGCACCCAGAGATGCTAGTTAGCATGGTGTCCTTGCACCCAGAGATACTACTTAGCATGGTGTACTAGGACCCAGAGATACTACTTAGCATGGTGTAACAGCACCCAGAGAACTACTTAGCATGGTGTACTAGCACCCAGAAAACTACTTAGCATGGTGTAACAGCACCCAGAGAACTAGTACTAAATGATGACTTTGAGGAAAGCAGTGCAGTATACAATGGCTATATGCTTTAACAATGTAATACCCGAAAAATTATCAAAACTGGGGGTGAAAGGAAGAGGGGAATATGTAAAAAGTGGAGTAATCTGACTGATTGTAAGTACTAACTGAGAAAGAGGGCAGATCATGAGGTCAGAAGATTGAGGCCATCTTGGCTAATATGGTGAAACCCCGTCTCCACTAAAAATGCAAAAATTAGCCAGGCGTGGTGGCAGGTGCCTGTAGTCCCAGCTACTCGGGAGGCTGAGGCAGGAGAATGGCATGAATCCAGAAGGCGGAGTTTGCAGTGAGCCGAGATTGCACCACTGCACTCCAGTCTGTGTGACAGAGCGAGACTCCATCTCAAAAAAAAAAAAGAAGTAACTTCAAATTAGTTCTTTTGGGAGAAGGAGACTAGAAAGACAGCAGGGAACCGGGAGCCATTCTTTAAGAAAAGAGAGGATGATGAAAATACACAGTTACTAGAGTAAAGATGTCCATTAGAACAAAAATTCATGCCCTTCTAGATATTGAAAGACATGTGAGAAAAAAAGCAAGTTGAGTGTTGTATGCAGTGAGTGAATATCTGTGCGTGTGTGTGACATGCCATGTATATGCATGTGTCATATGACTGTGGCAGACTGAAGGCAAAGACATTGATTACAGTGATAAATAATACACAAAATGGGCTTAAAATAAATGGAAGAAATATTATTTTCAGATTGATGAACAAAGTGAAATCCAACTCTATGCTATATACATGAGACCTGCCTAAAATAAAGAAATTCAGAAAACAAAGTACAAATTAAGATACCTGGGAAAAATGCAAACAAAAAGAAAGCAGGTGTAACAACCATGCTCTCTAACAAAGTAGGTGTTAGAGCACATGGCATTGAAAGAGATTTAAAAGGAGGCATTTTCATCACACTAAAGCCACAATTCACCATGAAGGCATCACAGTTATTAATATACATGTGCCCAATAATATAGTCACTTTCAAAGAGTAAAAAGTGCAGGAGATACAATGAGAAATGGATAAAAATACACTCAGGACAGGAGAATTCGCCACACCACTCTCTATCCAAGACAAACCGTTAGTAAGAAGATAGAAGACTTCAATGACATGACCAATGAGGCAGATCCTACAGAAGTATATTGAACTCTGAACTCTGATAATTGAGAATACATCTTCTTTTTAAAAGCACATGAACTGTCTCCCAAATTGACCATATCTTATGCTACAAAGAGAATCTCATTAAATCCAAAGCATAGAAATAATACAATCAGCCTTCTCCTACCACAAGCAATAGAACTAGAAGCTAATTATAGCATTAACAAAACAAAAAGATTTGCCCACTAAACATGTTATTAAATGACTCTTGGAACAAGAAAACAAAATAAAGAATAAAAAACAAAATAAAGAATGAAATGACAGAATTTCATAAAATAGAATTTATAGAATATGGTAAAGCAGTTATAAAAGAATAATTTTAGACAAAATTAATATTATTAAAAATGCAAAAAGGAAAATAAATGAACTAATATCCAACACAAAAAGCTAGAAAAGAAACAACACAGTAAACACAAAGAAAGCAGCAAAAAGAAGTAACAAAAGTACTAATGAGTTCAAATGAGTTGGTACCAATGCAATAGAGCCAGCAAATACATCCAAAATCTGTTTGTAGACAAACTGTGAGGCCATCTAAAAAAATTCTGGTGAGGTTTGGGAGAAAGAGGGCACAAATACAAAAAACTTAGAAATGACAAATGCATCAAATCCAGAAGAATTTACTTTTTTTAATCAAAAGATTACTTTGTAGAATTGTAGGTAAATAAAGTAAAACACCAAGATAGGATAATTTCTAGAACACTGCAAAGTACCAGAACTGACCCCATTAAAGCGAGAATCTAAACAGGCCAGTTACCATTAAAGAAACAGAGGAGGTAGTTACTCCTTTCAAACCCCATTACCACAGAGGAAACATACCAAGTTTTAATTAGATCAATTAATAGCAATGATACTTAAATAATTCCAGAGTATAGGGAAAAATGGAGAACATCGAAATTCGTTTTATGAAGCAAGTAAAACCTCTATAATATGACAGAACTTTTACTATAAAACAAAAGTGCTAACCAGCTTCGCTTATGAGCATAGATGCACAAAGGTCTTAGCTAAAATGTAATTAAACAGAAGCAAACAGCAGGTAACAAAATAATGCATCAAGACCAAGTGGTGGTTTTACCAGGAACAGGAAGAGGGTTCAATACGAGAAAACATATTAATATAATCCATCAAATGAATATAGCTAAGCAGAAATGTCATCTGGTCACTTCAAAAATAGAAGAGGCATTTTACATAATCAAGCATATTCATGTTAAAAACACTTGATAAAAATAGCAATTGATGTATCCAGAAGTTAGCATACTACTCAATGGCAAACAAAAATGTCCTCTGGCTAAAGACAGGAGGAAAAGAAGAATGCCCGAGTCTCTTCTGCCATCTAGGATTGTATTGAAAATATCAGACAGTGCAATTAGCCAGGAGAAAGGAATCAGAGGAATAGATACTAGAAAAGCAGAGGAAAAAATAAAACCATCTCTGTTTGCAGATGAGAAAATTATATATCTTGAAAATCCCCCCAAAATCAAAGGGAAACTATTACCACCCCCAAAAAAGAGAGAGAGAGCGAATTGCTAAAAATGGCATATTATAAAATCAAGATTTGCAAGTCAGTAAGAACTTATGCTTCCAGAAAGATGGATAATTTTCCCTATTCCTTCTACTGATTTCGACTACCTACTGTGGACATTACACACAGAACAAACCTAGGAAGGCTCTCAAGGTGCAGAGGGAAAACCAGACTGACCTCAGCACCCAAGAAACAGCTTGGGGTGAGTTTCCTGGGGTTTTTTTTGCCTTCATAGTTCCTAGATTTGAAACTGAGGAAGCAAGCAACCTGGAAATGTCGGTGGATGCAGACAAATAAACAACCTCAAAAGCCCGTTCGCTCTAGCCAAAGGACAAGGAAAGGGGCAAAGCTCATTCACTCCAGCCAAAGGACAAGGAAAGGGGCAGTCCATCAAGACAGAATGCTTTTAAAAGATAACCACTGCCCTCCAGCAATACCACAGAAGAATCTGGCCGTACCCCAGGTACATCAGAAAAGACAACCTTTCCCTAGCAGTAAAGAGGCCTCCCTTACACTGGGAGCCCTAGTGAAGAGCGGGGACTTTCACCCCCATCTAGCAGTGATGGAGCCCCGCCCACCACAGTGCCAGCAGAGATCGTATGGGAGCTAGGATGCTCATCCCTGCACAGCAGTAACAAGGAACCCTCCTCACTGTGGGCATCAAGGGTGAGTGAGTGCGAAACCTGGGTGTCACTTGGAAGGGAAGAGTGGTGTCTCCATCCTTCCCATTCCTTGCCAGAGTGATGTCCCTGGGACAAAGAAAATAATTTATCACCAGCAAATCTACCCTACAGCTAAAACAGAGGGCTTAAGTAAGTCCCAGAATCTCATGACATAATACAAAAATGTCCAGGATTCAGTAGAAAATCACTGATTCTACTAAAAACGGAGGGGATCACACAGTGGATGAAAAGACAACCACTGCATGGCATACAAATTGACAAAGATGTTGGAATTATTTGACAACGGTTTTAAAACAGCAGTGATGAAAATGCTTCAATAAACAATTATGAACACACTTGAATGAAAACAAAGAAAGCCTCAGCAAAGAAATAGAAAACCTCAGCAAGGCAACAGAGTTATAAAGAAAAAAAAAATGAATAGACATTTTATTATTTATTTATTTATTTGAGATGGAGTCTCCCTCTGTTGCCCAGGCTGGAGTGCAGTGGTGTGATCTCGGCTCACCGCAACCTCTGCCTCCCAGATTCAAGCGATTCTCCTGCCTCAGCCTCCCGAGTAGCTGAGATTACAGGCACCTGCCACCAAGCCCAGCTAATTTTTGTGTTTTTAGTAGAGACAGGGTTTCACCATGTTGGCCAGGCTGGTCTCAAACTCCTGACCTCAAGTGATCCACCTGCCTCAGCCTCCCAAAATGCTGGGTTTATGAGCATCAGCCACCACACCCACCCTCGAATAGACATTTTAGAACTGAAAAATATATTTGAAATTTTAAAAGTACAGTGAATAAGCTCAATAGCAGAATGAAAGGGACCCAGGAAAGAATTGTGAAATGGAAGATGGAACAATGGAAATAACCCAATCCAACCAACATGGAGAAAGTAGAAGAAGAAGAATAAAACAACAACAACAACAACAACAAGTGAACAGAGCCTCAGGGACTTCTGGAATTATAACAAAAGTCTAAATTTGGTGTCGTTTTGTCCCTGCAGAAGAGGAGAAAGGGGGAGAGGCTGAAAAGTACATGAAGAAATAATGGCTGAAAATGACCCAAATTGTTAAGACACATAAACCTACCTGCAGATTCAAGAAGCTGAAAGATGCTCAAACAGGATAAGCCTAAAGAAATCTATGCCAACATGCATCGTAATTAAACTTCTGAACGGCAAAAAAACAAAGAAAAAAATTTTGAAAACAGCCAGGGGAAAAGAACACCCAACCTAGAAGGGAAAAACGATTAGAATGATGGTGGATTTGTCATCAGGAACCGTGGAAGCCGAGAGGAAATGACACAATATTTTTCAGCGACTAAGAGCAAAGAACTGTTATCCCAAAATTCTATACCCATAAAAATATCTTTCAAGAAGGAGGGAGAAATGAAGACATTCTCCGATGAAGGAAAACCGAGAGAGTTTATCAGCAGCAGACCTATCCTAACAAAATAGCTAAAAAGAGTTCTCCAAACAGAAAGGAAATGATAAAAGGGAACCTTACAACATCAAGAAGAAAAAATGATGAGCGAAGTAAACAAAAATATGAACAAATATCGTAGGCATTCTTTTTCCTCTTGAGTCTTATAAATTACATTTGATGGTTGAAGCAAAAATTATGATGTCATTTGATATGGTCCTAAATATATGCAGAGGATATATTTATGACAATTATTGAAAGTAATGGCAAAAATTGCAATTATTTTGCACCAACCTAATGTAAACTGGGGAAATGAAGGGTCTTAAAGATAGGCATGATTTCTTTATTTCACTCCACCTAATACAAGGATAACACCAATAGTCTGTGATATTGTGTAAATATAGTATAGTACCTACATCAACCATTAAAAATACTGTACAGAGAGGCACATTTTAAATACTACAGATACATCAAAATGGAATTGTAAAAATCTTCAACTAATCCACAGGAAGGTAAAAAAATGTAAATGAACCCAGAAAGAGAGAGAAAACAAGAGAGAAAAAAAGAAAGAATTAAATTGGCAAAGTTAAGCCTTAAACGATTAATAATTATATTAATGTGTAAATAATCTGAATACCCTAAAATACAGAAAGTGATAGGATGGATTAAAAAGCACGACCCAATTATATGTTGTCTACAAGAAACTCACTTCAAATGCTGTAATATAGGCAGGTTGAATATGGGCAGGTTACAAAATAGAATGTATCCTTCACCATAAAACAAATCTCAACCATTTTAAAAAGAATTAAAGTCATACGCTTGTTCTTTGATCACAGTGGAATCAAACTAGATTATGAATAACAGCACCATAACAGAAAAATCTCCAAACACTAGGAAACAAAACAACATACTTCTGTGAAAGAAGTCTCAGGGGAAATAAAAATACTTTGAACCGAATAAAAATGAAAATATAATTGTTGGGGGAAAACTAAAGCAGTTATACAAGAGAAATTCATAACACTAAATGCATATGTTAACAGAGACAAGAAGCCTCAAATAAGTAACCTCAGCTCCCAGCTCAAGAACTGAAAAATGGAAGAGCAAAAAAACCCCAAAAAAACAAAAACAAAAACAAAAAAACACACACACACACAGAAAGAACTAATGAAGATGAGAGCAACAATTTTTAAAAAGTGGAATGTAGTAAAGATACCAATTTTACTCAAATTGATATATAGGTTTAATGCAATGCCTATCCATCTCAGCAATGTTTTTTGTAGATATAGACAAGATTATTCTAAAATATATATGGAAAGGCAAAGACTAAAATTGCTGTAACAATTTTACAAAGGGGAACAAAGTGAGAGGAATAGGTCTATCCAATTTTCTTTTCATTTTAATTGTGATAAAATACATATAACATAAAGTGTACCATCTTACCCACTTTCCAATGTATAGTAGTGCTAACTGTATTCCCATTGTTGTACAACTAATCTCTAGCATTCTTCTTATCTTGCAAAACCGAAACTCTATACCTGTTAAACAACAACTCTTGAATCCTCCCTGCCCCCAACCACTGGCAACCACCATTCTGTTTTCTGTCTATAAATTTGACTACAGTAGTCCCCCCTTATCTGAAGGACATACATTCCAAGATCCCTGGTAGATGCCTAGAACTACAGATAATACCAAACCCTATATATGCTGTTTCTTTGATCTGATAGCTGAGACAGATATGAAGTGACTAGCAGGTGGGTAGCAGATAACAGCATGGCTATGCTGGACAAAGGGATGATTCACATCTGGGCTGGGACAACATGAGATTTCATCATGCTACGCAGAATGGCACACGTAACTTCTGAGTTGCCTGTTTCTGGAATTTTTCATTTCGTACTTTTGAACTGTGGTTGACTGCTTGTAACTGAAACCGTGGAAAGCAAAACAGCAGATAAAAGGGGACTTCTGTGCTCTACGGACCTCATGTAAGTGGAATTATGCAGTATTTGTCTTTTCGAGGCTGGTTTATTTCACTTAATGTAATGTTCACAAGGTTCATCCACGTGGTAGCATGTGTCAGAATGTCCATCCTTTTCAAAGGCTGAATCGTATTTCATTGTCTGTGTATCTTATTTTGCTTTTCCGCTCATCCAATGAGAGGCGCTTGGGATGCTTCCACTTGTTAGCTATTGGGAGTAGTCCTGGCATAAACATGGCTGTCAAATATCTGTTTGAGTCCCCCTCTTTCCCAGTTTCTGGAGTATATCCCCGGAAGTGGAATCCCTGGATCATATGGTAATAATTCTATATTTATTTTTTAAGGAACTGCCATACTGTTTTCCATAGCAGCTGCAGCATTTTGCATTCCTACCAACAGTGTGCAACGGTTCCAACTTCTCCACATCCTTGCCAACACTTGTTATTTTCTGCATTTTTGATAATAGTCATACTAATGGGTATGCTTTATTCATCATCGTTCAAGGCTGGGAACAACCCATGTGGCCTTTGTGGGTGGATTATTAAATAACTGTGGTCCATCCATAACCATGCCATGGAACGCTTACTACTCAGCAATAAAAGAACAAACTACTGATCTATGCAACCATCTGGTAGAGTCTCCAGAGGGTTGTGTAAGTGAAAAACGTCAGTCCCAAAGGTTACATACTGTACGATTCAATTTCTATAACGTTGAATCAACACAGTTACAAAAATGGAGAGAAGGCTCCTAGTTGCCAGTGATTATGGATGTGTGTGTAAGAGGCAACAGGAAGGATCCCTGTAGTGATGGAACTAGCCTGTATTTTGCATATATTGTCATCAATATCCTGATTGTTACATTTTACTATATGCTTGTTGCATTGTGTGTAGTGTATACATATTTTTGCTAGATGTTACCATGGAGGGGAACTTGGTAAAGGGCACACGAGGTCACTGTGTATTATTTCCTACAACTTCATGTAAATCTGCACTTATCTCAGAATTAAAAGCCCAGTTCCAAACAGAAAGGGACAGAATCAATAACTACCATGGATATAAGCCAAAACCTGTTAGAGTATCTATCACTCTGTAACAGATTACCTTCAAACTTACCAAATTACAACAACAAAACATTGGCTAACTCACAGTTTTAAGGGTCAAGAATTTGGCCATGGCAGAACCAGGCACCCTGGCTCAAGGGAGAGCCCTCACAGGCTCTGGGCAGGCTGGCACTTCAAGGCTTGCCTGGGGCTGTGGGACCCACCGCCAAGTTCAATCACATGGTTATTGGAGCCTCGGGTCCTCACTGCCTGCTGGAGAGTCGTAGACCTGTCCCTCCCCAGGGCACCTTACAGTGTGGCAGCTGGCTTCCATTAGAGCAATTGAGGTGGAGAGGCTGATGGAGCACCCAAGACAGAAGGCATCGTCTTTTTGTGACCTTATCTTGGAAGTGATATCCATCAACTTTTTCTACTTTTTATTCATTAGAAGCAAGTCACTGGGTTCCACCTGCATTCAGAAGAGAAGCATTCTCCAAGGAGGCAGGGTTCACTGGAGCCATCTTAGAGGCTGCCCACCAGTGTCCACACACATCCCATATACACATCCCATGCACACACACATGCCCATACACACACACCCCTCACATGCTCACATACACACATGTACACACTCACATTCACACCACACATACCACACCGCACACTACATACAGACTCACACCATGCATACAGACATGCACAATACATACACACTCATATGCTCACATACACATACACACACACTGACATTCACACCACACATACCACACCAACACACTACACAACATGATACAGACATGCACAATACATACACACACAGACATATGCTCACATACGCACACACACATACTGACATTTACACCACACATACCACACCCACACACTACACAACATGCATACAGGCATGCACAATACATACACACACACGCTCACATACACACATGCACATACATTCACACCACACCCACACACTATACAACATGCATACAGGCATGCACAATACACACATGCACATGTGCTCACATACACACACACACATACTCACATTCACACCACACATACCACACCCACACAGTACACAACATGCATACCAGCATGCACAATACATACACACACACATATACTCACATACACACATGCACATACTGATATTCACACCATACATACCACACCAACACACTACACATAGACTCCCACCATACATACAGGCATGTACAATACACACACACATGCTCACATACATACATGCACACACACATTTATAGCACACATACCACACCCATGCAACACACACAGACTCACACCAGGCATACATGCATGCACAATACACACACACCACAGACACATACACACACACTCACACCACACACACCCACTCACACTATATGCACAACACACATACATCATAAATGCACCCCCCACACACTCATACGACACTTATACATATGTACCCATACACACACCACAGACACACACTCAATATACATAGGCACATACACATGCTCACCTATACACACACCACACACATACATGTACATGCACTCACATCATATACACACTCCCTATACCACACACAGACTCACATCATATGTACACACATACACAACACTCACACACCCCACACAAAACAACACATACACTCAAACTACACATACACACACCACACACACATTTTCCATGAATAAACTTTTTAAAAATTGTCCCCAAATTATATGCGATAAACTGTAAAACTCTTTTAAAGACAGTAAAATAAAGTTGAACAAAGGAAAAAACATGCTGTGTTCTTAGATGGGAAGGCTTTGGCCACGCCTCCTTAAGTTATTCCATAGTGTTAAAGTATCTCAGTCCAAATACATTTTCCTTGGATCTAAATCACTTGGTTATGTATTTCATTAGGAAGAACACAGTGGGAAGAGTAACTACAAATTGCCAGTTAACCCTTGAAAAAGAACAAGGGGAGGGTGCCAGCCACACAAAACATTAAAACACATCTTCTATAGATACGGCCCCAAATACAACAATCCGACAGGAAAATGAGTAAATGGGCAATACAAATAAATGAATAATCCAATGAAGAAGAAGTAAAAACAGCCCTCAAACCTCCCCACTTACCATGAAGATAAATGTACAAGGCCATCACCAGACCTAACGACCAAATGAATGCAGAAAGTTAGCTGTGTATGCAGTGGATGAGGAAGTCACACAGAGAAATATTTCCATCCAGTGATTTTAGGGAACCCTGATCTGACAGTGCACTCCTAGGGGTTGGTACCAGAAACACAAAATAAGCTGCATGAGTTATCTCAAGCTTTTTTTAGCCATCAGGGTGTTGGTGGAGGTGGTGATGCTATTACTTGGACACGTGTGTGTGTGTGTGTGTGTGTGTGAGAGAGAGAGAGAGAGAGAGATAGGGTAAAGTAAATGAGTAGTTGTGTGGGCCATGGGACATAGGATATTTAATATGACCTATATAGGAGATTGATGATGTAACAGCAACAAGGATAAAAAAAAAAACTTTCCTCAAAAGCAAGGAGGCAAATGACAACTCCGTATGAAGGAACAACCCTTATCCCCAGGCTGTGATCGCTAAATCCGATTGACCACTGTAAGCAACCAGGGATTCTTGGAGAAATGGTTAGTTCTGGGTATGCATTAGAAAATGTACAACATGAGACCCAAATATCTTGTACCAGAAAGTAAGGAAGCTGCCGTAGCTCTTGGGGCCATGGCGAAAAGATTCCGAAAACACATGGCCTTGTATGTCTGGTTCGTTCTCTTAGCGTGTTTGCAAGGTTCATCCATGTTGTAGCAGGTGTCAGAGCTGCATTCTTCTTAAAGCATGGATATGCCACATTTTATTTCTCCATCCATCCCTTGATGGACACTTGGGCTGTTTCCAGCTTTTGGCTATTGGGAACAATGCTGCTAGGAATAGGTGCGTATACGTTTTTGTTTGGAGTGATGAAAAATGCTGGAATTAGGTAATGGTGATAGACACATGGCATAGTGCATTTGCTTTAGTGCCACTGAATTGTAAATGATTACCATGGTAAATGTTTACGTCATGTGTATTTTACTACAATTTTTAAAAACCTAAGAAAAAGAAATAAAAAAGAATGAATGAATGAATTAAAAAAAAAAAAAAAGAACTCAGCCAGACTTGAAGAGATTCTCTCAACCAAAGATAGGCCAATGTTAGCATCATTAACCTGATTGCCTTGAATGGATACAACACATTAAATATGATTTAATCCTTGCATTTATGTAAATGAAAAGTAAAAAACTGGCCACTATTGGAGTAGGTCAGGGAAACTACTCATTATTGTAAAAACTTGGAAATAAATAAGTGTTTCTCCCTGCTTTACATATAAGAACTTTATTTCTAAGTAAGCAGATAATTGAAACGGGAGGTTCCTTTTTACATAAATAGTCCAGCTGCCACATGAAGAATTAATGTTGGAATCAAAGTGTCATCCTTTTCCACCCTTACTATATTAATGACGTGTTATACTCCTCAGTGACTGCTGAGATTACAAAAACAGAAGCTCAGCAGACATCGCAAATCCCCCACGGAGGCACAGCACAGCGTAGGAGGTCGTCTGGCCAAAACCCAAAGCCTGAATCCCATCAAGCCCCCAGATCTAACTCCAAGTTTGCAGGAGCCCTGGGACAGTCAAACACAAAATACAGACTCCAGGGGCCTCTACAGGAAAAACCACCTTGCTTTGTTGATCCATGTAGCACAAAGGGAAGAAAGGGCGTGAGTACGAGACTTCGGGACTGAAAACACGAAAAGCTTTTGGAGACGTATCAACCAGTTTCAAAATATGGGTCTTATTTGGATTCAGATGTGAACTAGCAAAATTAAAATGTAGATAGTTGGTAACACGCAAGCATTTATTGGATATGGATGATATTGTGGATATGCTTTTTAAAAGACCTTTCTTTTGGAGATGCACAGTAAGATATTTATAGGTAAAATCTGCATGATATTAAATAGTGTTTACTTTAGAAAAGAAAAAGAAATAGAAAAGAAAGGAAAGAAAAGGAAGGCAAGAGGCTGCCTTCTGCAGGAGAGAGGCCCATCCAGATTCTGCACCGCACAGAGCCTTGTCTCCTGAGTCCTCAGCCCTTACCAGCTGTGCCTCCCCCACCTCTGCCTGGGAACTTTTACCTGGCCATGAAAGAAACACAATTCTGTGCTGGGGTTAGGAGGCCCACGTCTGGCTGCCCCAGAAGGTGGATGGTAAGCATAGCAGAGGGGTGTGGCTTTGTGATGGTGGAAATGCTGCATTTCTGCATCGGGGCACCTGAGGTGAAGACTCAAAGCTAGTGGAGGGATCAGACCTCCCCTCTCCACATGGCCATTCGTGGCCCAGATGGCAGGTGCTTCAAGAGTTAAGACACAGGCTCTCCAAGCAAGCCCTGCCTCAGTCCTTGCATGCTATGTGATCTAGGGCCATGCCTCTAACCTCTCTGAACCTCAGTCTCTTCCTCTATAAAATGGAAATAATAACAGTGCTTGATAGATAGAAGTGTTGGAAAAATAAATTTCCCAGTGCGGCCTACACAGGTGGTTCAGTATGATCTGTTGCTAGCGCGTCCCACCCGCACCATGTGAGCAGGCTCCTTCTGTTTCCACAAACATCCCATGACTGTTTTTCTGTGCAACTTTGTCTAAAGTCCTTTTCTTGCCAGATTTTGTTTTTCAGTGGTGATACAGGTTTTCACATTTTCACATCTTTCCAGGACCTTTCATAAGAAGTTGGAGAAAGACTTACTGGGCATCTTAAAGGGGTGCTGCTGAAGTCCAGGACTGGACAGTAGGCGGGTGCAGAGCTGCTGGGAAAGGAGGAGCAGGTGAGGCAGGGCCACTGGGAGGGGCCGTCCCTGTGGACTTGCCCCCAGAGGCCACATGCCATGCATGTGAGTGCTTGAAAAGAACCCTAGGATTTGCAACTCAGCGGCCACAGGGACCATGGTGACGGTGAGTTCTGTGGAGCAATAGGGCAGGAGCCAGAGTGAGCTGGGTGAGAAATGTGAGGATGGGGAAATGGATGCCAGGAGGTCAGGGCAAGAACAGGGTGGTAGGGTGGTCAAAGGGCACAGGGCCAAGACCTGGTTGGCCTGGCTACTGGCATATGGATGTATGGGCTGTTCTGTCTATCTATCTATATTTATGTATCTATGCATCTGTCTATGTATCCATGTATCGATCTATCATCTATCTATCTATCATCTATCTTATCTATCTATCATCTCTATTATTTATCTATCATATAACTATTACCTATCTACCAATCATCTCTGTTATCTATGTACCTATCACCTATCTACCTATCATTTCTATCATCTTCCTATAATCTCTATCATCTGCCTATCATCTATCATCTGTCTACCTATCATCTCTATCATCTATCTATCTTTCTATCATCTACCTACCTAGCTGTCTATCATCTATCTTTCTACCTGTCATCTCTATCATCTGTCTGTCTGTCATCTATCTACCTATCATCTCTATTGCCTATCAATTATCTATATATTTATAATCTACCTATCATCTCTATGTATCTATCATCTATCAATTATCTATATATCTATTATTTATCTACCTATCATCTCTATCTGTCATCTATCAATCTATCATCCATCAGTTATCTATTTATCACCTATTTACCTGTCATCTATCTGTCTATGTTTCATCTATCATTTCTATTATCTATCTATCTATCAGTATCTTCTATAACAATCTAGCAATCACCTTTCTATTGACTTAAAGGGAGAAACTAGAAAGGTTTAAAGAGAAGAACTTGCTTCCTTCTTCCAGCCAGAGAACCACGGGTTGGGCCATGGTGGAAAGCCCTGGGAGTGAGCTCCCACCCCACCAGGGGGAAGGTGAGTGCATTCCATGGGAGTACCTGCTGCCGGCAGGGAGGGCCGCAGGGCTGGCACCAGGACAGTCACCAGAGGAGGCCCGTGGAGACGGTTCCCTTAACAGGAGTAAGGAATCTGCACCTGGGTCTGGCATTGGGATGGGAGGCCTGATGTGCCCCAAAGCCTGTCCCTGGGTGGCCCCTGGATGATGGGACAGCTGGAACTGAAGGTAATCAGCAGTGATGTCATCCTCCCCTGTGCAAGGCCGAGGGCAAGGCTGGTTGGTGCTGGGTGGCAGCCTTTCTGCGGGTGGAGGCTTCCTCTCCAGTCTTGTCCTGTCCTATCAGAGGGCAGGGGCTTCCTCCCGGGGTTGGCTGGCGGGAGGGGCCTTGGGGCCAAAGCACATAGATCAGAGGGAACTCTGCAGGGTGTTAAGTGAGAGGGGATCTTAGAGATCTCTCATGTAGCCATGGTTGTTTCGGAAGAGCAGAGACTCCATCCTAGATTTCAAAACCAGCCGATGCTGGGGAAGGGCTGGAACTCAGCATTTGTGGGGTCACCACTCCACTTCCACCCTCCCATCACCACGCTAAACAAATGTGCACGGCCACCCACTTCTGCAGTAGGATCCACGTGTTCAGAAATAAATTTTTATTCCATTTCCCCCTAGTATGTTCTTCTGACGTGCCTGTATTTTACATTTCCCAGCCTCTGCTGTGACATGACCTTTACAAATGCTCTCAGGACATTGTCCCTTGGGCCTACAGTCAGAAGAGCTGAAGAAGTGGGGACAGAGCTCTCCAGAGAACCAGAGTTCAAATCCTGGCTCTGCACCATTCCCGGCATTGGGCTCTGGGTGCATTTTTTTTTTTCTTTTTTTGAGATGAAGTCTTGCTCTGTTGCCCAGGCTGGAGTGCAGTGGCATGAGCTTGGCTCACTGCAACCTCTGCCTCCTGGGTTCAAGCAATTCTCCTGCCTCAGTCTCCCCGGTAGCTGGGATTACAGGTACGTGCCACCACGCCTGGCTAGTTTTTGTATTTTTAGTAGAGATGGGTTTCGCCATGCTGGCCAGGCTGGTCTTGAGCTCCTGACCTCAAGTGATCCACCCACCTCGGCCTCCCAAAGTGCTGGGATTACAGACTCTGGGTGCATTTTAAACTTCTCTGGGACCCAGAGTCTTCACCTTGAAGGAGAAACTGCTCGTTGCTAACCTTGATCCAGTCCTCAGTATGTGATCGGTACTCTTTTAAGGGTTTTATTTGAATTATTTGTGCAGTGTCAGCAACTTCCCTGCGAGGTAAAGCACTGGCAGGGAAGTGCAATGCTGTTTTACAATGTAGGAGCAGAGCCCAGGGGCTGATGTCCTCAGTGTCATTCTCGTTATCGTCGTCATCATCATCAATCATCATCGTCATCATCGTCATCATCATAATCTTTTTGCAAGGTTGCACAGTGGGATTCCACCCCCAGGGCTCACGCTGCAGAGCCTGCACTTTAGAATTAAAATGCCTCGGTGCATTTGCCTGCGATGGCGCCTGCATGATGCCTGGCACCCATGGAAGCTCCGTAAATGTTTCTTCCTACAATGCATTGTTGTTAAGGCGAAATCAGCTCCTGTATCCAAAGTTGCTGAGTGAAGTGCCCCACATGAAGGCCTCACAAAACAGCAGGTTCTGTGTATATAGGCAGACCCCTCTAGCTGTCATTCTGGGTGAATGACAGGCTTCCTGAAATCCCCTTGGCTTCCTGCTCTGCACTCAGGGCCGCCTCTGTGGAGTGGGAGACCATAGGACTGACAAGACCCTGTCCGTCACCCACCCCTGGGGGTCTCTCAGGGACTGCTTGTCTCCCTGGCCTTCCAAGGGAGCCAACCACACGGAAGAGCAATCTGCCTGCAAACCGCCCTACACGGGGGTGGGGGGGGTCCAAGGCCTACCTTGGGAGGGAGGGAGCAGCAGCTCCAGGATGGAGCTGTGGGGAGGATGCTGGAAGTTTCTCAAGCAGAACCTATGAGTCCCAGTGCTGCAGAGATGTCCAGTGAGCATGCTGGATAGGTGCTGCCCTTGACGAGGAGGCTACGAGGCTGCAGTGATGTCTCAGTGAAGCACCTGCAGTTAGAAACGGCAGCTTGAACAGGGCTGTGCATGGCCTCTCTCTCTCCACGTGTTCATGGAGACAGTTTGGAAAGGAAAAGATGTACACCAAGGGAGGAGGGCAGCCCGAACTCCAGGCTGAACCCACTGTGAGTCCTGGTTCTTCACTTTCCTGCTGGATTGTACCCCGGGGAAATTGTCGCCTGAGCCTCAGTGTCTCATCCATGCATTGGTACAAATAAATACCATCTCAGAAGCTGGTGAAGGCATTGATCATGGGAACTTGTGTGTAATGTGTGGTGTACTTTAGGTCCCTTTCTTTTTAGCCAGCGGGACAGATCTGTCCTCACGTGGGTACTAGTTCTAGAGTTTGACTCCTCACTGGTTTAGAACCACACATTGCCTTAATGTGACAAACATCCCTGACATGAGCCTCAGAGAGACCTGGAAGGACGGCAGGGCAGGGACTGTTTCCTTGTGTCACTGATCCATCCAACCAGCACTTGTGCACTGAGTGGAGGCAGGAGTCAAGGACAGTTGCAAGGTTTCATGTGTTTGTTTCCTGTGAAAAGTTGGGTCCAAAGTGAGGCCATTTCCATAGATAGGGAAGTCCAAGTGAGGCACATATTTAGAGATTGGTGTAGGTATTCTGAAAAAATGATGTCAAGGCAACCTGGAAAAGAAGAGTGTGAGTTTGAGAAATACTTCAGCGGTAATACCAGTAGGGTTTGGTGAGGGATGAGAGGGGTCCAATTGGACTCCCAGATGTCAAGGGCTCTGAGCCCACCTGGACAGTTTGTGGTAGAGCATGACTTCAGACATGGCCTCCCTGGCACAGAGGCAGCTATTTCCTCATACAAAGCATGCTCCATACTGAGATTAGGTCAATACAGGCCTATGCCAATAAATACTTGCTAAGCGTCTATAAGAGCCAGATGCCAATGCAGGAAGCTGGGAGGTCTTGGCCCGAGGCTGTCCAGAGTCCACAGCCAGGAGACAGATCCCAGACAAGGCTTGGCTTTGCAGGGACACTCACAGGAGGCTATGTTGTGAAGAAGGGGAGACAGGGCTGGGAGAAGAACTTGATGCAGAAACAACTCCCTCAACCATTCAAGAAGGCAGTGAGCTGGCTACTGAGGTGCCTCATCATTGTCCAGTCCATGATTCTGAGGTAGTTAAGCATATTAGAGAACAAGCCGGTGTGATGGAAAGGGCTATGGAGTTTCACAAAACTGGGTTCAGTCCAACCACTTATAGCTATTTAGTTTCAAAAAAAGTCATGGTAACTTCTCTAAGCCTTATTTGAAAACTAAATACATAAAAAGGATCTAGTGCTTATGATGCAAGGTTGCTGTCAGGAGTAGAGATAATTTGTGGAACATACTGAGCACAGAACTGGGCATCCATTTACTGACTGCAGATAGTAATGATGATATTGTCATGATGGTGGTGGTGGTCATAGTGATAGTCATTAATGGTGGGGAGAATGATGATGATGATAAGGATGGTGGTGATGATGATGATGGTGGTGCGGATGATGGTGTAATTGATAGTGATAATAATGATGGTGGTGGTGATGGTGATGGTGGTGATGGTGATAGTGATAATAATGATGGTGATGGTGATAGTGGTAATGATGATGATGGTGATGATGGTGTTGATAATGACGGTGATAGTGGAATGATGATGGCAGTGATGGTGATGATGGTGATTATAGCAATGATGATGGTGATAATGGTGGTGGTGGTGATGATGATGATGGTGTTGATAGTGATGATGGTGATGGTAGTGGTGATGTTGAGGTTAATGGTGATCATGGCTGGTGGTGATGATGATGATAGCAATGGTGATGGTGATGGTGATGATGGTGAGGGTAATGATGATGATGGTGGTGATGGCAATGATAGTGTTGATGGTGATGGTGATGATGGCAATGGTGATGAAGGTAATAAAGTTAACAAAAATGAACGTTTGCCAGCAAGTGCATCCTATCCCTGGAAAAATTGTATTAGTTCCAACATTTGAAAAGTGCCAGTGCTTTTTACTTTATAATGTAAAGAGCTTTTGCACATCCCCATGTTAATGTTATTTTGGGTGTGAATATCCCACTTGATGCCAAACATCTCAGTGAAAACTGAAAATGCAGTCAAACATCAAAATGTGCTCAGACATCCAGATGTAGTGATATTCTGCCCACAAAGTTAAGTACACGTGATGGTTCTATTTTTTCGGTTTTCTTTCTGTCATTTGGCATTGGACTGACTCCGGCACTGTAATAATAGCTATCAAGAGGTACAAACATATACGAGACACTTGAAAAGAATTCAAAGAGAATGGCATATTGTTGCTGGAATCTGATATATTAAGAAAAAATGCAGGCAGCCTGCTCCTTCTGCATCAGGCTAAGTGGTTGTTGGAGGAAGGGAGAGCATGCCTGCTTGGCACAGTATCTTTTCTGCACAGATTCTTAGGTGTGATACAGTCTAAAAATAGCCATGCTCTGTGCTCGGTTGTCTGGGGAATAGCTGTTGGACTCTCAGCTGCTGCAGCTACAAAAAGCAATATGCTTTTTGGAAAGGTATTAGGCCAGGGTTTTGTTCTGCCAGCGTTGCTTTAAATTGTCTCTCCTGGAACACACAGAGGCCTGCCATTCCTCCTTCCCAACTAAGCAGAGGAAAAGAAAAGGGAGTGGAGGGAAGGCTTTCAGGCAGATCTGGACTTGGTGCCACACACCTGCAAGGGGCACAGGCACGTGGACCAGAGTGCAGGTGTGCAGAAGAGCTGGCACTCACACTAGAGAACCTGCACAACACACACACACACACACACACACACACACACACACACACACACACACACACACACACACATATACACAGAGGAGAGAGAGGAACAGTGACAGTACTGCTTCTAATATCCTAACACATTTTTTCAAAACACCCAGGGAATTGGGACAAATCTCTGAATGGGTCTAAGGTGATTTCCACTTTTCAAAGAATATTTTAAATAGTTAGGAAAGTGTATTCATATTTTTTCAGTATAATTTTTTCAAAGAAAAACTCTTTAAACAAGTGAAAATCAAATTTATGTACTTCAATAAGTTTCTGAAAGTAGAGCTCTTAGCAGAGTCCCTGGCACATTAAAAAATCTCAGTGATGTTAGCTATCATCACCACCATCACCAACACCATCAACATCACCACCATCATCACCATCACCATCATCATCATCATCACCATCACCATCATCACCATCATCATTGTCACCACCATCATCACCGTCACCATTACCATCACCACCATATCATCACCATCACCACCATCATCACCACCATCACCACCATCATCACCATCACCATCATCATCATCACCACCATCATCACCATCACCATCATTGCTGTCATCACTATCACCATCATCATCGCCATCATTATTATCATCACTATCACATCATCACCATCACCATCATGACCACCATCATTGTCACCATCATCACCACCATCACATCATCATCACCAACCATCATTGTCACCGTCGTCACTATCATCACTATCACCATCATCATCACCACCATCACCATCATCATTATCATCACTATCATCACCACCATCATCATCACCACCACCATGATCATCACTACCCTCACTGTCATCACTATCATCACTGAAGGGAATCATCAGCGGACACACGCACACATGCATGGAAATGCCCAGAATAGCTAGAAAGGCATCCTGTGAAAAACACTCATGAATGCTTATTCTCGGCTTGAACTAGAGCTGGGTGTAATTTTCTGCGCTTGCTGGACCCTTCGCTCTGTCCTCTCTTCGTGAACATCCTGAAATTGAGGACAGAATGTGCAGCCATGCCTTGAAATTGAGGACAGAATGTGCGGCCATGCCTCTGAGAAGGGTGAGCAACTGGGTGACCCTTGCTTACTCACTTGGGAGACCCATCTGGAGAACAACCCTTCAGAGAATCCTGAAGGAGGCCAAACACATGGCTGAAGCACCTGTGGCAGGAGTTTTGTCTCTGCAGCTTAACTCAGCGGTGGATCGATGCGGCCATCCTTGCTGGGGAGTCCTGAATGTCACAGCAAGAGTAGGATTTGGGGTCTCCAGTTCCACTCCCCACTTCCACAGTGTAGGGGACTCAGATGTGGATATGTCGGCCACAAAGGAGTAACCGAGCCGGGGCAGGGCTCCCGCCATTGTGTCCGGCTTTTACAGATACCAGGTGGACAATATTGCCTTCTGGTGAAGGCATGCGGGGGCCCATCCTGGGAAGAGGAAGGTGGTGAAAAATGCTGGAGCATAGGGATCCCAACCGGAGGGTAGGAGGCCCTCCCTTCCCTTAACTTGGAAGGGAAAGTGACTCAAACTCCTCTTGGGAAAGAAGATTCACCCCTTTGCTTCCCCCCTGTGCTGTCACAGGCCCCCAGGTTACCCTTGTGTGCTGTGGAGTTACATAGGATTCTATGCCCGCCAAAGACAGAGTGAGGACAGGAGACACTTCCCAGAAATGTTTGTTAACTTAATGTGCATGCATTGAATATTGTCTCTGTGCCAGGCCCTGTGCAGAGAGGGGTGGCAGGGAATTTTCTTCCAGTGGAGGTTTTATCTGACCGCTATTGGTGGTTTACCACTCACCTGGCCCTGAGCTGAGGCCGGGTCTAGGGTCAGCAGGAGGCACCTGGCCCTTAGGGGGTATACTCTGAAGTGGGGCTTCTCTGACTTTTATAAACAGGCTTCTGCCTAAGTGCATCAACCCTCTGCTAGTCTAGATTTACCTTTTCTTTCTTGTTGTTTCATTTTTTTCCCTTAATAAATAGAGTTAGGCTATTAATAGCCATGGAGAACATCACATATATTTACTGGGTTATATTTAAGGAATGCTTCTACCCGTAGATGCATAATGACTTCTAAGTTAAGCACACTGTTCTGGAAAGAAAACTAATTTATCCTCAGGAATCCCACTATAATTTCCTCTCAGCTCTACTAGGGATAATATATATTATTATAATGTATGAACTGATATTTGATAGAGAACATGATGATATGGAGGGTGATTATCATCATCATAATATTAACAGATTTGCACCTATGTTCCTCTCTCAGCTTTCTGAAGATGAGCCTATGCCTCGATTGTTTTTTCCTCTCCTGGTTGGGTGAAAAACAATATTGCTGCATTGCAGGTTGTAGCCGCTGATAGGTTCTTAATGGGCATTATTTCTACTCCTTAATTTTTACAGTAGATAAAATTATTCCCATTTTACGGGGGAGAAAATGAAGCCTCAGAGATAGTGGAGACACAGCTGGTGGTGGGTCTGAGCCAGGCCAGCCGGGCCAGAGCTGGGCAGTCTTCCTGCAGCCTGTGATGTCTCAGGGAGGGCTTGGCCCTTGCACAGAGTCTAGATCTGGAGGTGAACATATGGAGCCAAGAGTTGTGATCGGGCTGCATGGGCACTGTCCCACACCTCCAAGCCTTTGTGCAAGTTGCTCCCTCCACCAGGAATGCCTTTGCCCCTTTGTGCATGGCCAGGTCCATCTCAGACTCCTTGTCTGCTACATCTACTCTCTTGACTCTGCCCACATTGCACTATGAGCACCCTGCTCTCTCTGACACAGAATCTGCCTCTTTCTCTTGGAATTGCTAGGGACTGCCTGGGATGATGAGTGGCAGGTGCTGGTGGTAGCCTCTTGAACACCGGTGCCAGCCCATGGTAACACTATGGATAATTATGATCATGATGATGGATAAGCCTGTAGAGGTCTGTACTAGTCTGTTCTCATGCAGCTGATAAAGACCTACCCAAGACTGGGCAATCTACAAAAGAAAGAGGCTTAACTGGACTTATAGTTCCACGTGGCTCGGGAAGCCTCACAGTATGGTGGAAGGCAAGGAGGAGCAAGTCACGTCTTACATGAATGGAAGTAGGCAAAAAGAGAGCTTGTGCAGGGAGACTCCTGTTTTTCAAAACCATCAGATCTCGTGAGACTTATTCACCATCACAAGAACAGCACAGGAAAGACCTGCCCCCATGACTCAATTACCTCCCACCAGGTCCCTCCCACAATATGAGATTTGGGTGGGGACACAACCACACCATATCATTCCACCCCCGACCCCTCCCAAATCTCATGTCCTCACATTTCAAAACCAATCATGTCTTCCCAACAGTCCCCCAAATTCTTAACTCATTTCAGCATTAACTGAAAAGTCCACAGTCCAAAGTCTTGTGTGAGTCAAGGCAAGTCCCTTCCAGCTACACGCCTATAAAATCAAAAGTGAGCTAGTTACTTACTACATACAATGGGGGTACAGGGATTGGGTAAATACAGCCATTCCAAATGGGAGAATTTGGCCAAAACAAAAGGGTTATAGGGCCCCTGCAAGTCCGGAATCCAAGAGGGCAGTCAAATTTTAAAGCTTCAAAATGATCTCCTTTGACTCCAGGTCTCACATCCATGTCACACTGATGCAAGAGGTGGGTTCCCATGGTCTTGGGCAAGGTCCATTTCTCTACATCCTAGCTCTTGAGTCCTCTGCACCATGGCAAAGAAAACTCACGCTAAATAAATACTTGCAGCTTCTCAGTCTGTATCGTCCTCCCTCTGCATCCCAAGAGTTGAATCCCCCTTCATCAGGTGTTCCCCTAACCTCAGAGCTCCTGGGCATTTGAGGGCCAGGCTGGCACACCCTGCTGTCTCCCTGACATAGAAGAGAGATGGCATCCGGAGAGCCGCACAGCTGTGCCCTTGGATCCTCCTCCCTGGGTTGAACTAGCAGCAGGCCAGCACTACAGGAGAGTGGATTATCAAATGCTCCCTGGAGAGTATGAAAGGGCATTGTTCCTTTAAAGAGCAACAATGCATCTGGAGAACTCTATTATCCTCTCCTTTAGGATGTAACTACTCTAGTCAAGTGGCTACTCATTGACTGCTTTGATAAACAATGTTTGTGGTTGTTACTCAGGAGTTGGCTCTGCTTGAGCTTTGCATATGGACTTCTTGGCTAAATAAATACTTAGCCTATCTTTTCCACATGTGTAGATAATGTGCATTTATTTAAAGAAAGAAGATCAACATAAGCTCATTTTCCTGCAGGCTCTGCTGGCATGATGAGCTTCCCTCTGGGGTGCAGCTAATCCTGTCCTGAGCGAGGAGCAGCTCAGGACTACTGTGCTGGTGGATGGGGGTCTGGGCCCAGTCTATTGGACTGTTCTTCTCTGAAGGGCTCACAAAAGCCTGGCTAGCAGAACTCCACTCTGTCTCTCTTCAAGGATCACTCAGGACATCCAGTGAGGGTGTGGTGACCCCCCCAGTTAGGGCAGGCTGTAGGCAGTTGGAAGTTTTACAAAAGTAGTGATTGGAAATGAACTCTTCTCTTAATCTCCCTCCTTCTTCATCACCCTCATCTCTTCCTCATCTATATCTTCATTTTTCTCCTCTTCCTCCTTCTTCTTCATCACTTTCATCTCTTCTCCCCTTAATCTTCATCTTCACTTTCTTCATCACCTTCATCTCCTCCTCCTCTTCCTCCTTCATCTTCATCACTTTTTTCTCCTCGTCATCAAGTTCATCTCCTCCTCTTTCCTCTTCCTCCTTCTTCATCTTCATCACCTTCATTTCCTTCTACTCTTCCTCCTTCATCTTCTTCATCATTTTCATCTCCTCCTCCTTCTCCTTCATCTTCATCACCTTCAACTCCCACTCCTCTTCCTTCTTCACCTTCACCTTCATCACCCTCATCTTCTCCTCTTTCTCTTCTTCACCTTCATCATTATCATCTCCTCTTCCTCCTTCATCTTCATCACCTTCATCTGCTCATTCTATTCCTCCTTCTTCATCTTCATGACCTTTTTCTCCTTCTCATCATCACCTTCATCAACTCCTCTCCTTCTACTCTTCCTCCTTCTTCATCTTCTTTATCACCTTCATCTCCTTCTCCTCCTTCCTCTTCATCTTCACCACCTTCAACTCCTCCTCCTCTTCCTTCTTCAACTTCCTTGCCATCATTTCCTCCTCTTTCTCTTCTTCACCTTCATCACAATCATCTCCCCCTCCTCTTCCTTCTTCTTAATTACCTTCAACTCTTCCTCCTCTTCCTCCTTTTTCATCTTCTTCATCCCCTTCAACTCCTCCTCTTCATCCTGCTTCCTCACCCTCATCTTCTTCATTGCCTTAATTTTCTGCTTCTTCATATCTTTCCCCTCCTCTCTCTGGCAATACACACTAGAATATTTCAATAAGATAGCTCTTAGTTCATTTGATTAAACTGGCAAAATAATTATTATGAGGAAGATGCTGAGATCTGGTGGCAGTGGTTGAGGAGAAGTGAGAGGATAACAGAATAATGTTGGCTTGAGATGGCCTGTGACACCGAAAATGTCGAGTTCTGGGAGACATAGGTCCTCAGGAGATGTCTGTGGTCCTGCAGTACCCAGGCTTCACATTACCTTAGCCAGAGATCCCTTCTTGACTTCAGCCTCCTCTGGAGCCAAACTTGGTGGCAAGGTCTGATTTGGACTCAAATGCTCTGACCTTAGTTTTTGCTCTCAGTCAGAGCCCCACTCTCCCTCCTGTACAGCCTCAGCCCCATCCTAGGGGCACTTCCATTCTTGCAAGTTTCTCCACCTGGCCTGACCTGTGTCTTTCTGTTAAGAATGGAACAAATCTATCAACTCCCATTCATCAAGGGCAAACTATTTTACAATTAATAGAAGCTAGATTAACAGGCACAGGAAGGAGGTAAGAGTCAAAGGGGGAAAAGGATGCAAGCTTTGAAAATATACAGAGCTGTCAAGTGGTGCTCGAGGAGTCTTGTGTGGCCTTCAGGAACAGAATAATCTCATGTGGAAAGGGATGCTTTGGACTACAGTCAGTTTCCCTTCCCGGGGCAGCGGAAGAAGACTGCTCTGAGAGTGGCTGGATGGCCATTTTGGAGGAAGCTCGGTGGGTTAGACTTGCATCTTGGATTTAGACCGTGTGACCTTCAGGTCCACATTAAAGCTGAAACTTTATTACTCTGAATTGGAATGAAGACTGACTTGAACCCAAATGCATGCTCAGAAATTCTGCAGGTAGATTCATTACTGAATTACTCCATTTCTAATCTCACATTCGTAATGCAAATGGGCTTACTAAAGCTGGTTATCAGGGAAATCTAATTTAATTTCACTGTCTGATGAAGATGATGTCTAGATGGGTTCTATATTCTCGACTGGCTTTATTGAACATACTTTAATGTTAAGTGTCTTTGAATATTACATTTTCAGGTACTTGCATGGGCTGCTCTGAGCCAAGAGTTTCCGATCTGAATGTTAACTTTGGAGTCCACTTTTAGGTCACCAAGGGAGCTATGATACCGCAGTAAAGCCACTTCAGCTTTCTCAGATGCAGTTTCCTCACTTGAAAAAAATTAGGCAAGTAAGACTTGACTGCCTTACAGGCTTACTTCAAAGTCACATATAACTGAAAACTCCTAGACATAAACAAGGGAGAGATTATTGTTCAATTTTTGTGTCTAAGGAAGCCATGCTCCATAATCTTGACATCAGTGCAAAAACATCGCTGCACTTTGGTGACAAATCAATGCTTCTGTGGACAGAGACTTTTGTACAACAGAATTCTTGTCTTGAAGGAATAACAAAAATTTATCTAGGTGCTAAAAGGCTATTTAAAAATATTCTCCATGAAAAGATAAACTTTAAGAATAATATTTGCATAGTTATTAATTTAATTAGTACACAACTACGTCAAAGCCAATGTATCTAACTAGAACCTAAGTATTTTCCTGCATCTCAATGTTTTTTCGATTTGAAAGTAGTCACTGTTTTCTAACTGACCAGTTTACAATAACCACGGGAGGCACCTTGGCTCATCCTTCTGAAGAGTTTGTTGGTCTGGTCTTTCCTGCTGCCAGCATCTCCTTCCATAAAGTAGGTGGTCCCTCATTCCAGCTCATAGAGAAAACTTGAAGAGCCCTGGAAAGTTGTTTGCTTCTTTGAAGCATTTTCCAGCAGCATAGAGCTCAGGAATCAGACCCTCGATGCAGATGGTGCTGTATTTCCCACGAGGTCCAGCTCGAGGTCCATCAAAAAGCTCTCTGTCAAGGTAATTTGCTTCCCATTGATTTTGCCATAACCATGCCCATAGATCAGCTCATTTACTGACTCTGCGTTTAGGTCTCCCCATGCAAGACAGCATCTGAGCCCTCCAGCCTCAGCATAACTGAAGCCTTGCGGAGCTTAACAACAGTTCTTTGAAGACACAGCAAAGGTAAAGAAGCTAGGCTGGACGCAGTGGCTCACGTCTGTAATCCCAGCACTTTGGGAAGTTGAAGTGGGTGGATCACCTGAGGTCAGGAGTTCGAGACCAACCTGGCCAACGTGGTGAAACCCCATCTCTACTAAAAATACAAAAATTAGCTGGGCATGGTGGTGGATGCCTGTAATCCCAGCACTCAGGAAGCTGAGGCAGAACAATTGCTTGAACCTAGGAGGCAGAGGTTGAAGTGAGCCAAGATTGTACCTTTGCACTCCAGCCTCATGACAGAGTAAGACTCCATTTCCAAAAGAAAAAGGGTAAAGAAGCTGCAGCACCTCTTAGGCCTTCAGGCTCACACTCTTGACACTGCTGATCCTGATGACAAAGGCCAGCCTGGCTTCTGCAGGCACCCACAGGGTTTTCCTTGCCATCCCAGCCATCCAGTCCCCAGCTCTGTGCCTCTTTCTGTGTTCTTTGTGGTAGTCACAGTGTTCTCATAGATAAGCTTCCTCCTTACCTTTTGAAGCACTTTTTGGGCAAACTTCTTTCTCCGGCAGTTGATGTTCAGGTCTGTGAAATTCCTTCACTTTCTCTTAAGGGTTTCTATCACAGCAGAGATCTTCTTTTTTTCCTCTTTGAGACTCTGCATGGCTCCAGCCTGAAAAGAGCCTCTTCCATCTCAATTTTAGAAGAAGAGCAAAATAGAGGTGAAGAGGAACACCTGTCCTGCTGGGCTCCCCTCGGGTGTGTTCCATGACAGAGAATCCTGGGTTAAACCAGGTCCTGGGTTGTGCTTGCAGAATGAGGGCTGGAGAGAAGGGGAAGTCCTGGTGGGTGCTCAGGGTCCGAACAGGGAGGTTGTGTGCTGGGAGGTGAAGCTCGGCTTTTGCTTATGGCAACAGGGAGCCAAGAAGGATATCTCTCTAGGCACTGGCACTTCCTATCTGTGTCCCAGAATGGTCACTTCGCTGCAGTGTGGTGCTCACATTGGGGAAGAAGCATCATGTGTGTCAAACTTGAGCTGTGGCTTGTTGATGGATCTTGAGGTCATTTGAGGGGGCTGAGATCAGCATTTTCTAGATAAAGTCATCCCATTGAATAGGATACATAAGTGTAAACTTGTAGTAAAGGGAAATATTTGTTCATAAGCTTTTAAATATTTATATGCACACCTGATTTGATCGCACTTTGCTTTTATTGCACTTTGCAAATGTTGTACTTTTTTACAAAATGAAGTTTTGTGACAACCCTGCATTGGGCAGGTTTATCAGTGCCATTTTTTCAACAGCGTGTGCTCGCTTCCCATCTCTATCACAGCATTTTTAGCAATAAAGTGTTTTTTAATCAAGGTATGTACATTGCTTTTTAAGACATAATGCTATTGCACACTCAATAGACTATAGTATAGTGTAAACATAACTTATATATATTGGGAAACCAAATCTTTGTGTGAATTGCTTTATTGCAATATTTGCTTTATTATTATGGTGGTCTGGAACCAAACCTACAATACCTCTGAGGCATGCCAGTATGTATATATAGAAGTGTGTGTGTGTGTGTGTGTGTATGTATGATTTGTGTGTTTACTGACAAATATGGAATAGAAAATGTATTTTGTGCATGATAAACAGCAACCTGCTTGAGGACTCTGCCCTAGCTAGTGGACAGCTGCTCTTGTCCCATGTGAGGTGATTAGCACCTGGAGGTGCCCAGTATGCTGGAGGCTTTCTAATTTGCATATATCCGATTGGCCTGAAATAGCCTCCAAGCCTTGCTTCCAAAGCTCCCAGCAAGTCTCTGTCTTATCACGTAAATACACATTGCAATTCTGTTTACTTGTCACCTCTTCCACTAGGCGGTGAGTTCCCAGGACAGGGTTCTAATGGATCCACCTTCCTTCTGCTCCAGCCAAGCTCGCTGAATGCAGTTGTTTGCCATTACATGGCCATTTCGCAGACATTACATCATTTGCTTTTACACTATCACCTTACGGTTATAGGTGAGGAGAGTGAGGCTTTGTATGGGGGAATGATTTACCCAAGGTCAAATAGCGAATAAATGACAGAGGAAACTTTAGATTTCCTGATTTAAGTTCCATACACTTTTGATTGCCTCGTAGTTACCTCTGTGGTAGAAATTATCACTCTATAACAGAGTTTCTTGACCTTGGCAACAGTGACACTTGGGACCAGATAAATCTTTGTTGTAGGCGGCTTCCTGGGCTGCGCAAGATGTTGAGTGGCATTCCTGACTTCCAGCACCTGGTGACCTCTACCCTCTGCCCCCAAGTTGTGACCACCCAAAGTGTCTCCAGACACTGCCAATGTCCCTGAACGTGAAAGTCACTGCTCTAGAATAACAATTTTGTAAACTAGTTATATCTATAAAAATATACTTACCAAAAGGTATGTATTTTGAATGTTTGAATAGAATACAGGAAAAAGTATTTCTTTTTACCCTATTCTGCTCCAAAAGGCTATTACTCACACCTGTTGCTTGCTTGTATTCACAGAGATGTTCACGCGTATACAGCCCGCTACTCACTACACTTCTCTCTCTCTCTGTTTTTTTTTTTTTTTTTTTTTGAGATGGAGTTTCACTCTTGTTGCCCCGCCTGGAGTGCAATGGTGTGATCTAGGCTAAATGCAACCTCCGCCTCCCGGGTTCGAATTCTCCTACCTCACCCTCCCAAGTAGCTGGGATTACAGGCATGCACCACCAAGTTCAACTAATTTTGTATTTTTAGTAGAGACAGGGTTTCTCCATGCTGATCAGGCTGGTCTCGAACTCCTGACCTCAGGTGATCTGCCCTCCTCGGCCTCCCAAAGTCCTGGGATTACAGGCGTTAGCCACTGCACTTGGCTACATTTCTCTCTTATAAAACCTACACTTTTCTGCATCTTCTTCTTTTTTTAAAAAATGAATTGTCTAGGAGTTTTTTTTTTTTTCCTGTCATCATATATATAAAGGAACAAAATCATGCCAAAAAAGTATTCATTAACAACTGTGTTATTAAGAGCTTTACCTATCAAAAATGGAATTAAGTATACTTAAATGACTTTTCAACATCTTTGGAATTTATCATAAGATTTCTCATTTTTCATCAATTAGTATGGCGAGTCATGTTATTTGATTCTCCAATTGTGAAAGCATCACTGAATTCCTGGAATAAACTCTGCTTTGTCCTTTTGTGGGGTTCTTTTATTTTGTTTTGGACCCTGTTTTCTGATATTTACGGTGCTTCTAACATATTTACATGGCTATTGTATTCATAGGTGAGATTAGTATCTTTCTTGTGTTTTCTTTGTACTGTTTTGGTTTTATTATAATTCCACCTTTATAAGAGTGATCTGGAAGATTTCTTCCTTTTCTCTGTTTTCTGAAACAGTCAAAGCAGTGTCATAAAAATGTAACCTTACAGAGTTTAAAGAATCAGTCTTTGAAACTGTCTGGACCTGGTCCTTTTATGGGTTCGCTCTTTTACTTTATATGCTTAATTCTATATTTTTACTTGTATCATCAGCTTAAATATTATCTTTTGAGCCCAACAACAATAATATGGGAACACCAGAACGTACTTTTCCCACTTTGCACCCTAAGCTGTTCCTTTCAGTAGGCTTTTCTCTCTCTCTCACCCTATCACCTTTCTTGGTTATATTACTTCTATACTGACATGATTGATCATATTTGCCTCCTATTATAGAGACATAATTCCCACACTTATTTTGGTCTTAAAACTGCAATGGAGCACATTCAATTTTTACGTCCATTCTTTTGTTGGCACTTTCTCTCTCTACCCACCAAAATTATATTCCTTGATCTTTGAATGCACAAAAAGTAGCTGTCCCTTGCTCTGATATCTGAATGTTTTCAGTTGAGAAAAAACATTTTTTGAAGATCTCGTAGGAACGGTTTTTTGAATAATTTTTTGGAGAAGGCTGAGGCTGGCTAGGATTTTTATTTTCCTTTACGAGTGTCTTGGTATGTTTTCCTACATGCTCAAAGGATTTGTTTGTGATTATTAAACTCCAGTAATTTTACTAGTCTAGTCTATATCTTGGTGTTGATTGTTACAGATGGTCCTTTTTCCTTGGAATATGGTGAGGCTTTTCGTCTTTAGATTTGAGTTTTATTTTACCTCAGAAAAATTTTCTTGAATCAGGTCTGTGTACTATTTCTCTCCTGTTCTTTAGGAACACAGTTATGCTCCTGCCTGGTCCTTGTTTTGTTTTTTATTGTCTATTATTTCCTCCCTAATCACCTGAAATTCTTGGCTTCGTTCAGTTTCACTTCATGTTACTTTCTGGGCCATATCCACTGTGTGCCCCATACCGATCCCCAGAAGTGTTTGTTTTCGTGCTGCTTCCAAATTGGCATTCATTTTGGTGGTGGAAGCATTGTCCCCCGCAACTACCTCTCTGGGTTCTATGAGTCACAGTTTCATTCCCCTTTTTGTGCTCCTCCGTGGATTTCCTGAGCAACCTGCGCTCTGACTTAGCTCTTGGTTCGTCAGGTTCTCTGAATTCATGGTGATGGGTCAGGTAACGATTCTCAGGCCCTCGGCGACACATCTATGACATTTCATCTTCCATTTGCTTCCCTTGTTCTTTCCTTTTCTCTTCTTCTTCTGCTCTGTCTACACCCTGCTCCGTTCCCTTTGTGAAAAACGAATCATCTTTTTATGAGGTGAGTCCTATTAAAGGGTGACCCACTCCTCCTGATCATCTGAGATTTTCCTGGTGTTAGCAGAGGAAATCCTGTAACTTGGGAAGCCTCTCATTTCTGGGCAAGCAGGAAGGTTTGTCACCTGGTACTTTACAAGCTGCTCTTGGCCAGAGATTCTTTAGGAGGATCCAGGTGCGAGGCTGTTTGATTACGTGTGACTTGGGTACAAGGGAGATGAAGACGGGGTGACTTAGGGACCCACACACAGGCTTCCGAGCCCCATTTCTCATCTGTTTGTTTCTTCTCTTCCTTCTCATAACTTGATGAACTTTATCTCTTTTTTGGTAGGAAAACAAGTTTTTATAGAATCAGTCTTCCTTCCTAAATTAACAGCATCCATATGTTTTAAATTTTTTTTGTACTTAAAATATGCCAGTTCTTACAACTCCAAAAGACATTTTTCTTAAGGTTTTGATATTTACTATGGTTTTAATTTTTTTTTTTTAATTTAAGCTATAAAAACCCCTAATTCTCCCACAGTGAATTGGCTGCCTCTGATTGAACACAGAGAAAGATCCATCTAAAGGGATATGAAACAATTGGACATCCTGGTTACTATTTTGGAATTCTATCTCTCTAAATTTCCTCCTGTTCTAGTATTTTAAAACCAAAGTGGAGATGAATTTACTCTTCTGCTTTTCCTTTTTTCTGTTTTTTGTTTTTGTTTTTGTTTTTGTTTTGAGACAGAATCTTGCTCTGTCGCCCAGGCTGGAGTGCAATGGCATGATCTCGGCTCACTGCAAGCTCCGCCTCCCAGGTTCAAGTGATTCTCCTGCCGCAGCCTCCTGAGTAGCTGGGATTACAGGCACCTGCCACCACGCCTGGCTAATTTTTTTTTTTTTTTTAATTTTTGGTCGAGATAGGGTTTCACCATTTTGGCCAGGCTGGTCTCAAACTCCTGATTAGTATCTTTCTTGTGTTTTCTTTGTACTGTTTTGGTTTTATTATAATTCCACCTTTATAGGAGTGATCTGGAAGATTTCTTCCTTTTCTCTGTTTTCTGAAACAGAGTCATCTGCATGCCTCTGCCTCCCAAAGTGCTGGGATTACAAGCATGAGCCACTGTGCCTGGTCTCTTCTGTTTTTCTTATGCAAGGAGGAGTCAGGGAAGCAAAAGGTGGCTGGATGAGAGTACAACTGGAAGCAACACTTTTGTGCCTGGAGTTGAGGTGGTGGAGATGATGGATGACGGCCATAGGATGGTATCAAAGTTAGGGCAGAGTCAGTGGCTTTTAGATGGTGGCAATGATGATGATAAACCTGATGTTGAGGGTGCTGAGGGTGAGAAGATTCGAATCATAACATGCACCCCAGCTTTGTGCTTTATCCTCAATGAAAACTCTGCTTAAATGTGCAACGTGTTTCTGAGCCTGTCAACAACTGCCTAATTAAGAGTCTCCACTGGCAGCCTGAGAAAGCTCAACAACTCAAGAAAAGCCATTGTTATGGCTTGAATATGGTTTGGCCCTACCGAAACTCATGTTGAGGCTCCATCCCCGATGTGGTGATATTGGGGGATGGTGCCTTTAAGAGGAAATTAGGTCATTAAGGGGAATCAATGCTTTTCTCAAGGGAGTGAGTTCTGCCTCTTGCAGAGCTGGATTAGTTACCATGACAGTTGGTTGTTATAAACCGAAGCTGCCTTTTGCATTTCTGTCATGTCATGTTGTCTGCCATGTCATGATACAGGACGAGGCCCTTACCAGAGGCAGCGGCCTGATCTTGAACTTTCCAGCCTTTAGAGCCATGAGCCCAATAAACCTCTTTTCTTTGTAAATTACGCAGTCTCAGGTGTTCTGTTATAGCAACAGCAAATGGACTAAGACAGCCACCACTAATGAAACTCCAGTGACTGCCCAGGAAAGGATGGGGAAAGCAGCCCTCTCCAAAGATTCTAAGCCATAAGCAGACCTCCCATTCATCACAGGACGTCAAGGGCTCTGTGATATTTTGGGATGTCCTAATGTTGTTTCAATATAAAAAGGGATTACCCTGCAGTGGGAATCCTACTTTACACTACTCGTGAACAGGTGGCCATAAACTATCCTTTATAAATTGGTATGCAAGGAATTAAATATGATCACCTGTTGAGTTTGGGCCCATAGCCAATGAAACCATAAAATATGTCATTGATTAGAGGAATGTTTTCAAAAGGTTAATTAGTTTGTTTTTCTTTTGTAAATCAACTATGGAGACCATAAAGTTCAGGAGAAAACACCAGTCATCAACATGATTTCCTGAGACTCTTGCTCAGGGATACTCCACCTCAAATATCCCAAAATACACACCCAGGTGTTCTCTCTGCCGTCTCCAGGGTGGGCCTCCATGATAGATGATGAACTAGAGGCCTAATATTTATGCCTCCTAATATGTGTGAAGTTTTGTGAGGAATGATGATGGAGGCCATGCAATGCATGGCTTCTTGCCCTCAGGGAACTCTTTAGAATGTTCAGGGTCAATAGCTCCACAGTGTGAAAAATAAACAACACCTATTCCAGGTGGTCGGCGGGAGGCTGAGAATAATTCAGCCACTGGTGGTCTAGGAATTCATTATAACAAAACCCAAGGCCACTCCTGTACCATTGATCAAATAAAGGCTAATTTCATGAGAGGAATATGTCAAAGCTTTTTAAGGTAACAGAGGTTTCTGTACAACAATCTCTGAAACTTGTTGTTGTTGGTTCTATGGTAAGTCTTATTTTCCAGGTGATGACACTTTAGCATAGAAAGGTTCATTACTTCACTGGAGTCACCTAGTTCTTGAATGGTACAACTGGCCCTCAAATCTGGTCAGGCATGTCCCAAGGCATGTACCCACTGTGTGCAAGATGAAATGTTCCAAGCCACGCTTGAAGAGGGAACAGCATTTAAATAAACTGTATCTGTGGAAAGTGGTCCTGGAGGAACTGGTCTGGGAGGGTAGCTGATCTCCTTAGGACCTATATTAGTCTGTTTTCATGCTGCTAATAAAGACATACTTGAAACTGGGTAATTTATAAAGAAAAGAGATTTAACGGACTCGCAGTTTCACATGGCTGGTGTGGCCTCACAACCGTGGCAGAAGGCAAAGGAGGAGCAAAGGCACATCTTACACGGTGGCAGGCAAGGAGCGTGTGCAGGGGAACTCCCATTTATAAAGCCATCGGATCTCCTGAGACTTATTCACTACTACAAGAACAGTATGGGGGAAACCAGCCCCGTGATTCAATTATCTCCACCTGGCCCCACCCTTGACACATGGAGATTATTACAATTCAAGGTGAGATTTGGCTGGGGACACACACAGCCAAACCATATCAGGATGTGGCCCAGTCCTGTGTGCTATGAGGTCCTCAGGTGTGGATGGGCAGAAGGTTAGTTATGCTGGGAATGCAGATTAGGGACAACTAATGATATGATGTGGACTCTCGCAGGTCAGATCCTTCTCCCCAGAGACAGCAGAAGCCATTGAAGTTTTTCTGTTGCCTTTCTTGGTCCCAGAGGGGAAGGAACATAGGAGGGCCCAGACAGTGGCAAAACAAGCAGTGTCTCTGAGGAGAGAAGGTCAGGAAGATCAAGGCATGAGCTGGTCAAACTATGGGCTCAGACTTCAAATCCCATGTGGAACAGAGTGTTCACATAAAGACAAAAACAAGCCAGGCGTGGTGGCTCATGCCTGTAATCCCAGCACTTTGAGAGGCCGAGGTGGGTGGATTACCTGAGGTCAGGAGCTTGAGACCAGTCTGGCCAACGTGGTGAAATCCCATCCCTACTAAAAATACAAAAAATTAGCTGGATGTGGTGGCAGGCATCTGTAGTTACTACTTGGGAGGCTGCTTGGGAGGCTGAGGCAGGAGAATCGCTTGAACCTGGGAGGCAGAAGTTGCGGTGAGCCAAGATTACACCATTGCACTCCAGCTTTGGCAACAAGAGTGAAACTTCATCTCAAAAAAAAAAAAAAAAGACAAAAACAAATACAAAACAAATGTGGCGGAAGTCGTAGGAAAGAGAGAAACACAGAGATAAGGATAAAAGAAAAGCCGGCACCATGGCTGATGGCTGGTTAGACACAGAGAATGTAGGAGCAGTGGGCTTTGACCTTGGTGGCCTGAAAGAGTGCAGGTTACAACAAACTCCTGTTCTCAGTGAAGGTGTCATTTGTCTAAGGCGACTTTACAGGAAGGAAACAGAATGCTGGAAGGCAGAAAAACTCAAGGTAAAAATCAATGATTCTGATGATTCTGATTCTGATGATAGTGGTGGTGATGGTGATGGTTGTGGTGATGGCGTTGGATAATGGTGGTGTACACTAAATGAATTTCAAAACATGGCCAGGTGCAGTGGCTCATATCTGTAATCCCAGCACTTTGGGAGGTGGAGGCTGGCGGATCACCTGAGGTTGGGAGTTCGAGACCAGCCTGACCAACATGGAGAAACCCTGTCTCTACTAAAAATACAAAATTAGTCGGGCGTGATGGCACATGCCTGTAATCCCAGCTACTCAGGAGGCTAAGGCAGGAGAATCGCTTGAACCCGGGAGGCAGAAGTTGCAGTGAGCTGAGATGGCATCATTGCACTCTAGTCTGGGCAACAAGAGCAAAACTTCGTCTTAAAAAAAATATATATCAAAGCGTGGTTCCAACAGTCAGGAGAATCTTATAATCTAGGAAGCAGGCAAAGTCATCAAGTCAATCACAATGGCAAGTACAAATGGACCAGAGACGTCCAACTGCACCAGGAGCCCTGTCTCCTGCTGCACCCTTTGTATATATGAAGGGAATACGTGAAGAGCTGCAGGCATCATTGATTAGGGTTATGACAGGGGAAGGGAGCTTATGGCCCTTGGAGTCATTAGAGTAGCAGCATAGGCATCTCCCCACCCAAGAACAACACTCTGGCCTATTTCCACAGGTTCTGAAAGTACAGTATGCCTCTTACAGCAATAGTCCAAATCTTATATTCTGAGACCCCTTCCAGTGTCCAGCAAGGCACCAAGACTTTTCCAAGGATACACAGCCGACATGTGCAAGGATTCCACGGATGCTACTGTCTAAATACATAATGGCCTCTGGATGCCACCAGCTCCTGGGTGCTAGAGACTCACAGGTCAGTGCTGGGGGTGGGTTATCCACAGAGACCCCAAGGGACAGCCCACAGCACCTGCCACCTGCTTAAATCCTTTGTGTCATCCTCAGACCACCCAGTCTCAGCTGCGACCTGATGCAATGTCCTGCTCTTTTTAAACGCTGGACACTTTTATATTACACATCTTTTTTTGTTTGTTTGTTTTTGAGACAGAGTTTCACCCTGTCACCCAGGCTGGAATGCAGAGGCATGATGTTGGCTTACTGAAACCTCTGCCTCCAGGGTTCAAGCGATTCTGTTACCTCACCCTCCCAAGTGGCTGGGATTACAGGCATGTGCCACCAAGCCCAGCTCATTTTTGTATTTTTAGTAGAGACATGGTTTTGCCACACTGGCCAGGCTGTTCTTGAACTCCTGCCCTCAGGTCATCCACCCACCTTGGGCCCCCAAAGTGCTGGGATTAGCCACCACACCCTACACATTTTATAATTACCTGGGTTTTAAAGTATTAGGGGGTCTCATTATGCTGACACAACAGCTTCATTCGTGTCTGCAGATCTCGCCTCTGACCACCACTAGAGTTAGGGGCTCTGCCAGGTGGTGTTGGGTGCCCTGCATTAAGCAGTTCCTTCTGCCTGGCCAGTTGAGTCCAAGTCTGTAACGGAGCCTGATGGAGAAGACGCTTTCTCGTTGTGGAGAACCTGTTCCATCTTCTGGCCCCTCTTTGTTCCTGTCCTTGGAGTTGCATGGGGTCATTTACACACGGAGGCCACCTCTAGGCATGGACAGCAGAAGCGGCTTTGTGGCTGCACTGCCACTTGCCAGACAGGCCTGTGCCCGGCATGGCTAGCATGTCCCCACCGTGGGTGGCACACCAGGCCCGGGAAGGACACAGAGGATGCCTGGGCTCCCAGCCGCTGGGTGATATCCCACAGTGTCACAGTGTCTCTGGGGACCTAGTGTGCCTTCCAAGCCAGCCATAGCAGTCGTGCTGCCTGAGCGCTTGCTTTCTCTGCACACAGCTCAGGAGCATTCAGGCTTGAGGGTGTCTGACCAGGCAGCAACGCTGGCACTTACATGTCATCACAGAGCTGAAGTTGAGGCAGCGACAGGCTCCAAGGGTGTGCCCTGTGTGCCAGCCCCTGTATGATGGTGTGGGCCTGGATGGTTCAGGGTCGCTGTAAGTAGCCGTGGTCAGAAGGTATGAACTGGCCACAGCCGGGGTGATCATCTTACATTGTTTGTGATGCTTATGATCATATGATTATTAATTTCAAGACCCCCTCAAAATTCTAAAAGGGATGACCTCTTCAAGAAACCATGCTAGGGTGTGACCCTGAAGCCAATACATGAAGGGCCACGTCCCCCTTGGTTGGACACAGAGGGCCACGTCCCCCTTGGTTGGACACGGAGTGCCTCGTCCCCCTTGGTTGGATGTTCCATTTTTCACAGATGATTGCTGCCTTCTGGCTTGAGGCTGGACACCCTTGGATGTACCCACCTTATTTAGACATCACTGGCATCCCCATAGTTAGTTTGGCCAAAGATTCTTAATTCATAACCCGTCTTAAAGGTCGTTATTGTTTTGGGGGGAATGGAGAGGAGTGTTGGGGGTTGTATTTGTCAGGGTCGGGTAAGAAAAACAGAAACGACTTGAAGTTTTTTGAGAAGAGTGCTTAATTCTGGAAATCAGCGGTTTTTCTTTTTCTTTTTCTTTTTTTTGAGACGGAGTCTCGCTCTGTCGCCCAGGCTGGAGTGCAGTGGCGTGATCTCAGCTCACTGCAAGCCCTGCCTCCTGGGTTCACGCCATTCTCCTGCCTCAGCCTCCAGGGTAGCTGGGACTACAGGTGCCCGCCACTACGCCTGACTAATTTTTTGTATTTTTAATAGAGACGGAGTTTCACCGTGTTAGCCAGGATGGTCTCCATCTCCTGACCTCATGATCCACCCGCCTTGGCCTCCCAAAGTGCTGGGATTACAGGTGTGAGCCACCGCACCCGGCCGAAATCAGGTGTTTTTCAAACCATCTGCAGGGCTGGGGGCTAAAGTCCAGGAGGAGGAACTGCGGGCTCCCGGCAGTTCAGGGAGTGCAGGCATTGCAGGGAAACTGGCACCTGTGACGGCAGCTCCCCTTAGCACCTAGCAGGGAATTCGCAGAAGCTTGTCCTGAATCTGCGCAGATTCCAGGCTTCTCCTCTAGCCACACATCTGCCTCCACCTGGGAAAATCATGGTGTTCCTGTCTGCTTTCAGAATCTCACATGAGCATCAACTTGGCAGAATTCCAAAAGCCTGCTAGCAAGAGGGTCTGGGCAGCGTGGTTTTCAGCTTCCAGCATCTGCAAAAAGTATCCGGCATCCACAGAAAAGAATGAGACCATGTCCTTTGCAGGGACATGGATGAAGCTGGAAGCCATCTTTCTCAGCAAACTAACACAGGAACAGGAAACCAAACACTGCATGTTCCCGTTCACACGTGGAAGTTGAACAATGAAAACACATGGACACAGGGAGGGGAACAACACACACCAGGGCCTGTTGGGGGTTGTGGGGCAAGGGGAGAGAGAGCACTAGGACAAACACCTAATGCATGTGGGGCTTAAAACCTAGATGACGGGTTGATAGGTGCCGCAAACCTCCACGGCACATGTACACCTATGTAACACGCCTGAACATTCCGCATATGTATCCCAGAACTTAAAGGGAAATAAACATAAATAAAATTTTAAAAAAAGCGGGGAGTGGGCGCGGTGGTTCACGCCTGTAATCCCAGCACTTTGGGCGGATCATGAGGTCAGGAGATGGAGACCATCCTGGCTAACATGGTGAAACCCCGTCTCTACTAAAAGTACAAAAAATTAGCTGGGCGTGGTGGTGGGCACCTGTAGTCCCAGCTACTCGGGAGGCTGAGGCAGGAGAATGGCGTGAACCTGAGAGGCAGAGCTTGCAGTGAGCCAAGATCGCGCCGCTGCCCTCCAGCCTGGGGGACAGAGCGAGACTCCATCTCAAAAAAAATAAAAAGATCCAGCACGATGAGGAACTCTTGACTTCTGCATGGTTGAGGAAGACCTTGGTACCAGGAGGTTGTCACCAGGTTTTCTAAGATGTTCCAAGGGTTGAATCTGGAGTTTGTTCTGTGAATGCTCAGAAGGTGAACATACAAATGCACGAGGCTTCTCAGTGGATCTTCATCTTAGTCCGTTTGGGCTGCCGCAACAAAGCAGCCTAGAAATGCATCTCCCCTAGTTCTGGAGGCAGGAAGCCCGAGGTCAAGGCACCCACAGGTGCAGTGTCTGGTGAGGCCTCCTGGTTCAGAGACAGGGCCTTCCCACTGTGCCCTCACATGGTGGGAAGGGGAAGGGTCTCTCTCTCAGGCCTCTTTTTATGAAGGCACTGATGCCATTTATGAGGGCTCCGCTCTCACGCCCTCATCATCTTCCAAAGGCCACTTCCTAATACCATCACACTGGGGATTGGGATTTTAACACATGAATTTGCGGGGGGGACATAAAGGTTTATGCCATAGCAATGCCATGACACCCCCTCCCACTTGAGAAAAATCAAGCCTGACTTTGAAGATCGTAATTAATGATGATGTATGGGGCCCCCGTCATGTCGTCGCGATCATCTTCACCTCTGTTCACCCAGTGGCTGTGGAAGATGCTGTGATGGACACACAGACCTTTTTGCCAGGCCGTCCACTCACCCCCCATGCTGCTGGGATTAGGAGGTTTGCAAACAGCCCGTGTCTGTGCCTCTTTGCTGACAAATCGCCCTCAGTTTGCAGAAGCTGCCTCCCAGGATGTACACTTTGAGGACGGGATTCTGGAGTTGGTCTCCCTCTCGGGCTGTCTGGCCACGGGGGCCCCACTGCTCGGGGAGGTGGGGAATCCTTCATCCCTAGTGCTTGGGAGCTGTCAGTTGTGACAACTTCCACCTGTGTGAACAGAGATCAGAAGCAGGTTTATACTGGCTCGTGTCATACCTCTGCCATTTTCCCAGAACCGAGAAATAGAAAGTGAAAGAACTGTGTTCGGAAGAGAGACAATGACAGACTCAGGTTGATCAATCACCAATTAAGGCAACACCGGAGTCAGGGGCCCTCTTTAAAGGAATCCCTCGCATCTGCGGTAGAATGAGCTGGAGATCAGGCCCGACGTGGTTGTGAAAAGGGAGGACTTGAGAGACGACAAGAGTATCAGACTTCGAGAGTCTCTTTCCCCTGGGTCGGGACCCTGATAGGGAAGGCATGGGATTCTGGGAGTCTGCAGGGGATGTCCGGGCAGATGCTGCAAAGCGTCTTGCTCCCCCGAAAGCTGGGTCACGGAAGTGCTTCACCCCCCTTCCTGGAAGACAGAGGAGGACCCCATTGGTTGGATATCATCCAGAAGCCTCATGCGTAGGCTTACCAGATGAAATAAAGGGTGCCCAGTTACATCTGGATTTCAGATAAGCATCACACAGTCATTTAGGATGAAGTATATTCCGTCATCAAACAGTAGTTAAATCTGGATTTCAGATAAGCATCACACAGTCATTTAGGATGAAGTATATTCCATCATCAAACGGTAATAGGGCTGGCTGGTAGTAACAGCTCCATTCCAGCAGGACCATTTCTCTGCTGTTTGGTTTTTCTTTCACAGGCTGCTCTCATGGTGGTTCTAGAAGCTTCATTTAAGCTAAGTGATCCTTATCAAGAAAATAAAAATGCAATAGTTCATTGTGGTAAGTAGCATGCATTCGATTACTCTTGAAGCTACTGTTTTACATGTTTTCTTTGGTACTTTTTCCTTTTCCTTTGATGAATTACCAGCTAATCCTCCTTGCCCGTTTTTCAATTTGGGCTATTGTTTTATTTTCTTGGAGCTTTTTTTTTTTTTTTTTTTTTTTTTTTTTTTAAGAGCAGTTTATGTATAAAGGACATTGTCACATATTGTGATGAAATTTTTGTTTTTGTTTTTTTTTTCTCTGAATTCTGTTAGTGTTAATTTTCTAGTAAAATTTATTTATTTATTTTTACCTTTATGCAGTTTGAGATACAAACTTTTCCTACAAATGTATTTGCTATTCTTTCTATTTTGCTCCTGAAGACTTTGCTTCCTTTGAGATGAGGTCAGTAGTGTTCTATGCTTTGTTCTATTTAAGTTTCATGATTTTATTTTATTTTATTTTATTTTTGCTATCAGAATTTTAACCTTCTAGTAATTTTGGTGTGCACTATGAGTAAAGCTTGGATTTCATTTCTATTGAAATGTTTAAGCATCAAATTTTCCTTGCTGTTTATCAAATAAACCATCTCCCTCCCTTGAAATTCTACATTTACTTAGATCTGGTTCTGGGAGATTTATTCCTATCTGTATGCATCCTTGTCCCACCCACCACTACTTTGTCACAATTGTTTTGAATGATAATATAACCTCATGTTTGACATGGAAATCTCTTTTCCGTTATTCTCCATCCCTACCCCCACTTTTTTTGTTTTTTTTTTTTCAGTATCTATTGGCTGTTCTTGGCAATTTATTTTTCCAGGTAAATTTGAGTAATCTTCTGTCAGGTTGTAGAAATAGTCTGATAAGATTTTGATTGAGATTGTATGAAGTTGGGAAGGGTGTGTCTGGGTGGGACCTGCAAGCTTTGCCGCATCTGTGGAGCATCAACGGCCTTCTGTGCTTGGTGTGGCTGCCGGAGGCAGCTGGGGCAGTGCATGTCCCCTCTTCTCCCTTCTGAGACTAGCTAGGGTTCCCCTCCCAGCAGGCCCCTCCATGTCAGTGTGAGTAGGTGCAAGCACGGCCTGGAGAGCCCCGGGCCCCTAAGCCTCCAGACCTTCTGTGGCTCCATTCCAGGGGCAGAAGCTACCCTGTGGGCCCCTCCTGCCATGGCCTGCTCGTGTCTCCTGGATTTAGGGCGTGAGCAAGCAGGTGACCCGGGGCTTGTCTTCTTTCACAAACGTGGTAGGTGTTCTACATGCTTTATGCTTATTTTATTTTATCTATTTTTTCTTTTTTTTTTTTTTTTGAGACGGAGTTTCACTCATTGACCAGGCTGGAGTGCAGTGTCACTATCTCGGCTCACCACAACCTCCGTCTCCCGGGTTCAAACGATTCTCCTGCCTCAGCCTCCAGAGTAGCTGGGATTTCAGGCGCGCACCACCATGCCCAGCTAATTTTTGTCTTTTTGGTAGAGACGGGGTTTCACCGTGTTGACCAAGACGTTCTTGATCTCCTGACCTTGGGATCCGCCTGCCTCAGCCTCCCAACGTGCTGGGATTACAGGCGTGAGCCACCGCGTCTGGACTATTTATTTATTTATGATGGAGTCTTGCTCTGTTACCCAGGCTGAAATGCAGTGGTGCAATCTCAGCTCACTATAACCTCCTCCTCCCAGATTCAAGCAATTCTCTTGCCTCAGCCTCCCGAGTAGCTGGGATTACAGGCATGCATCACCACACCTGACTGATTTTTGTATTTTTAGTAGAGACAGGGTTTCACCATGTTGGCCAGGCTGGTCTCAAACTCCTGACCTCAGGTGATCCACCTGCCTTGGCCTCCCAAAGTGCTGGGATTACAGGCATGAGCCACTGAGCCCCACCTTTGTGCGTATTTTTAGAGGTTAATCCCAGCAGCACTCCTGGTAGAGAGCTAATAACCTGTGATGACTGATGAGAAAACCGGGGAGAAGAAGTTCAAGTACATCCAAGGTCACCTGACTGGAGGCTGGCAGACCCAGGACCTAGACCTGGCCTGTCTCTGAGGCCGTCTCTCACTTGCTGTATTATACATTTGCACAGAGTGCTGGGCTGTCTGGAGTTAGTCGGATTCCATGGACAGCTCTGCCTACAGCTTTGTGTGGTTACTTGCCGGAGCCAGGATGGCCGGGCTCCCCACATTGGCTGCTCTTCTTGGATTGAATGTACTGATCTCCCTCTTGCTCTGAGTATCAGTTGACATCCAGGAAGTGTCTCCACTCAGCCGAATTGCCTCATCAGCAAATGAACACCCTGGCAGGGTTTGCATCCAGCACTCTCCCTATGGGTTGGTCCCCCACTCTGTCGTGCCTGTTTCTTCACCCAAGATTCAGTGAGAACTTGGGCCCAGCACTCTGCAGTCCTGACCTTCAAGGGCCTGCTGTTACTGCAGATAACGGGAAGCTGCTGTTTCTGTGAGAACTTCTTATCACTTAGGAGGGCATTTTTCTGTTTTCCTAGACGAGTCTTCAAAATCCAATTTCCATCTCCCACCCACTTCTCTCTCTCTACACGAGACTTTGATACACAGAAGCTTTGAAGAAGAAAGCTGCCTGTTTCTCAGGGATGGAATTTCTTAATCTGAGCTCCATGTACATCTTCCGTGAGATATTCTTACACATTTTTTATCACCACAGTGATGTTAAGTATTTAGTCTAGTGAACCTGATTTTTATTAACTTTTCTTCTTTTTATTTTGAAGTAGGTGTCAGATTCGGTGTGGAGTAGGAGGCAGGTGCTTTTCCTGGGACAAGATGAAGTTAACTTTGGGCAGACTCCTGCATTGATAAGCTCACAGCTAAAAAATTGGCTCCCAGTCCCCTGCCGTCTCCAATCATTGCAATGCAAATTCGATAGAAAAGAGCTGCAGGGGTCCCTGGCAGCTGAAAATCAGTCTGCATTGAAATGGGAATAAATGCCACTGCCTAGGTATTGGAAAGCCAAGTTCCCAGGCTGAGGAAAAGGGGAAATTCCCTTCTCTGTCAAAACTGTCAAATTACCCAACCTCTTAGCTCATCTCTCTTCAATCATCTGCAGGGACAGGTGGCCAGTTGTTCTTGACCCAGCACCCCTGCCCCCTGCTCACAGATGCCCAGCCGGCTCCGGCCACCTGCCCTCCTTTCAGGGAAGGAGAAGGTGAAAAGGTCAAGTTCTGCTTGAACAGCCCTGAAACTTCCCTGTTTTCTAGCCCTCCCAGCCAGCACTGGTGGAGAGGAGGCTTCCCCTGCTGCTGGAGCTCACCCCATGAATAAATACTGAGCAGGTGGATGATCCCACCCTGTCAGCTTCAGCTTCTGCAGCTTCCTGACAAACAGAACTCTGATCGTGATGGGAGAGTTTTTGTTTTGTTTTTGAATTTCACGTCATTAATATTTTTTCTTTCTAAACTTACTGTCATTGAGAGTCTTGACGTTCAAAGGTTTCTCTGTGAATCAATTTATAGTATACATAATACAATCAGAGGCTGAGAGCTGGGAGAAGCCTCTGGAATCAGCCAGTCTGCTCCCACAGTTAATAGATCAGGAAACTGAGGCCCAGAGAGAAGATGTAGTCTGCCCAAGGTCACTCACGGACTCAGAGGCTAAGTTGCAGCTTTTTAGAACGGCCAAGCATGTCTTCTGATCTATCATAACCCATCTGTCCATCCAACCATCCATCTGTCCATCACTGTATCACCCATCATCCATCTCTCCACCATCCAGCCATCCATCATCTGTTCACCATCCATCCATCCATCCATCCATCCATCCATCCATCCATTCATCCATCCATCCATCCAGCTACACACCCATCTATCCATCCATTCGTTCATCAATCACATCCATCTATCTACTATTTCATCTATCAATCCACACATCCATTCATCCATTCAACATTCAACATCCATCCATCTGTTCATCCATCCAAAAGCCGAGAGAGGTGTGCTGTCCCTGTGATTGCATATGGGTAGAAATGAAAGGCATGAAACTATATATATATATATATATATCCTCCATTGGGGTTGCAGGGACTCCAGGAAAGAAGATGAGTGAAAGTCACCTAATTGGAAGCCATTGTTGGCTGGGGGAGGGGTTAAGCCGGGCTGTGCATGTGTTATAAGCACTGTAAACCTAAGGTAAACAAAAGGGTCAGAATCTAGTTTAAAGAGAGTTCATTCAATTGCAAAGTTGAGGATGAGCCACCCGGGAAATACAGATTCCAAAGAATGGAAGTCAGTATTCCAAAGTGCAGAAGTTTGGGACTGCATATATAAACAAAGTTCAGGGAAGACTAACAGAATTTCAATATCTTTCTATATAAGGCTAAATGTATAGTTACAACAATCTGATTAGTTGACTTAGTCTTTTTCTTTCAGAAAAGGTATAATTAACATTCTACACTGAAGATGTAATGATCATGGGGTCTTGAGCACCATCTGGGCTGAGCTGGGTACAGGGCAATAAAGGAGGCAGTGAATCCATAGCAAAGTCTTGGATTGGAAGGGGGAGGTCTGGTACAAGAGTAATGAGGAAGATAATTCATCTCTCCTCATTTATAATCTAAGAAGCAGAATTGCAAACATACTACATAACTCAGTCTTTAGGGCTTAACCTCTCCCTTGGTGTAATACACTTAGAGGGTCCTGATATTTTCTTTTCTTTTACAGTACACACCTTATGGAGGTGGGGGTGCAGTTAAGGAAGAGTGTCATTGGGTGGAACAGTCGGAGGATAAAGCTGGACTGAGAAAGCTTAAAGAGGAGGGACTTTGCAGCCAGACCTCTGAGGAGGGGCAGGCTTTCCAGCAGAGCCGGGGCTCAGAGCCATCAAAACATCCCTCTGAACAGTTAAAAATAGGACTCTCCTGCAAACATGGAATGAACACTCCTCAAAGATTAACTTACCTCCCTGAACAGGGAGCTGGCAGGCGAGTGAACCCATTCAAAGGAGAATTTGAGGAACAGGTGCTCACACCTTAAGCCAGGAAGGCGAACTGAAATCGGGTTGCTACGTTAAAGGCAAAGCTGGTCGCTGTCCTCCGGGGCAATGGAGTCATCACCTGTGGGGTTATCTTCTTCACCAGGTAGAAGTTATTTGCATGTTTGCTAGGCAGAAATCCACAGCTTGACAAGTAATTTCAGAGTCTGGGAACGAAGCAGTGGGAGACAATAGCAGGAAAGGAGCATCCCTAAAGAACCAACTCTTGCATGTGTGGGCTGCTAGACAGTATCCCCGTGTGGCGTCAGAAGCCTTCCTTTTGCTTATCTGCAAGTCTTGGATGACCTTTTTAAAACAGAGGCAGGCTCTGGAGTTGCAGCCTCACATTCACATCCCACCTTCGCCTCTCGCAGGTGGCTGTGGGACTGCCCCTTCTTCCCGCTCTGAGCTGGATTTCCTCATCTGAAGATGAGTGCAGCTGTCATCGTGCATACATCGTAGGTCAGTCTCGAAGATCGAATGAAGTCTACATATGAAGTGCTTGGCCCAGCCACAACTCAGTAAGTGTCAGGGGTAATTACAACAACATTTGAATATTAATGCAGGCAAGTCTCAGCATCACGAAGACGTTACATAGCCGCTGGCTTGAAGCCAAAGCTACGGAAAAGGCAGTGATGGGAGAAGGGCCATAAAAGGCATCGATTCCCATTTATAGAATGAATCGATGAAAACTCAGAGCTGGCAGGGGAGGCAGCCACCATCTCTACTTCAGAGGCTGCGGCTTCTGGCCGCAATGCTTGGTTTGAGCAGGCTTGAGTGGTCAGATGTGTGCTCAGCAGGACATGGTGGGCATGTGGGAGATAAAGTGGAGCTGGAACCCACAGAGTGTCAGGGGACAGGCAGGCAGGAGACCAAGCGAGGTGCATGGGGCTGGGCGGCCTTCTTACCACCTTGTCCTATCCAGGCCTTTGCTCTCAGGGAGTCTTTGTCCTGGGACCAGTGGCTACTCCTGCCTCTGGGGCACGACAGTCTCCAGAACAGGGCTTGCTGGGCATTCTGGGCTCTGAGTGGCAGCTCCTGGTCACCCTCGCCATCCGTCGGTGTTTCTGCCTGCCAATTCACCTCTCAGACGCATGCAGTCTGGCACTGGACTGGAGCCTGGCCATCTTGTCCACTCAAATCTCCGTGATTTGGAAGGCAGCCCATGTATTCTAAGCAGCCCAGTGTCCCCCGGATCCTGCCAGCATCTCTGAAGAGCCTCACCTGAGGCCCTCGGTGCAGCAGTGCTGAGTCAGGCTGCCCTGATGGCACTCTGGAGGCAGGGAAGTCAAGGGCCACCCTTGCCGATGGGCACCAAGCAGTCCTGCTCTCACCCTCATGAGGAAAGCAAGTCCAGTTCCTCCCTAATGGGGCCTCTTCCCTCCATGCCTGGAGACTGAGACTCAAAGCAAGGCAGAGCTGCCCAATCCACCTTCCCCCTGCCCCAAGGGGCAGCTGCCATGACCCTTTCTATCCCACAGGGCAGCCTGGGAGAAGCCTGGTGCTTGCTTCCCCTCTCTAAGCCCACAGCCCTGGACCTGGAGGACACATTCGTCAGACAGCCCTCCTGGTTCTCTTCCCACTCACCTGTAAACCCAGGTGCTTGCTGGCTCTGGCAAGAGGACCCTGGCAGTCTTGGTTTAATTTGGGCAGCTATAGCAAAATACCACGAACTCGAGACTGGAAGTCCAAAAACAAGACACCAGGTAGGTTCGGCATCGGGTGAGGGCTTCCTGCTTCCTTATGTGCTGTTGAGGCTTTATGGTATTGATTTTAATTGCATAGAAAGGAAGAGGGCAAAAAAGTTGGGATCAAATCTCAAAGTCTTTCAGATGTGAACAGCTACACACAGACTCCTGTGAGCACAAGGCCTTCATGTGGGCTTATTATGAGGGCTGCTCCTTACTGGGTCATCCTTGTTGATCCAAGCAAGAGTGATGTTCCCAGAGAGGGCAGCAAAGGAATGAGGAAAACGCAGATGGCTCTAGCTCTGGGAGCCTTGGGAAAGTTGTTTGTTTTTCTGTTTCCTCATCTGTACAATGGAGATTGTGATGGTGAGAAGTTAGTGCAGTGGCTGCAGGGCTGAATGTGCAGGTGCACAGGACAGGAACCCTCCCATGGCCCTTCTCTGTGCCTGTGTAGGGGGGCCCCTTGGGCCCACTGCTCAGCCTTGTAGCTGCTCGGCAGCTTCCTTCCTGACTTCAGGAGCTGGTGCCCCAGAACGCTGCAAACAGAGCCACAAGTGCTCAGGGGTGCACAGTTCCTTCTTCCTCTCATAGCTTCCATTTCTTCATCCTTCAGATGATTCTCGGACTTGACCAGGATGGCCTGAATGTTCCCATCAGCTTGGCTGATGCTGCTTGGGCAGGCTTCTTCCTGACTCGAGGCACCTGACCTCCCTTTGCTCAGAGCATTGCTTCAGAAAAAATTGCGGTTGTAAGTCTCTCTCTGGCCCTTTGAGATGGAAACCTTCTACAACCCAGGAATGTATTTCTCAAGGACCTGGGAGTGGTTCCTTCAAAACATGATCATCAGGAAGATGGTGCTCCCGGCTCCCAGTCCCTGAGGGAGGGGAGCCTGATGTTGATGAGAGGCGACGGGCAAACACACACACAGCCTGTCACATCAGCCCATCTTCCCTCAGTGTCCTCCAAAACTTTACCCCTAGCTCATTCCAAAGCTTCAAAAACCTCCCACCTCTTGTTTCAGTTGAGTTGAGTTCAATCTCTCTCCCAGGTTGCACTAGGCTTGGATAAAATCTTCCTTGCCTGTTTAACTCTGACCAGTACTTTTTTTTTTTTTTAAGACTCCAGCATTTAGTGTTATATATCTTTTCAGGTAAGTTACATAAGCTGTGCAGCCTCAGTCTCTTTTCAGCCATCACATACTTGCTCACAGCATCTGGGCCACCCTCTTTGTTCCCCACCCTCCTTTCTAAATGCTTCCTTCCCATTTTTCAATGTTCTTCTGCTGATTTATCCCTGCCCAGCTGTAGTCAGGGACCCTCCTTTCCCTTGACTCTAAGCCTGATGAGCTTAGCTCTCTTGTTTTGTTTCTGGGCTACTCTTCAGGCACAAAGTTGGGTGAACTCATGAATTTATGGCTCCCCATTTTCATGTCCAGCCCTGGCATATATACAAAGCTCCAGCATGGTCTTACTGACTGTCCTGGGTTTATTTCAAACTCAGCATAGGAAAGAAAGCTTATAATTGCCCCCCCATCCCCCAAGACACCACTTTCCCTCCTTATTTTTTCTGCTTCTCAAATGCCTCGGTATTCCCTGAGCCCTGACATGGCAAAGTGGAGCCAGTCTTTGTCTCCACCCATATCTAATCCGTCTTTCCCTTCTGTTAGGAACAAAGTTCACTCCTCTCTATTTACATGTTGAAAGTCTAGCTTCCAATGTGATTACATTTGGAGATAGGGCCTTTAAGGAGATAATGAAGGTTAAACATGGTCCTAAGGGTACGGCCTTAACCTGATGAGACTGGCATCCTTATAAGAAGAGACATCAGAGCTCTCCCTCTGCCACATGAGGACACATTGAGAAGGCTGCCACCTGAAAGCTGGAAAGAGAGTCCTCATCAGGAATCACAGCTGGAATGTTGATCTTGGACTTACCAGCCTCCAGAACATAAGGAAATAACCACTCAGTGGTAATTTGTTATGTAGCCTTAGCTAACAAATACTCACATTTCGCATTGGTGTTGCTTCCTCTTCCTAACAGCTTCCTAACTGTCTCTCATGAACTTATTGAGTTGGTAACCAAAAGCCACACAAGAAACCCTACATAAGTGGTAGCTCTTATCGTGTAATTACTGCCACTGTTTATTATTTATTTATTCATTCATTTTTTGATGGTGCAATATACATAACAAAAACTTTACCATTTTAACTGTTTTTGAATATACAATCCAGTGGCATTTGGTACCTTCACGTACAACCACCACCACCATCCATCTCCAAACTTTTTTATCTTCCCAAACTGAAACTCGATAGCCATTAAACACTAACTCCCCTTCTCCTCCACAGCCCCTAGCACCCACCATTCTATTTTCTGTCTTTGTGAATTTGACTCCTCTAGGGACCTCACCTAAGTGGAATCATGCAGTATTTGTTGCCTACCTCTGAGTTTTGTGCTCTCCTGCAAAATAGTTCTTAAATGGGGTGAAGCTTTTGGGCGAGATTACTTTCCTTCCCTCTCCCCACCCAAGAGTCAATAGATGCTTCAAACGCAGGTTTCTCAACGTAGTTTTTTTTTTTTTTTTTTTTTTTTGCAGAGTCACTGTCTCAGCATGTTGAGGGACTGAGCTCCTTGAGGGAAGGGGCCACATCATCGAGGGAGAAAGAGAATTTTAATGATCCCACACCTCAGTTTTCAAGCAGAGCCCAATTTGCTGTCTTGGGTAAAGCTCACAGAAGCCCTGAGATGTAGGTACTGTCAGTCCATTGCAGGGGAGGAATTGAGGTTAAAAAGGTGTCCAAGATCATGTGACCTTTCAGGGCCAGGTCTGTACCTTCAGTTTGATGAAGCATTTGGAGGGGCTGGAATGACCCATCTGGACATCTGCCCAGTTCATGCCTGATACTTGATATGAATAAGGCAATGGAAGGTGCTGGGGTTTTCAGAGGATGAAAAAAATATATAGAATGCTGTATTAGTCTGTTCACACATGGCTCTAAAGATACTACCTGAGGCTGGGTAATTTATTAAGGAAAGAGGTTTAATTGACTCACAGTTCCACAAGGCTGGGGAGGCCTCAGAAATCTTACAATCATGGTGGAAGGGGAAGGGGAAGCAAGGCACCTCCTTCACATGGCAGCAGGAGACAGAAGAGTGAGTGAAGGAGGAACTTGCCAAACACTTATAAAACCATCAGATCTCATGAGAACTCACTATCAGGAGAACAGCATGGGGGAAACCATCCCCATTTTCCAATCACCTCCCACTAGGTTCCTCCTTCAACACCTGGTGATACAATTCAAGATGAGATTTGGGTGGGGATGCAAAGCCTAACCATATCAAATGCCTCACTGAGCCCTGGCAGAGTCCCATCCAGCTCAACGTGCTGGGCAGTTAGGTCCATGAGAAGGCATTTGGAACAGGCTGGAAGCTTCCCTGTGTGACAGTGGCCTTTTCTCTTCTGCAAAACAGGCAGCTGAGGCAGGGGAACCCTAAGGGCTCACTGAGATCATGGATTTGCCCTTCTATGCATTGATGGAGCACCTGCTGCCCATAGTGTCTGTATTTAGTGCTGGGACGCTGAGGTATGACTATGAATACTCTCTGGCAAGGAGAGAGGCATGGGACCCCCTAGAAAGGTGCCCAGTGTGTGGGTAAGCACTTTACAAACTTCTGGAGCATACACATCTGACGGATGATGTTCATTCCGAATTCAGGCAAACACTCCTTGTTCTGCTTTCCACTTTCACCTGAGCCCCTTTGAGTACTGACTTTTGTAGTTACATTGTCTTCTTATGTGTGCTCTTTCTCTGTCTCCAAGCCTCCCTTCTTTATGAATTTTTAAAAGGACACTGAGATCTCCACACAGAGGCTGCCCCTCTGAGCCAACAGATCCCGAGCCCTGGACTCTGAAGCTTGGGCCCAGTTCTCCTTTTCTCTGGGTTTCAGATCCCATTTTGAAGTGAGGGGTGGGTGCCAGGTGGTCCTCGTGGTATCTGCCTGTCTGATCCTGCCCTTGGATGGACGTCAGCCCTCAATCACAGAACCAGTTTCCAAAGAGCCATCTGTGCCTGCATAGCCCTCCTGATTCAGGATCCGGAGAAGCCAGGGGCATGAGCATCGGTGCCGCTTCTCTATTTCGAGGACCCTTCTGGGTGTAAAGTTTTCTGAGAGGCCTTACATGGATTCCAACCACTGCAAGATAACCATCGTGTAAGTATTCTGATTGTTTTTCTTCCTCTCTGATAAGGTTTTGAAAGTAATAAAAGAAGATGCCCCAAGGAAACAAGATAACGGGATTAAAGTGAGAAAAGGAGAGAACAACCAGGCAATGTTTCTGAGATGCTCTTGATGACCTACAGACAAATCCTTCCTTTTAATTGTCACTAAAGGGATTATACAATTTCCTCCTCAGATGTAAAGTGTTGTGACCAGCAGCGCGTAATTAAAGTGCATTCCAGAGGGAAAGACAGCGGCTCAGGTAGGCCTTAGAGAATTCATCTTGGGACGAATCCCATTCTCACACTCCTGTAACATCCTTATCAGAAGGCTGGGAGACCAAGCTGGGGCTGTGGGACTAGGAGTAATTAAAATACCTTTAATTGGAAGATTCCATAATGCCTTCTGCAGCAATGGAGCACGATTACCATCCGTTCCTTGGCCCTCCTGTTGGGAGCCATTGGAAAGGCAAGAATTCTTCTCTGTTGCGAGCGTGTTCAAAATGCAGCTTAACTGTGGCTGTGTCCACACACATAAGGTCCAAGGTGATTTCCCTGAAGGTGAGGGCAGGAGAACAACCCTAGGAATTTTTTGGTCAGGATGAGGAAGAGAGGGAATGAAAGATTGAGTGGATGGCGGGGTCAAGGCTGAAGAGTATAGACTAATAGTGGTGGGACCAAACATGTTGGAAGAGTGTATGACTTGTCTGTCTATTGCTGCTGCAAGAAATTTTCAGAAACTTAGTGACTTAAAATTATACAGACTTACATGCAAAATAGGTGGTCAGGGCTGCATTCCTTCTGGAGGCTCTGGAAGAGGACCCATTTCATTGCCTTTTCCAACTTCTAGAGGTTGCCTGTGTTCCCTGGCTCATGGTCCCCTTCATCCTCAAAGCCAGCAGCATGCCATCCTCCAATCTCTCTCAGACTGACTTCTGCCTCCAAGGACACAGCTCTCCCTCTGACCCTCCTGCCTCCCTTGTATAGGGACCCTGATTACCTTGGACCCACCCGGATAACCCAAGATCAACCCCCATCTCCAGTTCCTTAACTGCACGTGCAGAGTTCCTTTTGCCATGTAAGGTGGCATGTTTGCAGGTTCCAGGAATTGGGACACAGACTGGAACATGGACTGGGATGTGGACTAGGTCAAGGACTGGGACGTGAACATCTTTGCAGGGCTGTATTCTGCCCACCACAATGATCGAGGAGAAGCCAGTAATGAGGATGTCATAGAATCTGTGTTTAATGGGAGACCTTGGACAGGGGCAGAAAGGAGCTGAATCACCAGAGATTGCTTTGTTTTTAAAAAATTGTGGTAAGATACTGTTAAAAGATAAACTTAGGCACATTAAAACTTTAAAGGGTTTATGTCAGCAGAAAGCTATTCATGAATAGGGCAGCTTCAGATCCCAGCTGGTTGGGAGTTCTGCTGGAGGGGCTTGGAGGGAAAACTTTTATAGGGTGAATGTGGAAGCAGAGCAAAGAAAGTATTTAATTGGTTAAAGTGGAGCAGTCCTTTCATTTGAACTCTCCAGCCAGGGGAATTCCTGGTAATAGAACTCATGCTTACTTGGCTGCCTGTGATTGGTTGAAGTTAAGTTCCTTCCTTCCTTCCTTCCTTCCTTCCTTCCTTCCTTCCTTCCTTCCTTCCTTCCTTCCTTCCTTCCTTTTTTTCTCTTTCTTTCTCTTTCTTTCTTTCTTTCTTTCTTTCTTTCTTTCTTTCTTTCTTTCTTTCTTTCTTTCTTTCTTTCTTTCTTTCTTTCTTTCTTTCTTTTCTTTCTTTCTTTCTTTCTTTCTTTCTTTCTTTCTTTCTTTCTCTTTCTTTCTTTCTTTCTCTCTCTCTCTCTCTCTCTCTTTCTTTCTTTCTTTCTTTCTTTCTCTCTCTCTCTCTTTCTTTTCTTTCTTTCTTTCTTTTTTTTTTGAGACAGTCTCACTCTGCTGCCCAGGCTGGAGTTCAGTGGCACAATCTCGACTCACTGCAATCTCTGCTTCCCAGGTTCAAGTGATTCTCCTGCCTCAACCTACCGAGTAGCTGGGATTACAGGTGCCTGCCACCATGCCTGGCTAATTTTTTTGTATTTTTAGTAGAGGTGGGATTTCACCATGTTGGCCAGAGTGGTCATGAACTCCTGGCCTCAAGTAATCCATTGACTTCGGCCTCCCAAAGTGCTGGGATTATAGGCATGAGCCACCACACCTGGCCTTAAGTTTAATTTTGCTTATGTAAGAACTCAAGGCATTAGGGTGCCCTTGGTCTGAGGGCCTCCCTTTTAATTGTTTTAACAATATACAAAACATAAAATGTATGGTATTAGTCATTTTAAAGTGGCTGAGCCGAGAGGCATTAAGTATGTTGGCAATGGTGGGCAACCGTGAACAGTACCTAATCGTAGGATATTATAATGTCCCTACAAAAAGGAGTTCCACACCCATTTGCAATCACCCCTCATTCCCTTGTCCCCCAGCCCCTGGTAACCATCTATCTACTTCTCATCTCCATGAATTTGCCTATTCTGGACATTTCATGTAAATGGAATCTGGCACTATGTGGCCTTTTGTGTCTGGCTTATTTTACAGAGCATAACGTTCTCAAGGCTCAGCCACACTGTAGCCTGTGTCAGGACTTCATTCCTGGCTGGGTGCTATGGCTCACACCTGTAATCCCAGCACTTTGGGATGTTGAAGCAGGCAGATCACTTGCAGTCAGATGTTCAAGACCAGCCTGGCCAACATGGTGAAAACCTGTCTCTACTAAAAAAACAAAAATTAGCCAGGCATGGTGGCACACACCTGTAGTCCCAGCTACTCAGTAGGTTGAGGCAGGAGAATTGCTTGAACCTGGGAGTTGGAGGTTGCAGTGAGCCAGGATCGTGCCATTCACTCCAGCCTGGGCGACGGAGCAAGACTCTGTCTAGACAAATGAACAGACAAGCAAACAAAACTTCATTCCTTTTTATGGAGGAACACTACCGTATTTCATTGTATAAATATACCACATTTTACCATATTTTGTGATATACCACTTGAGTTGTTTCCACTTTTTGTCTATTATGAATAATACTGCCTAGAACACTCCTATGCAAATATGTATTTAAACACTGCTTTTAAGTCTCCTATGTACATGCCTAGGAGTGGAGAATTGGTCATACGGTAACTCTGTGTTTATCGGATAAAGGAGCTGTTGTCGTATTCTCTCTCTTTTTTTCGAGACAGAGTCTCACTCTGTCACCCAGGATGGAGTGCGACAGTGCCATCACAGCTCACTGCAGCCTCGTGTTGTCATATTCTTGATAGAGATTACATTATTTAACCTCAGAACAGCCCTCGGCCCCAATTACCTTGGACTTACCTGGGATGAGATCACACTGGGTGGCAAGTGTGGTTGTCTCTGATATTTAGAGATAAGGAACAGGGGGTCAGGAAGATGGTATGGTTTATACAAAGGGTTGCTGCAAACAACAGCTAAGGATGCTTTTCCCTATGGGCCTGGATGGTCAAGACCGGTGGATCTGAGTTGGAAAAACAATAGGAGGTGGAAGGAGCTGAGTCTGATGCCTTCATCTCTTTACTGAAGTAGAAGATCAGGGCTTGCCAAAACCAGGGGCCAGGCTGAGAGCTCGGGAGGCAGGAGGAGGGCTGAAGCCCCTGTTGTGGGAGAAAGAATGAGGTTGTGGTCTTGGCAAGGGGTGGATAAAAGGACCTACTGTCAAGGGGTTTTAAGGACCATTGATGGCTGGCCCTGAGAGTAAGTGGAGAACCTGTTGGTGGCTTTCTTCAACTTCCAGGACAGCAGGGTCCCCTGGATTTGGACATCGCTGGCCATGTGCACCCCATGCTTGTGTGGCTTGAGGCACCTGGCTGTGTGACTGAGCTTCCTTCTCTGTCAATCCCTCCCTCCCTCCCCAGCTCCACTGGGCTCGAGAGCCCTGCAGGCCCTGTCCCTGGCCTTCCTGAGTGGTGACCCTGTGAGCTGAGCGTGAGACTCACACACTTACTAGAAGGTGGGCTGGAGGCCTTGCCAGGCATTTAGGGTTTCACCCATGGGATGCTGCTCATTTGCTGATATCACTGAGCAAATGAACAATTGCATTCTCTGAGAGGGAAACAGTCCAGCCAAAATGGTGCACGGCTCACCCAGGCTTCACGCTACACCCAGTGTCGCCCCAGCAGTGGGGGGGCTTGGGAACCACTTCTGTGTAAGGAGCTCAAACCTTCCCCTCAAAGTGGCTTTCCAGAGGGCCAGGTTCACCGAGTCCTGGTTTGTCCTTATTTCCTACAATTCTATTGAAGGAAACATGACATAATGACACCATAGCAAAAGCCAATCTTGCTCCTTTTTTAAAAATTAAAAACAAAACAAAATAAAAAGCAAGAAAAAACACCACCTTAGGATGTCCACCCTGGGAGACTAATTCTAAGAGAGAAGCTCTGTTCTTCCACTGCTAATCACTCCAAATAAATATCACGATTGAACTTGTCAGAGAAGAGAGAGCAGCGACAGCCCTACTCACAGGTCTTCTCATCTGTGTGAGAACAAAGTGCATGGTTCAGAAAGACAGAGACGCTCTTCTGTCCAATATGAAATCCCATGAGAAGTGTTGAGAGGCCTCCAGCTGCATCCACTTCCAGGTCCCACCCAGCCTCCTGTCCTGAGCAGCTTTGGATGAGATCAGGGTTCACGAGCCGTGCAAAGCCAGCCCGGCATTCCTGCCCAGAACAGCCATGCTTGCATGTTTCTGTACATTTCGTCCATGGTCTTCTCGTCCACAAGTCTTAGCCGGCCTATTTCCCTTCTCCAGAAACATAAACATGGTATTTGTAATTTTATCATCACCGAGGTTGCATTGATGAGAAGTTTTCTTCTTGTGTGTCAGGGTTCAGGAGCCAGTTTGAGGGGTCCAGGCCCTGGAGCAGCGTTCTTAGGAGGGCAAATCTCTTTTTGTGGAGAAGATTCCTGGGCTGGCAGAGTGTGTGGTGTGGTTCATTTCATGTGCCAACTTGCCTGGGCCATGGGGTGCCCAGACAGCTGGTGAAACCTTGTTCCTGGGTGTGTCTGAGAGGATGTTTCTTAATGAGAGCACATGTGAACCCACAGATTGAGTCAAGAAGACCCCTCCCTAGTGTGGACAGGCATTGTCGTCCAATCCACTGTGGGCCCTGGTAGAACAAGGAGGCAGAGAAAGGACACATTCTTCCTCTCTGGGCTGGGACGTTTGTCTCCTCTTGCCTTGGACACCTGTGCTCCTGTTCTCAGGCCTCAGACTCTAGGACTCACATTACTGCCCTGGCCCCCATCCTCCCCCACCCTACCCAGTACTCGTGCCTTCAGACCAGTACTGAGCGTGCACCACCTGCTCTCCCGGGGCTCCAGCTTGCAGACAGCTTATCCTGGGACTTCTCAGCCTCCATGATCCTGTGAGCTGGAAAGGGAGAAACAGACCAGTGGGCTCTGTATAGTAATACAGAAGAGGGCCGGGTACGGTGGCACACACCTGTAATCCCAGCACGTTGGGAGGCTGAGGCGGGCTGATCACCTGAGGTCAGGAGTTTGAGACCAGCCTGACCAACATGGAGAAGCCCTGTCTCTATTAAAAATACAAAATTAGTCAGGCGTGATAGTGTTTGCCTGTAATCCCAGCTAATTGGGAGGCTGAGGCAGGAGAATTGTTTGAACCTGGGAGACGGAGGTTGCAGTGAACTGAGATCATGCCATCACATTCCAGCCTGGTCAATAAGAGTGAAACTCCATCTCAAAGGAAAAAAAAAGTAATACAGAAGAGAAGATTTCCACATCCCTTAGAAAATCTCTTCTATGTTACCATATAGAGCCCACTGGTCTGTTTCTCTGGCAAACCCTGACTCATCCCGGGCGGCCTATGCATTTTCTGTAAAAATACCTTTTTAGTTACAAATAAGCACATAGGTCTGGTATCCTGCATGTTGTCCATATTCAGTAAGTATTTATGGAGTTGTACATAAAACGAAAGTAAAAGGCCTTTTGGGTGAAGATTCGGCCATCAGCGGTATATTGGTGGAAGGATTGTAGTTTCGCTCTGCTGTTGTGATGGAAACACAGTGATGTATCTTTTTCTCCACATCACAGACCTTCTGAGCAGTGGGTTGGAGCCTCTTTCCAGTCATTCAGAGCTGCCTCCACAGTTCATCAGGGGCAAGGAGGCTCCAGTCCTTGCTTTATCAGAGATACATGTCAAGGCTTGGCCCCTCCTCTGCTCCAGACCTGGCAGAGGGAGGTCTCCTGGAGACACCCCCTCTGGGACTTGTTCCCCCGAGGCAGCAGCACATCTGATGCCCTCCATGGTGTCCCTGGTTCTAGGGTGTTGCTATCGGCTTCTGCATTGGATCTGCCATCTCTGCGTTCTCTCTGCACAATGAGGCGTCTTTGCAGGGTGCTGGTGAGTGCATGAACAGCTGACACACGTGCTCTCAGACTTTCTTTCCTTGACTGTTCCGGGGTCTTTCCAGGGCATCTCTGCAGGAGCCTGGTACTCCTGGCTCACCATCCTGATCACGTGACCTCCCGTGTGACCCCGGGCGTAAGAGGGCAGCGAGGAAAAACCCCTGTATCACAGGGGAGAGAATGGTGCCAGGGAGGTTAATGTTCTCACTCAGGCTCCTGCAATAACTTGATGTAAAACATGTGTCTGGATTTTGGGCATCCTCCCTGGTTCTACCACTGCACTACATGGAACTGATTTTATTTGAGTGTTTTCAACACCCCATTGACTGACAGCCATGTCTCTTTAATTATTCTTCTTTTTTTTTTTACTTCCTCAGTTACCAGGGATTGTGGGGTATGGAGATGCATCAGGCACTTCCCTCTCCTCCAGGACTCAGTGGGAAGAGACTGTCCACTGTGGGAGGCCACTGAGCTCCTGGTTTCATTATCCAAAGTCACGGGTGTTTGTTAGAGTTGTGGATGGGGAAGCAGCTGCTGCAGCCCCTGGGACGACTCGCCCCAGCCCCCAGTTCCTTTCAGGGGGCTGCCTTGGTCAGTGACACTCCCCGTAAGGTAGGAACATGCTGGGCTTCCATATACACAACTGATTCTACATGAGACCATGCTCACACATGTGTTTTTGTTCACACAGACCCAGAGGGTCTGCAGAAGCACGTCCTCCCCTGGGGTGGGGGATAAAGAGGCACTGTGGGTGCAGGAGTCACGAGTTCTGCCACAGCACACGTCTTGACCCCCAGGGTATCAGGGTGGCTTTAGGGCGGAGTTGGCCTTGAAGCTCTTGATCACAAATCCATCTGCCCCAGGGCACCATGATGGTTCTGTGGTATCTGTCTACACTGCAGGGTTGGGAAAGTAGGATTGCGTGGCTGAGAGACACCACCAGCAGAAAAGAATCTGTGTTGCAGATTGTACTGACACGGCATGACAAATGACAACAGTCGCAGCAAGGGCAAACAGAATTATCACGATGATGACACCTGGCATTCCTTGTTTATTTGATCCTAGGGATTGCATTGACCGCATCGCATGGTGTCACCCCGACACTTTCAATACCCTGCATAACGGCTTTTGTCCAGTGAAAAGATGATTCAAGGGTTACTTAGGAACTTACATTTAAAAAATATTATTTGATGTATGAAAATCACACATTAAAAAATGACTTCCTTATCTCTTTGAATTCAACTTTGATTAATGTTTGATCCTATTTATAAACTTAGACCATGAAATTCCCTCAAGTATTTTAAATGGAATTAATATATGTAATATATTTGATCTTTTTTTTTTTTTTTTGGTATTTCAATTGTCTGGCTAGCAAACAGACCTTCCAAGCATTTAAACAGTGCTTGTAAATCTAATAGTTAAGCTAACAAATATGAAGCATCTTTAATTCTCTGGATTTTAATATACTTTGTGAGCTTAGTAACATTTTGCTATTCCTCTTAAGATAAGCTTTTTTTTTTAATGTTGGAAAATAATATTAAAGTGTAGGGCTGGAATGAATGAATGAATGAGTGATTTGTGGAAAGAAGATACACTCATGTTACCAACTCAAGTCAGAAGTATATTAACCCAGAAGCCTCCCTTGCGGCCTGCCCTAGACGTTACCTGCCAAAAGTTTCTGCTATTTTTACTTGTATCACCATAGATGTTTTCCCCTAAACTTGTGTAGATAGTATCACTCAGCTAGCAGTCTTTCAAGTCTGGCTTCTTTCAGATAATAGTGTACTGTAGCATGTTCTAAGGCAGTGGTCCCCAACCTTTCTGGCACCAGGGACTGGTTTCATGGAAGATAATTTTTCCAGAGACCAGGGCCAGGGTGGGAGATGGTTTCAGGATGACTCAAGTGCATTGCATTTGTTGTGCATTTATTTCTATTATTATTACATTGTAATATATAATGAAGTCATTCTATAATTTATCATAACATAGAATCAGTGGGAGCCCTGAGCTTGTTTTCCGGCAACTCAGCAGTTCCATCTAGGGGTGATGGGAGACAGGACCAGATCATCAGGTATTAGATTTTCATAAGGAGCACACAACCTAGATCCCTCACATGCACAGTTCACAATAGGAGTCACATTCCTATGAGGATCTAATGCCATTGCTGATCTGACAGGAGGCAGAGCTCAGGTGGACCAGTACCATTCTGTGGCCTGGGGGTGGAGGCCTCTACTCTAAGATACAGACTGTGGCTATAAGATTAAGGACAGCCAGACGGCCCACTCTGACATCTCTCGGGGCTGATGCACTACGTATCACTTAGCAAGCTGCTGTAACCTGGTCTGGAGACTTCCAATCCTGGTCTGGGGAATTACTGGGTCTCCATGACAACAGGACCTAAAAAATCTGGTTGCCCTAGAGACAAGTTCTCCTCAGCACATATGCAAACTTCTTGAAGCTTAAAACCAACCTTACCCTTACAAGAATAGCTTAAACTCCCTTTATGAAAGAAATACCTGGTAATTGACCCAGACTGAAGGGAGACATCTCCCCTGGGGAAGGTAGTTCACTAGGACCATCCAAGACCCCTTGAATGAGGCAAGTATGTCTGTGACATTCACTCATACTGTCGGGCAAAGCACTGGTTCCCTCTTTCCCATTGCCAGATGGGAATCTACTGTAATCCATGTGTCTGTCCTACTGTTGGTGGACACTTGAGTTGGTTCTGGTCTTTGGCCATTAGAAGACTGCTTCAATGATGTACATGTTTCTTGTACACATGCAAAGATTTCTGTTGAATAGATACGGATATGTATATGTTTGTTTTTGGTAGATAATGCCAAGTAACTTTCCAAAGTTATGTGACAATTTCTACTTTCTTTTTTTTTTTTTTGAGATGGAGTTTTGCTCTTGTTGCCCAGGCTGGAGTGCAATGGCGGGATCTTGGCTCACTGCAACCTCTGCCTCCCAGGTGCAAGCAATTCTCCTGCCTCAGCCTCCCAACTAGCTGGGATTACAGGCGGCCACCATCATACCTGGCTAATTTTTGTATTTTTAGTAGAGACGGAGTTTCACCATGTTAGCCAGGCTGGTGTCGAACTCCTGACCTCACGTGATCCACCCTCCTTGGCTCCCCAAAGTGCTGGGATTACAGGCATGAGCCACTGTGCCTGGCCACCAATTTCTACTTTCAAAAGCACTGTCTGGGCATCCTCACAACCTCACCAACTTGGGATGGTTAGTTTGTAAAATTTTGGCCACTTAAGTGATTATACGCTCATAATTCTTTGTGGTTTTAAAATGCTTTTACCTGATGATTAATAAAATTGGACATCTTTTCATATGTATTGGCCACTTTGATATCTAATTTTATGAAGAAGTATCTGTTCAAGTCTTTTGCCTACTTTTTATTAGGCTATTTGTCTTCTATTAAGAAAATGGTCAGACTTATTTTTATATATTAGCCATGCATATTGCAAGCATACTGCTAATATTTCTTCTGACTGTGGTTTGCCATTTCACTCCTTTAAAGTTATCCTTTGATGAAAGAAGCTCTTATGTGATACTTAGAAGTCCTTAATTTTAATGCAGTCCATTTTATTGATCTTTACTTTGTAGTTAGCATTTTGTTGTGTGCTCTTTAAGAAATCTCCCCGTTTTCCTGTGGTCATGAAGATATTTTTCTATGTCAGCTTCTAGATTTAGCATTTTTCCAACCACACTTTGGCTGTGACCCACCTGGAACTGATGTTTGTGGATAGGGTAAGTTAAGCATCAAGGTTCAGGTTTTTCTACATGATACACATTTTCCAAATGTGCCAACAAAATTTCAGTTATTTCCTCCCTGCACTGCCATGGCACCCTGGCAGATTTGTGACTGGCCACGTGGGGTCTGCCTCTGGACTCTGTTCTGTTCCAGTGCTCTCTCTCTCCTATGCTTGTTCCACAGTCTTTTGTGTTTGTTTGTTTTCATTTTTAGCTTTTGCTACACTATTATTGACTAAAGTCCATTGTTTACATTAGGATTCATACTTAGTGTTATACACTCTATGGATTTTAGCAAATGCATCATTTCATATATTACAGATCATACAGAATAGTTTCACTGCCTTAAAAAATCCCTTTTGTTCCACCTGTTCAACCCTCCCCCTTTCTCTGAACTCCTTGCAATCACTGATCTTTTAAAAAAAATATGCAATTTTTAGGATTACGGTAAATATGCATGGGATAGATGTAACCATTTTAATCATTTTTAATTGTAAAATTCAGTGTCATCAGGCAGTATTGACATAAAGAGACAAACTCTGTAAAATATTTAAAGAGATTTATTTTGGGCCGGGCATGGTGGCTCACACCTGTAATCCCAGCACTTGGGGAGGCCGAGGCGGGAGGATAACCTGAGGTCGGGAGTTCGAGACCAGCCTGGCCAACATGGAGAAATCCTGTTTCTACTAAAAATACAAAATTAGCCAGGCATGGTGGTGCAGGCCTGTAATCCCAGCTGCTCAGGAGGCTGAGGCAGGAGAATCGCCTGAACCCAGAAGGCAGAGGTTGCGGTGATCTGAGATCACACCATTGCACTCCAGCCTGGGCAAAAAGAGTAAAACTCCATCTCAGAAAAAAAAAAAAAAAAAAGATACTTATTTTGAGCCAAATGTGAGGCCCATGATGTTTGACACAGGTTCTGAGGTTCTGAGAACATGTGCCCAAGGATTATAGCTGGAGTTTTTACGTTTTATGGGGACAGAAGTTACAAGCAGACATCCATCAATAAATGTAAGCTGTATATTGGTTCAGCCCAGAAAGGTGGGACAATTGAAGCTTCTAGCTTCTAGGTCATAGACGGATTCAAAGGTTTTTTGATTGGCAATTGGTTGAAAGAGTTAAGTTATCATCTAAAGATCTGGAATCAATACAAAGGAATGTCTGGGTTAAGATAAGGGGTCGTGAAGACCAAGGTTTTTATTATGCAGATGAAGCTGTGGGGAGCAGGCTTCAGATACAATAGGTTGTAAGTCCTTCTTATCAGACTTAAAAAGGTGCCAGACTCTTAGTTAATTCTGTCCAGGATCAGAGAAAAGACCTGGAAAGGGAAAGGGATTCTCTACAGAATGCAGATGTCCCCCACAAGAGACAGCTTTGCAGGGTCATTGCAAAATATGTCAAAGAAATGTATTTTGAGGTAGAACACTTCCATTTCTTTCAGAGCCTGCGGTTCGTCATGTGATGCAGTAAGGTTGGAATTTGGTGTCCTATTGCTACAAGGAGTCTGTTTTTTTCATTCTTCAGGTCTCTGTCTTCATAGTATCGCTGGTCTGTTGTGTCTGAACTCCAAAGAGAGGAGGGTAAAATGAGGCATGCCCAACCTTCCACTTCCTCTCATGGCAGGTTTCTTCCGAGTGTCCTTGGTTGACAGCAGGACCCATCAGTCAGTTGGAGTGTTTGTAATTGTATTTTTGGTTTACAGCATAGTCACACGATTATGAAACCATTGCCACCATCCATCATTCACAGAAACTTTTCATCTTCCCAAAGTAAAACTCTACCCATTCAATACTAACCCCTGATTCCCTATTCCTAGCCCCTGGCAATCACCATTCCACTTTTGTTACCAGGGGAAGGTATCTGAGTTACCGGCAGTCAATCTGTTCGGGTCTGCAGCAACCTCCATTCTTGCCTCCCCAGAAGAAAGAATTCAACTGAGGGGCAGAAGGCAGAAAAAGAGACTGAGGCAAGCCTCAGAGCAGGAGTGGAAGTTTATTAAAAAGGCTTTAGAATAGAAAATAACACTTGGAAGAAATCCTAGTGGGGGACTTGAAGAACAAATTCCCTGCTTAACTGTGATCTTACAACTTTATAGGCCGGCATCTTGCATCCTTTTCCCGCGATTCTTCCCTTAGGCTGGGCTGCCCACATGCGCAGTGCGCTCCTTACCTTGGGAAATGAGCATGCGCAGTGTGTTGGGGAAGCTGTACGTATGCCCTGTGGACTGCCCCGGAAGATCATCCTCCGCCATTTTGTCTCTTACTGTGCATGCCCAGGAAGTTGTTTCTCTCTGGCGCTTGTGTTCTGTTATCACTTTAGTGCAATAGGTGTGGACATCAGGAAATAGCCTCTCCATGGCACCAGCTACCAATTTATCACTTTTAGAGAGGCAAGGTGACCACTGCTGAACCATCACCTGACATTCCTAGTGGGTTGGAGAGAGCCTCTCCTGCTCCCACTCCTGCCTATCTAACTACCTGTAACAATTTCTGCTCTATGAATTTGACTATTTTAGGGGACCTCATGTGAGTGAATCATACCATCTTTGTTCTTTTGTGGCTGACTTATTTCACTTAGCATAATTTCTTCCAGGTTCAATAACCAACTTATAGTATGTGTCTGAATTTCTTCATGTATTTCGATGGTTTGTTAGTAGGTGTGTAAATGTTTACTATTATATCTTCTTGCTGTATTGAGCCTTTTATTAATATACATTGTCCTTCTTTGTCTCGTGTAAACTTTTTTGATTAAAGTCTATTTTGTTTGATATTAGTATAGCCGTCTTACTCTCTTTCGATTACTATGTGCATGGAATATCTTTTTACATTCTTTCTCTCTCAATCTATTTGTGTTTTGGGATCTAATGTAAGTCTCTTATGGACAGTATACAGTTGGATCATGCTTGTTTTTATTTGTTTATCCATTCTGCTTACCTCTTTTGATTGGAAAGTCATCTATTTTCTTGTGGAGTAATACTAATAAAAAGGAAGTTACTTTTGTCATTTTGCTTTTTGTTTTCCATATGCCTTATAATTTTTCTTTCCCTTATTCCCTGCATTAATTCTTTTGTGTTTACTTGATTTTTTTTTTCTAGTAAAGCATTTGAATTCCTTTCTCATTTCCTTTGTTGTATATTCTATAGCTATTTTTTGTGGTTATCATTGAGATTACATTTAACTCCTAAAATTATAATAGCCTAATTTGAACTTATACCAACTTAATGTCAATAACATAAGAATGTCTGATCCTATACATCTTTGTCCTTTACCATTTCAGTTATTGATGTCACATAATTACGCCTTTAGACATTGTGTGTCCAAAGACATAGACTAATAATTTTTAATGTATTATCCTCTTAAACCATGTAGAATACAAAAAGTGGAGTTACAACCCAAAGTTACAATAAGACTAGCTTTTATAACTGTCTGTGTATTTACCTTTACTGGGGTATTTATTTCTTCACTCAGCTTCAAGTTACCATCCAGGGTTCATTCTTTTCATCTGGCAGTTTTTCAGCAATTCTTACAGGGCAGATCTAGTGAAGGAACTTTCTCCATTATCTGGGAATGTCTTAATTACTCTCTCATTTTGAGGGACAGTTTTGCCATATATGGAATTCTTCATTGATGATTTTTTCCTCTAGCACTTGAAATATATAAACCCACTGCCTCTTGTTTCCAAGGTTTCTAATGAGAAATCTTCTATTAATATTACTGGAAGTCTCTTGCATGTGTTAAGTTGCTTCTCTTTTGCTGTTTTTAAGATTCTCTCTTTGTCTATTGACAGTTTGATTATAATGTGCCTCAATATGATTCTCTCTGAGTTTATACTTCTCGAAGTTCATTGAGCTTCTTGGATGTTTATATTCATATTTTCCATCAAATTTGAAAAGTTTTTGGCCATTATTTCTTCAAATAATTTCTCTGCCCATTTATCTCTCCTCTCCTTCTGGTAATCCCACAATACATATGTTAGTCTGCTTGGTAGTGACCCACAAGTCCCTTAGGATCTGTTCCCATTTCTTCATTTGTTTTTCTTCTGTTCCTCAGACTCAATCACTCAAGTTGTCATATATTTAAGATTACTTATTTTTTTCTTCTGCCTGTTTACATTTGTTTTTGAATCGCTCTAGATTTTCTTTTAGTTATTGTACTTTTCAGCTTTAGAATTTTCTTATCTTTGTCCATATCTTTTAATGCCAAGCATCTTTAAGATAGTCATTTAGTCTTTAACTAGTAGATCTGCAACCAGGTCTTTTTCAGGGACAATATCTGTTGATTCATTTTTCCTTTGAATAGACCATACTTTTCTGTTTCTTTTTGTGTCTTATACCTTTTTTCTCTCTTTTTTTGAGATGGGGTCTCACTCTATTGCCCAGGCCGGAGTGCAGTGGCGCAATCTCAGCTCACTGAAAGCTCCATCTCCCGGGTTCACGCCATTCTCCTGCCTAAGTCTCCCGAGTAGCTGGGACTACAGGCGCTCACCATCACGCCCGGCTAATGTTTCTTGTGTTTTTAGTAGAGATGAGATTTCACCGTGTTACCCAGGATGGTCTTGATCTACTGACCTCATGATCCGCCTGCTTTGGCCTCCCAAAGTGCTGGGATTACAGGCATGAGCCACCACGCCCGGCCTATTTTTCTTTAAAGCTAGACATTTTAATCTTATACTGTGGTATTGTTAGAGGTCTGACTCCCCCGCTTTTCCAGGAATTGCTTTAAAAAACTGTTTTAAGGTATCTCTGTTCTGAGCTTGTGACTTTCCCTGGGCCTGCATAGTGATTTTCTGAATTCCCCTGTATATATGATTGCCTTTGAATGTCCTAGTCCTTAGATTGCTGGCTCCCCAAAGGGGAAAAATAGGAAAATAAAGAGGAGTAACAAAAGGTAACCCTATTTTAAATCCCCTGAAAGTTGTTTCAGCCAACGGGGAAGAGGATCGCAACAACTCAGTGGGTGGGAGAGCTGTGCGACAATGGCTGCCCTCCTGTGTGTCTGCACCTCTGTGATCAGAACCAGCAATCAGCAATCAGAACACAGATACCTCATATTTAGAGAGCAGGATCGCTATTGCTCACCCTGACTCCTACAAGCTACATACAAGCTACTTCAGGAACACATGCATGGATGCCTGGCATAGGCATGGGGGGTGGAAGATGGGTATTTGCCATTAAGCTAGAGCTGAAACTGACCAAAATTGACTGCAATTTTACTGTGCAAGTCTTACCCTGGAACTTGTACGCCTTCAAATAGACTTCAGAGTTCCAAAATACTTACACCAGACAGATTCTGCCAGGACAATTTGTGGTAAAGTGGATTCCTGGTGCTTCTACTTGGACATCTTCCAAGAATTCTCTTTCATACTGTCTTTTATTTAGACAGTGGGTTATATTGGTTCCTAATACCTGGTGACAGAGAGAAAGAAGACACACACACACACACACACACACACACACACACACACACCCCTGATATTTTGATTGGAGTTACATGGAATCTTTAGATAAAGTTGGGGAAAACTAATATCTTTAGAGTATTATGTCTTTAAATCTATAAATACATTTATTTAGGTCTGCTTTGAAATATTTGTCAACAATGATAGTAGTTTTTAATACAGTTTATGTAAATAGTTTATTTCCTAGGTCCTAGATTTTGTTTTCTGGTACTATTTTAAATGGTAATTAAAAAAAAAATTTCTAATTATTGTTGCAGAGATAAAAACATAGTTTATTCAGTATTTTGACTTAAAATTAAGAAATTCTGCCATGATCCCTTATTAAATCTAATAATACTCATAAATTTTTCAGGTATTTATTTTGGATTTTCTTACATAAGTGTGGCATTTTTAATTTTTTCATTCCAATTATTATGCATTTACTTACTTGTTTCTTTATTATAGAAAAAAATAGAAATCCTTTTCTCTTTCCTGATCTCAGAAGAAATTTTACAGTATTTTCTCAAAAAGTATGATGCTTGCTATGTTACTTTTCTTTTTAAAATACATTCTTTTTCAGAATGAGGGGAAAGCTTAATTCTATTCTTAGTTAGGTGCTAGTTGTGTCATGTATGAATGTTAATGTTTATCCTTTGTACTTTTTGTACCCAGTGGTGTTATATCACCTTTAGGTATTCTGAAGAATTTACCAGGAAGCCATTGAAATTTTGTGTGTGTGTGCATGAGACTTTTAAAACTATGGATTAAAACTGTCTAATACATTAATGACTAGACTTGGTATTCATTTTTGTGTAACTTTTTGGAAGTTGTGTTTTCCAAGGAATTTGTACATTTCATTTAAAGTTTCAGAATTTTTTTGGCATAAAGTAATTCAAAATGCCTTATTGTTCTTTTAAGACCTATCTAGTCTGTAGTTGTGTTTTCTTTTTAAAAAAAAAAATTTAAAAAAATAATTTTTAGGTAAGAGATGTAGCCTCACTATGTTGCCCAGACTGCTCTCAAACTCCTGGGGTCAAGCAATCCTCCCTACTCGGTCTCCCAAAGTATTGCAGTTTCAGGCATGAGCCACCATGCACAGCCTGAATCTCCTTTTTATTTGAGTATTTTTTATTCTTGCTTATATCGTGACATCTTCCAATTGAGATGTAATTCTAGTAGTGTTGTGAAATGTTTCTCCTTATTCTCTAGTAATATTTCTTATTTTTTTCTAGTAACACTTCTTGTCTTAAATTCCATTTTGTCTAATGATAAGCATACCAACTTTCTATCAGTTAACATTCGTGTGGTGTATATTTTCCCACTATATTTTATGCAATCTGTATATTTATCTTTAACATGTGTCTTTCTTAGGTAGCATATATTTGAATTTTCCTTTATCATTCAATTTGACAATTTTACTCTTTATTTGGAAAACACAGTCCCATTACTTTTAATTTAATCTGATATTTTACAATATTTTACAATATTTTGAGAAAATATTTTACAATATTTTCTCAAAAAGTATGATGCTATGTGACTTTTCTTTTTAAATACATTCTTTTTCAGAATGAGGGGAAAGTTTAATTCTATTCTTAGGTATTTAACTAAGGTAACATAGTTAAATTTTCAAATTTTCAAATTTAAATTTGAAAATTTATGTTACCTTATATATTCTATTTGTTCCATTTATTCTTTATTTCTTATTTTTACTTTTCACATTCTTTTCTGTTTATACTATTTATTTATTTTTTGAGATGGAGTCTTGCTCTTGTCACCCAAGCTGGAGTGCAATAGCATGATCTTGGCTCACTGCCACCTCAGCCTCCCAAGTTCAAGTGATTCTCCTGCCTCAGCCTCTGGAGTAGCTGGGATTACAGGTGCCCGCCACCACACCCGGCTAATTTTTGTACTTCTAATAGTGGTGGGGTTTCGCCATGTTGACCAGGCTGGTCTCAAACCCTTGATCTGAGGTGATCCGCCCACCTTGGCCTCCCAGAGTGCTAGGATTACAGGTGCGAGCCACCCCCTGCCGGCCTTTCACATTCTTTTCAACGTGTGACAGTGATAATCAGATATCACGTTTCCTATTCCTACCTCTATTCGCTTTTAGTTATACATTCCTTATTATTATTTCATTAGTTACACTGGGGCTCAGTGCACTAGAGAGGCTATCTTAAATGTATACTTTTCCACTTGCTTGTCAATACAAATACTGGCATGACTTGGGCTGCCAACAAAGGTATATTCACATATGAGAACAATTCGTTACATTATCAGCATCTTTTCTCAGTTTTCTTGTTCGTTTCTGTGGTTTACAGATGAGGCTTCAGGCTTGACCAACTCTGACAGGCTGGCTGCTGAGACACTGCTACTCAATGGCCCTTACTAAATGGCCTCATTTGATCATGACGTGATCTCCAGAAGCTGGACTTGATTATCCTTGCCAAACGAAATGCTGAAACCAAAAATCTGAAAGGTAATTCTTGCTAAGTAAGGGAGAGCTGTGATTGTAGAGTGTGGTCACCCTGAACAGAGCAGACTGGCCGTGGAGCTCCAAGACTGGCAGACTTGGGAGGGGGAACATTTAGAGACTGGATGACTTTGGCCGTGGACTCAGGGTTGGGACAGTGAGGCTGCCACTGACTGGCTGTCATTCAGAAATGTGGTTACTGTTTAAAAAAAAAATTGTCTCAATGTATCAGGGCTTAAAACCAGTTTTGGTAGTGACTTTTCATCATAGTTAAAGAGTCTTCTTGAATTTGGACCTTTCTTTGGACTTGAGTTTGGAAAAACGAAGACATTTTTGTTCGCATTTTCATTCCATGCTTGAGAAAACTGAGGCTCACACAGGCAAGTAACTTTCTCAGGGTCACACATTCACTGGCTGGCATATTAAAGTTTTGAACAAAGTCCACGCTTTTCTTACACACTATTGTCATTAGTATTAGTTTTAATAGTAGCCGTAGCCATACTTTTCATTCACAGGTTCATAGAGTTGTTCATCCGACTCCTCACTGACAATCCATTCTCACCATCATGCCCTACAAGACCTCTGGTTGTTTTATTCCGTTTCTCCTTCATCCTGGATCCCAGCTCCCATCCCCTCTCCACTCCTCCGACAGAATCACTCTTTCTAATGGGTTTTCATCTGTACCTAAATATTTGTGTAGCTTTGAAAAATCTAATTTGTCAAGGGTTATGTGTTCATTTTACATTTCCATACATGTTATTTTACTATGTATAGATCTCATTTGTTTCCTAATTTTCTTCACTCACCACTGTTGTGCAAACGCACTGACGTTTCTGTATGGCCCTCTGCCAACCTTCGCTTCACAGCGTGCATCCACCGTGCCTTCACCTACCCCATTCCTCTTGTCATGGACCCCTGAATTGCCTCTGGCTCCCCCCACCACACACCTTACTGCAACATCCACACGCTGGGGTCTTTATGGATTTCCCTGGGTTTTCACTCAGGAGTGGCACTGCTGGATCCTAGGAGATGCCCGTTAATTCCACTTGGCACAGACAGTTTGCTCTGTGTGGCAGACCACATTCCCATCAGCAGTGCGTGAGGGGTTCATTTTACTACACCCTCACCAGCATTTTTACACTCCTTGAAAGTTTTGTCAATTAGATGAATGGGTGCAAAATGTAATCTTATCATCGTTTTAACCTGCACCTCTGTGGTTGCCAAGGAAGTTGTGTGTCTCCTCCTCACTTAGCAGCCATTCACGTTTCCCTTTCTGTGAAGCTCTTACTCGTATACCTTAACCATTTTAATAGTCTATTGTTTTTATTTTGTTGGATTTCACCATTTCCTTGCATGTTCTAGATGCCAATATCTGGTTGATTTTAAAAGATGTAGTCATTCTCCCCCCAGTCTGTCACTTGTTTACTTTAATGATGCCTTTTTATCTCAAACCCAGATTTTTAATGTTGCTATTGAAAGGGGAAAGGTTCCCTTATCCCTCTCGCAGGGCGTGTGACGGGGGAGTGGCTCACTTCTTCAGTGCCCCGCTGCTCAGACCCGTAGGGGAGCATGCAGATGGGCCGGTTGTGGGGCTCCGACTGCATGGCAGCATCTAGGGCTGAATGTTTACAGCTCCTGAAGCCCCAGCGGGCGTGTGTTACCGGACGCTCTTTTAGTTCAGCCATCTATAGGCAGCTTGTGTTAGCTCAATTAGACACCCTTTCTTACCACAAGGACACAGGGATTTCTGTATCCCGGGGTTTCTTGCCGTGGTGTACTGGAAGAGTCGGATCACTCGCGGGCTTGGAGAATAAGTGCAAGGTGTTTTTTTGTTGTTGTTATTATTGCTATTTTTTTTTTAGACGGAGTCTTGCTCTGTGGCCCAGGCTGGAGTCCAGTGGCACAATCTCGGCTCACTGCCACCTCTGCCGCCTGGGTTCAAGTGATTCTCCTGCCTCAGCTTCCCGAGTAGCTGGGACTATGGGCGCTCGCCACCACGCCCAGTTAATTTTTGTATTTTTAGTAGAGATGGGGTTTCACCATATTGGCCAGGCTGGTCTTGAATTCCTGACCTCGTGATCCGCCCTTCTCAGCCTTCCAAAGTGCTGGGATTACAGGCATGAGCCATTGTGCCTGGCTTAAGTGCAAGGTTTTATTGAGTGGAAGTTCTCAGCAGATGGATAGGGAGCCAGAAGGGAGATAGAGTGGGAAGATGGATTTCCCTTAGAGTCGGGCGGCTCAGCGGCCCAGGCTCTCCTCTGACCTCCCTGGCTGAACTCCATGAACTCCACGTCGTTCTGCAGGTCAATGGCCTGCCAAGCCTGTGCCCGTGTCTGTCAGTGTGCTGTTCCGCTGGGGCCTTCTTGACATCCAGCTGTTGTGTCTTCTTCCACTGATATGTTCCTCTTGAAGTCCAGCCACGTGTGTGTGTCCGATGGGGTCATAGGCATAGATGGGTGTGTGGTGGGCCAGGGTGGTCTTGGGAAATGCAACATTTGGGCAGGAAAACAGAAATGCCTGTCCTGACCTAGGTCCATGGGCACAGGCCCTGGGGTGGAGCCATAGCCAGGGACCACACCCTCCTGTACTCAGCACTTCCCTGCCCCCCTTCCACATCGCTATGGTAAAATCCAATTTTTTTCACCTTAGATTTTGTACATTTGGGGTATTACATAAAATGTGCATATTCAGTTCAAGATAAAAAGTTTTCTCCAACAATCTTCTATTAGCTTTATTTTTATTCCTTTTCATTTGAGTTTTTAATCAATCTAGAGATCATTTTATTTAAGATGTAAGGAAGAGTTCCAATTTTAATTTTACCCATCAGGCAAGCCAGTGGTACCCAAAGCCATCTATTAAAAAAAGTCTGTTGCTGTCTCACTGACGTGCGTCACTTCTCTCATAAAACAGATCCTTAAACACACATGGGTCTGGCGTTGAGCTTCCTGTTTTATTCCACTTATGAATTTAATATTTCTTTACCAAAACTTGCACTTTTTTTTTTAAAGTAGTATTTTGTGGAATTTTTTTCATATCTTATAGGCCAAGTCTCTTTTATTCTCCCTTTTTCTGAAATTGTTTATTTTTTGAAGAGTTTTATTTTTTCATGTAAATGTCAGAATAAGACTGTTGAAGTCTTCAAAAATTGCTCCTAAATTTTTTTTATCAGAATCTCATGTAAGTATGGCTTTGGGGGAGAACTGCCATTTCTTCAAATGTTAAACTATCCCATTATGGGATATGGTATATCTTCTCTTTATTCTAATCTTTTTTTATATCCTTTAATTAATTTTAAAACTTTCTAAGGAATCATGAATTCTTTGTTAGATTTATTCTTAGATATATTTAAGTTTTTCTTGTTATTGTAAATGTTATATTGTTTTATTATTACATGTTTTAGTTAGAAATTACCAGTGTGAAGAAATATCATGGTACAGTTGAAATCACACCTCTTAATTTTTGTAGAACTCTTAGTTCCAATACTGTGTGCATTGATTCTGAGGCATTTTCTATTTAGGTGATCATACCATCTGCAAAAGGATAGCCTTGACTTGTCTTGATATATTCTTCTACCTCTTGTTGATCTTTCTCTTGATGAGTCCATTGGACAGCTTTGTCAGTAGCAATAACATTGCGTTTTCTTGTTTCCGGTCTTAAAGGAGCCATGCTTCAAGTCCATCTTCTGAATATGGTATTTGTCAAAGACAAGCGTAGTTATTTATCAGATAAAGAACATTCTCCTTTAGTTGTAGTTTTCTGGAAATACTGTATGTAATAATAATAATGTGATGTAAATAATTTTATTTTAAAATATGTTGGATATTTATAAGTGCTTTTTTTTTTTTTTGCTTCTACCGACCTAGTCAATATTTTTTTCTTTCTTCACCTTAGTATCTTAAAGTGGTGAATTAAATTCATAGGTTTTCTGATGTTAAAATTTTTTTCATTCTTTTGATGAACTCTGTTTATAATATATTATTTTAACACAACATTAAAGTCAATTAGCAAATATGTATGTAAGACTATTCATAAGTGAAGAGAGCTATACTTTGCATTTTAAAGTGTGTGTGTGTGTTTTTTTTTTTAAACCAGCTTTGGAATCAAGCAAACAATTTTATAGTTAACAGAAGCTCTCTGTCTCTCTGTCATTGTTTGGAACAACTTGTGATTTGTATAAGACATAGATTCTTTCTTGTTTAAAAGTTTGATGTAACTTTTTTTGTGGAATGTTCTTGGCCTGATTTTTTACTGCCTTTTTTTTTTTCCTCTTGGGGGAGGTTTTAATTACCATTATGAATTTTAAATGAAAATCTATTTATCCTTGCTCCAATTTGGAATATTATACTTTTCCAAAAATGTGTCCATGTTGCCTGTGTTTTCAAATTGATGACTTTATAAAAAAGATTTTACATTGTTTATGCAGTTACTTCCTCTTTTGGATTCTGTTTTTAAAATTTGCATCTTCCCCTTATTGTATTGACTAGATTTGCCAGAGCTTTTTGTATATTTTATTAATATTTTAAAGAAATAGCTTTTGGTTTTGTTAATCTTCCCTATTTCATTGATTTATGTCCTTATCTATTTTCTTTTCTTTTTTTTTTTCCCCTTTGGGTTGCTTCTGTTTCGTGTTTGTTTTCTGCTTGAATTGAATACTTAGCTCATTTTTTCTTACTTCCTGATAAATACATTTAAACATATGCAGCTATCATTACAGTGTGGCTCCATTATTTTGTAATCTCTTGTTTTTTACTCTGTATCTTAAAGTCTTTTTAGCAGAATGACGTTTTAGTTTTTGAACATATGGTATTTTATTTTTTGTAATCATTTTTGTTATTGGTTTCTAATTTCATTGCTTTGTGCTCAGGGAACAGACTAAGCTGGGGGGATTGTTTGGGCTGATTGTAGCTTCCAACCTCATCCGTCATCCTTGGTTGTGAAAGCTGCCCTCCACACAGACATATATTTTGCTCTGGGATTTTTAATAATCTTGTCAATCAAATTTTATATGTATTTATGCTTTTTTGTTTTGATTTTTTTTTTTTTTGTCCCTCTAATCTACCAGTTTCTGATAGGGCTTTGTTAAGATCTTGGGCAATAAATTTTGTTGTCTCTGTTCTCTCGTAGTGCTGTCAGTTGTTATTTTATATATTGTGATGGGCTATTTTAAAGGGCATATATATTCATAACCACTATATCTTCTTGATCTAGCACACTGTTGTGTCAGTATATAGCACTGCTTTTTGTCATCATAATGTTTTTCACCTTAAAACCCATTTATCCCAATACTAAAAAGTTTTACCTTGTATTCAAAAAAAATTCTTATTGAAACAACTTTTGGAAACTACACACATACTTTCCTTTTCATTATTTCATGTATTAATTTATGTAAGTGTTCATAGCCACTTTTATTTCTCATCATCAATCAATACATTGGTATTCTGAATTTAACTCTTGGACTAGAGATTCTGCTCTTTGTGTGCCGAGAATTTAGTTTGCAGAGACCCAGGTCTGCATCTGTGATGAGGACTCAAGTTTGCCACTCCTCAGGGGAAGAGACCCCCGTCTTCTCCCCAGTGCTGTGTGATGCAGATTCCTGTTGCAACCTGCCTGCCTCCCTCTCTCCCCCTCTCTTTCCCTTTTTCCTTCCTTCCTTCTTTGAATGTTACTTCTTTTCCTTCTCTGAATGGTAATACAGACATATGGCAAATGGCACAAACATTGCACCTGTTGATAAGTAAGGAAAGGGAGACTCCCCTGTAAGTGCTCATGACCTCAACACCAGGCCATGAGATGGAATATTACCAGCAACCTGGGGTGCCCTGTGTGCCCCCAGCTGTCTGCAATCCTTTCTATCTCACTCGCCTCTAGGTAACAACTATCGTCACCGTGGACTCATTTTCTTGCATTTCTTTATGGTTTTAGCTTTGGACATTCAGTTCTGCCTGTGCCGTTTCATGCAATGAAATCATAGGTGAGTCTCACATCAGTGGAACTGTACCTGTCCTGTTTCACTCAACATTATGTTTTTATGTTTTGGGTTTCATGCATATTTTTGGATGCCCCTGTACTTTACTAATTTTTGCACAGTCTAGGAATTTGCTGTATGGCTGTACCACCATTTAATTTTCTACAGTTCAGTCGATGGACACTGGAGTTGGTTTCTAGTTTGGGGCAGTTACAGGCCCGGTTGCCAGGAAGGGTTTCACATATGTGTCCTAGTGGGCATGCCAGTGAGTTTGCCTAGGGTTTGTACTGAATCGTGAATTGCTGGGTAGGAGCTATGTACCTGCACCTTGACTAAATAATATCAAGTGTGTCCCAAAGTTGACATTCCAATTAGATCTCTCACCACCACAGTTTGTGAGCTGTGATTGTTCTGTGACCACACTGATATTCATATTTCCAGTTGTTTCCTAAAGGGCTAATAAGTTACAAATACATTCATTTGCTTTTCAGTCTAGTAGGCACGTCTTGGCATGACTTTATTTTGCCTTCCCCTGATTCGTTTGTTAATCATTTTTATCCTCTCTTTCTAAGTATCTGTTCCTATATTTTTGTCTACCTTTTGGAGTTGCTTGTCTTTTTATTGATTTGTGTGAGTTAAAGAAATAAAACGCTAGGCTGGGTGCAGTGGCTCACACCTGTAATCCCAGCACTTTGGGAGGCCAAGGAGGGAGGCTCGTCTGAGTCCAGGAGTTCAAGACAAGCCTGGGCAACATAGTGAGACCCCATCTCTACTAAAAATAAACAAAATTAGCCAGACGTGATGGTGTGCACCTGTGGTCCCAGCTAGTCAGGAGGTTGAGGTGGGAGGATCGCTTGAACCTGGGAAGTTGAGGCTGCAGTGAGCTGTGATTATGCCACTGCACTCTAGCTTGGCAGACAGAGCAAGACCCTGTCTCAAAACAAAAACAACAAAAACAAAACCACATATATATGCTTTGAAGATGAGCTCTGTTTTTTGGTTGAAAGTGCTGGAATTACCTTCTCCTGCTCTGTGTCTTGTTTCTCACTCTCACCTAATATTTTTTGATGACCAGAGGCTCCTAAATTCAGTGCAAATTCATCCATTTTTTTATGCCTGAGAAAATCTTATTTTACCCCAGTATTAAATAATATATTATCTTGATATAACAATCTGGGTATCATTCTTTTCTTAATATTTAAAAATTATTGTTACACTATTGCTTGGCTTCCATGGTTGACAATTGTGATACCAACTTGATTTTTATTTATATTTATTGGCTTTTTTTTCCTGATAACTTTTAAATTTTTTCCTTATTTCTGATGTTTTAAAAATGAATTTTACCTTTGTCTAGTTTTGCTTCTTTCTTTCTTTCTTTCTTTCTTTCTTTCTTTCTTTCTTTCTTTCTTTCTTTCTTTCTTTCTTTCTTTCTCTCTCTTTCTCTTTCTTTCTTTCTTTCTTTCTTTCTTTCTTTCTTTCTTCTTTCTTTTTTTTTTTTGGACTCTTTGAGGCTTTTCAATTCAAGGTCTTGCATTTTCTTTATTTCTTGCTCATTTAGGGCATTCTCTAATCTCTGTTCATTTCTCTGCCCTTCTGGCACTTCTGTTGCATGCACTTGGCACTTCACTCCTCCAGCTCCCTCCTTGCATTTCCTGTCTCTCCATTCCCCTTTCCTGCTTCCTGGCCTTGCTGGCCCCCTCTTGCTCTCCACTCCAGCTCCCTCCTTGCAATTTCCATTTCTCCATTCCCCCTTCGTCTCTCCACACCACCTTCAAGATGGTGCTGGCCCCATCTTGCTCTTCCACATACTGATACGTCCTCAGCTGTATCCATTCTGTCACTCAACTCATCCACTCAGTTTTAAACACCAACTATTATTTCTTCCAAATGTATCATCTCCAGTGTAGTCTTCTTGATGATTTACTTCAGCTGCATGTCTTTGTCTTTTCTCTTTTATAATATCTCTCCTTTCTACTTTGATATAGTTTTGTTCAAAACATATTGATGAGAGCCCCTAAATGCCATGATTTTGCATTGTGAGTGAGCTCAGAATCCCTGAGGACATTAAGCACGGTGGCCAGGGATGCGTCCCTGGGGATGTGATGGCGGCTCGGCCTGGCTTTCGGCTTTCCTCCTGGGTTGTCCACAGAGGAGAGATGCCTCAGGAAGGAGTCTCCAGGGCTAGTCTATGTATCTCGCCCTTGCACTGTTTTTTTTTTGTTTTTGTTTTTGTTTTTTGGTTTTCTTTTGTTTTTTTTTTTTTTTTGTTTTTTTTTGAGACAGCATTTTGCTCTTGCTGCCCAGGCAGGAGTGCAATGGCATGGTCTCGGCTCACCGCAACCTCTGCCTCCCAGGTTCAAGCGATTCTCCTGCCTCAGCCTCCTGAGTACCTGGGCCTACAAGCACCTGCCACCACGCCTGGCTAATTTTGTATTTTTACTAGAGACGGGGTTTCTCCATGTTGGTCAGGCTGGTCTCAAACTCCTGACCACAGGTGATCCGCCTGCCTCGGTCTCCCAAAATGCTGGGATTACAGGTGTGAACCACCGTGCCCAGCCTGCACTGCTTTTTAAAAAAGATTTTCATCTTACTCTTAGTGTTAATCATGTAATCTTCCAGATCTGGGGGTGGTGGGGCAGGGGGGAGACAGACCGTGGGGTTGGCAGGATCATCAGATCTGTGGTTCCCTCCTGGGGTCTCCATGAGGCCTCCAGTGATTAGCACTCTTCTCCCTGCCTGTGGCCCCCAGGCCTAGACAGGTGAGAAAGGGTAAAGATGGAGACCAAAACGTTGCCTTCACGTTAGAGGCTTGTTTAGAAGCCAGAGCTTAAAGGGACCTATAAGCTGAACCCATGAGAAGGGAGACCTTCTTCCCTGTGGCCTCCACGGGCAGCCGCATCCCAGGGAGGAAGGGCACAGCTTAGCAGGCCCAGCCACTTTCCAGCGCAGAGTGAGTGGAGGGTGGGAGAGGCTGGGCGTGTGGGAACTGGGGCGGGGAAGGCATTCAGCTCTTTAGTGTGCTCCCCTGCACGTCTGCTGAAAGCAGTCCCCATGTCACCGAGACCCAGCCTCCGCCGAGGTGATAGCAGCTGCATTTCTCCCTCATAGGTCTTTGTCTGGCATTGGCTCACTCAGCACAACATGGGAAGAAAGGGGAAGAAAGGGTGCTCCCCTCTCTGCCTGCTCACCCCCCTGAAAACCCTCACTTTTCTCCACTGTGGACGGCTGCGTTTTCCACCCTAGGAAGCGGACACCTTTTGCGACCTCAGAGCCCCTCAGGGCCTGTGAGTGGTCACCCGGCATAGCCCCCACCTCTCTCTGGCTGCTATGGTGCCTACAGGGCTTGGCTCGGGGAAGGTTGCCGGCAGGCCTGGGCCGCTTTGTCATTTGTTGGAAACCAGAAGCTTCTGCATTCCTTTCACCGCTGGAGCTGGATTTTCCCAGCTGCATGCACAGCTCCCGGCCTGGGCTGTGTCTTCTTGGGGAGGTGGAATTTGCTACCTCCAGGGTGGAGCCGTAGTCGGTATTCCTGGAACAATCGTAGAAGTAAGCAGGCCAGAGGTGAATGAAATGTGGGGACATTAGCACTGGGGGCTGGGGCACATTGCATGGGGGGACGGGGTGTCCCTTACATCAGGGGCATGGGCTGTCTAGAGAGACTCCATTTCTCCTTCATTTCCAGGTGGTGTTTCAAATCCTGCTGGTGTCCAGAGGCCTGGACTCTGTCCCCGTCCTATAAGGATTTCCGTGACTGCTGCCGTGGGACTGGCATCACATTCTCATTGAGGGGACATGCTTTCCTTGGTTCTAATCCTGAGTCTAAGAATGGGAGGTTTGCTTAGGCAATGTCATCGTCCTGACCAGCAGCAATTGTCCCTTAGGCAATGACACCATCCTAGTCACAACAATTGTCCCTCAGGCAGTGCTATCATCCTGACCAGCGACAGTTGCCCCTCAGGCAGTGCCATCGTCCTGACCAGCGACAGTTGCCCCTCAGGCAGTGCCATCGTCCTGACCAGCAACAACTGTCCCTTTAAGTGGTCCCCTGATTGGCTTTTGTTCCTCCTGAGGCCTGGATGCTGAAGTGTCGAAAGACCACAGAACTTGGCAGACGAAAACCCTAATGATCATGTGCTCAGATGTCCACCAACATCAATCCTGTGGAAAATCTGGAGTAATTAGGAAATGATTCTGAACTAGAGAAAATGTTCCCATAAAATGTCAGGTACTTTATATCCTGGAGGAGTGAATATTTTACCAACTCGATCTTATGTGTAAAATGCAGTATTCTGAGTTACCAAGTTTCACTACTGAAATTCTTTTAAGTTGGATGGCGGCATGGAAGTTTCTGGAAGCTGAATTCTGAATAGTTTTAATCCTTCTTTGAGCCTTGGTTTCCTCGTCTGTAAAGGGCATAATAGCTTTGTAAACTGAACTAACAGGATGGAATGAAAGGACAGCAGATTTTCTTATAGTGTTGCCTCCCAAAGAAGCTTAATTTTAATTTAATTTCAGGAAGAAACAAAAATGTGCAAGGATGTTAAAAAAATATTTTCGCTAGTTATCATTCCGCTTCAGTGTCTCCATCATTTGCATCAATATGGCTCAGTTGAAGTGCAGGGAACGTTCTCTGAGCCAGGCTGGGGCTTCTGGTGGGAACTGGCTTTCCCAGGAGGAGCCCCTGGTGCCTGCACGGTGAAGGCCTCGTGCAGGCAGGTCGAGGAACCAGGGGCTGTTTGGGGGTGAGACAAGGAGAACCAGCCCTTGAGAAAGGTGGGGGTTTAGTGTCCAGGCCTTGGGGAGCCGGGAGCCCTCTGTTGGGGGTGTGGCCCATGGGACACGTGGCTGAGGCAGGAGCCGAGTACAATCAAAGCAGAAGCTGGGTCTAACCAGGCCAGCAAGCGTGAAGTCACAGGTCCATTCACCCACCCACGTTTGCACCTTGGGGCAAGGCCTCCGACCAGTGTGCGGTGAGTAGGGGGTCTCCTCGTGTGAGTAATGGGATTGGAAGAGAATCGAGGGTGGAGAATCCACCAGAGGTGTTGATGTGGAGGCTGGGAAGGGACTCTGTTGGTCTTCTCAGCATGGGTGTGGCCGGAGGGAACTGGAGGGGTGGGCACAGGGGTGGGACTGAAGGCAGGTGTGCTGGTGGAGCGGGCCCTGCCGCCAGGGGCCAGGAGGGGACTTGTGATTGGGGGTGTGTGGAGGTAAGCGTGGTGTGTGGGGGCAGCGAGGTACGTGGGAGAGGAAGGGTGGATTCTTGGCCTCAGACTCACTATCAGGACTCCCAGCCAGGCTGGACCACAAGGTCTGAAAGTGGCCCCGACTGGAGTGGACGTGCTTGGAGGCTTCTGGGCAGGTGCAGCCATGATGACAGCCGGCATCGAGGCCCTTCCTCTGCAGACCACCAGGTTCAGGCCCTGGCTGTTTGGGTTTGGGGTTTATGGGTGATGGGCGCCCAGCCCAGTCAGGGTCAGCGGGGAGAAATCCAAAGCCAGTCTGAGAAGTAGGCTCCAGGCCCGTGTGAAACAGTGGGGAATGGCTTCCAGAGAAGCCACTGGAGCTGCGCCTCTTGCCCTCGGTCCGGTCCTCCTCCGCATGCCAGCACAGGGGGATCCTCCAGGGTCCTTTCCTCCTGTGGCCTGGGCGTGCCCGTCTGCAGAAGAAGGGAGGAGGAGCCGTCCGGCATCTCGGAAATGGAGCCTCCAGGGTCTGCGTCACTCGGAAAGGCACGGGCTCTCCCAGGCCAGAGTGTTTTAGTCCCAAAAGCCTTTGTCCACCTCCTCCCTGAGTCACTGTGGCTTTGTGTGGGTCCAGCAGCAGAGACCGGCAGGAGGGACGCTGCTCCTGCCTGCGTGAAAAGCCGCTGGTGCACAAACGCCTCTCACTCCTCTCAGTGATGGAAATCACCATCAGGTAAACACCATGGCCCCCCATTTTGCCTCATCTGCCCCACCCCCACAGACACACACATCCACCCTGTTCATCACTGCACTTTTACTTAAAATAGCCCAAGGCTTCCCATGTCTAGAAGACAGAACCTCTATCCTGGTGCTTTGTACTCTGCCCTCTGATGACCTCTTCAAACCGAATCTCCTGCCAGCCTCCTGCTCTGTGCTCCAGAACCCCGAACTGCACACAAGTGTCTCTGGATGCTGTGCCCTTGCATACTTCTGTGTCTTTGTCCATGCTGTTCTCTCAGCTGGCACTTCCTCTCTGGCTATGCACACTGGGCAAACTCCTATTCAAACCACAAAACCCAGCTCCAACACTCCCTGCTCAAGAGTCTTCTTGGACCCAAAGAGGCAGAATTCATAACCTTTCTCCTGTTGCCCTTTGGATTGTAATCAATCCCCACTCTGAGTGGGTGGACAGAAGCCTTTCCTGAGAAGCAGGCTGGGCGTCCCGGGGTCCTGGGTTTGATGTACCCCCCATGCTGTGCCTGGCTAGAGAGGAGGCACAGCCTGCAGAGCATCTGTTCTGGACTGAACCCCGGAGCCATCAGCAAGGTCCGGGCAAGTGTTGGGGGCTTGGAAGAAGGATGCTTCACTCTGAGATTGAACCTGACATTTATTTTTCTCCCACATACTCCCCAGTCTTGACTTTGCAGAGAGTTAAAGCAAATAGTAATGCAGGACGGATGTGTTACATATTTATTTATTTCCCTTGAAATCTCTACGACTGCAAAGAAGGTGTTTATTTTAAAATTTAAATTGTAGCAGCAGAGTGTTGCAGTGACTCACTTAGTCACCTCCTCCGCCTGACCCCCGCCACCGAACGCCCTGCTGCAGCTTCCCGTTCAAATGTTCCCTTCACCATCGAGATTTTCTCCACCAGGTGACTAACGGATGGCCTGGCTGTTTTGGATGCCACTGCCAAATCACTGATTCTGAGGAATTAAAAAAAATCACAAAAACTTACCTCAAATGCAAAAAACTGAAAAGGAACTCCTTTCTCATTTCCTTCCTGGTGTGGGTGAAGTGTGCTGTCTGCACCAGGCCTTGTTACAGATCTGCACCCTGCTGCAGCTCCATTATCCCTGCAGTAGAGAAATTCCAGAGCCTGGGGTCCTGGGCTCAGGCCCTTGCCCTCATGACCAGGCAGTGGCGGCAGCTCTTCCCACTAAGCTGCCGGGAAGGAGCTCCAGGGACTCTTGGAAAATGTTACTGACTTCTCCTAAGACTCGTATCACTTCTCCATGTACCCCTAGTTTCCCTCTTTACAGCCCATCCTTCATATAGTTACCCAATATAATTGTGCACACCTGGCAAACTCCTATTTATACTACAAAACCCAACTTCAACACTCCCTCCTCAGGAGTCTTCTTGGACTCAAACCATCTGAAAGGAAAGCCTGGTGGAGTCCACCTGCTGGACAGCCTAAAGCAGCTCCTTTTGCTTTTGGTGGGAAGCTCAGACTTCCTGACAAGGTCCATGTGACCCCTCCTGGCCTGATTCCTGCCCCTGCTCTCGCTGCCCAACCTCCTCCCTCCCACTCTGTCCCCGTGTCCATCCAGATGGAACTATTTGGTGCATCTCTAATCATCTGTGGTGATGGAATGGTATTTTTCTGTCCATCACAGATGGTATTTTGAAAATTACAGCAAAAAAGAAGTTACTCAAAAACTGAAAGCAAACAGCATACGAAATACAGACGCCACTATGTTTTTTTGGAGACAGAGTCTTGCTCTATCCTCCAGCTGGAGTGTAGTGGCACCATCTCGGCTCACTGCAACCTCTGCCTGTTCGGTTCAAGTGATTCTCCTGCCTCAGCCTCCCGAGTAGCTGGGATTACAGGCTTGCGCCACCACCCCAGCTAATTTTTGTATTTTTAGTAGAGAGAGGGTTTCGCCATGTTGGTTAGGCTGGTCTCAAACTCCCGACCTCAGGTGATCCTCCCACCTTCGCCTCCGAAAGTGTTGGGATTATAGGCATGAGCCACCACAGTCGGCCCAGACTTCATTTTTTATTATTAATTTCAACAGACATAAAATTACTCTGTCAGTTTTCTACAAACATTTCCAAACACTTACTCTCGGTTTTTGTTTTCATCTCATCGAGGACTGCAGCAAAGGCTGGACTGGCACAGGTCTGCAGACCACACTGGGAGAAGCTCTGATCGAGAGTTCCTGGAATAGCCGGTGTGCTCTCTTGGCCCCAGGATTGCTCAGGTGGTAGCCTCTGCCAGGGACCCCTCCACCCTCTGTGGGCAACCGAACTCTCACTCCCCTTCCAGACTCAGTTTCGGAGCCTCCCCTCCTTCAGACATCTTCCTAGACCTTGTCCAAGTCAGGTGTCTTCCTCCCTGCCTGTTTCACTGTTGCTGGCCTATGCCTAGCACCTCATCCTGCCTGTGGGATAGATGGCATAGGTGCCCGGCAGTGTGTGTCTTGGGTGATTAGACCTGTAGTAAATGCATGAATATGAAGATGCTGCTTTATGCCAGTGCTTCTCAAAGTGCGGGCCACAGATCTCCATGTGAGTCCAACCACTTTGGGTTCAAAGCTCACTTGCAAGGGAATTCTTTCATAGTGTGATCTCGGGAAGAGCACACTTGGCTCCACAGAATCTGGAGATGATTTACAAAGGCATGTGGTGTGGTTTGCTTGCAGGCCAGGAACTGATGTCTTGCTTTCTGTGCCCATTTGTTGGCTCTAACGAGAAACATTAATGAGATGTCCCTCAGCAGATGGTAGGTATGGGGGCATCAAAACAGTTTTACAACTGAAATCCTTATGCTGAAAAGGGTAAGGCAGAGGCAGAGAAGATAGGAAAAGGACGCAGATGGAACATCCAGAGATGAGGCCAGGTGCGGGGGCTCACGCCAGTAATCCTGGCACTTTGGGAGGCTGAGGCAGGCAGATGACCAGGTCAGGAGTTGGAGACCAGCCTAGCCAACAGAATGAAACCCCGTCTCTACTAAAAATACACAAAATTAGCTGGGCAGGGTGGCAGGCACTTGTCATCCCAGTTACTCGGGAGGCTGAGGCAGGAGAATCGCTTGAACCCAGGAGGCGGAGGTTGCAGTGAGCCGAGATGGCGCCATTGCACTCCAGACCGGGTGACAGTGCAATACTCCGTCTCAAAAAAAAAAAAAAAAGAAAAAAAAGAAACGTCCAGAGATGAGAAGTGTGATGTGCAAGATGAGAAGCACACACGATGGGATGAACAGCAGAGCAGACACTGCAGGAGAAATATTAGTCATCTTGAGGCACAGCTATAGTGACTACCCAGAATGAAACATTGAGAGCAAAGAGTAATCTTGGGGACACTTTTTATTGCTGAGAGATGTTCTGCTTTTTAGAGAGATGCCATTTTGTTTATCCATCCAATGGCTGATGGACGTTTGGGTTGCTTCCAGCTGTGGCTGTTAAAAACAGAGCAACTGTGAGGTTTCTAGCACACATCCCAGTGTAGACACATGTTTGCATTTCTCTTAAGTGGATGCTGAGGTGTGGAATTGCTGGGTTTGTGGCAAGCTTGTGTTTAACTGTTTAGGAAATTGCCAGAATTATTTCCAAAGTGGCTGTACAATTTTATACTCCCACCAGTTACCCATAAGGGTTCCATTTCTTCCCTCCTCACCAACAGCTGTTATTGTCTTCCCCTTTGATTGGAGCCATTCTAGTAGGTGTGAAATGGTATCTCCTTGGGGTTTTTAATTTTCACTGTTAAAATGTCTAATGATGTTGAGCATCTTGTCACGTGCTTTAAACCATGTGCATATCTGTACCGGTGAACAGTCTATTTGAATGTTTCCTGTTTTTTTTTTTTTTTTTTAGATTGGGCTGTTTTCCTTCTTATTAATTTGCAAAAATTCTTTATAGAGTCTAGATACAAGTCCATTATCAGATATATGATTTGCATGTATGTTCTCCGGCCTTTGCTTTGTCTTGTCATTTTCTTCATGATTTCTTTTGAAAAGCAAATATTTTTATCTTTGAAGGAGTCCAATTTATCAAAATTTTTTTTATGGCTCATGCTTTGGGTGTCCTATTTGAGAAATCTTGGTCTCACCAAAGGTCACAAAGATTTTCTCCTTTTGCTTCTAGAAGTTCTAAAGTTATAATTACTACATTGAGGTCTATGATACATTTTGAGTGAATTTGTTTTGCGTATGGTGTGAGGTAAAGCTCTAAGTCCTCCTTCTCCACCTGTGTTCCCCTTCCACTTCCTCTACCTCCTCCTCCTCCTTCCTGTGTATATTCTATTGTTTCAGCACCATCTATGGGAAAAACTCTCCTTTTTCCATTTAATTGTCTTGGCATCTTTGTTGAATGAATCATAAATGTTAAGTACTCTCAGGTTCTGTCCCATTGATCTTATGTCCATCCTCCTGCCAATATCACATTCCTTTGATTGTTGTAGCTTTAAAGTAAGTTTTGAAACCGGGAAGAGTTAAGTCCTCTAACTTTGTTCTTCTCGTTCATAATTACTTGTGCTATTCTATGGCCTTTGTATTTAAATACACGTACTAAGATGAATACATCATCATATAAATAAAAACCTGCTGGTATTTTGTTTGGGCTTACGTTGGATCTATGAATCAATTTAGGGGAGAATTACTATCTTAACAATGTTGAGTCTTTTAATCCATAAACATGGATGTCTATTTATGTAGATCCTGAATTTATCTCCAGAGTACTTTATAATTTTCAGTGTACAAGTCTAGCACTTTTTAATTAAATGTATTGCTAAGTATTTTATTCTCACTGATGCTACTTTTCAATGGAATTAGTGTTTTTAAATTTCATTTTTAGTTAGCTTGTTACTCATGTAGAAATACACTTGACTTTTGTATCAGAAATTGTATTGTATGACCTTGCTAAATCTGTTGATTTGCTCTGTCGGGTTTCTGATGTTCCTTGGGAGTTTCGGCACATAGGATCATATTGTCTACAAATTAAATACATTAAAAAATTGGCAGAACTAAATGGAGAAATAGACTCAAAATTATATGTGTGATAACACCCATTTTTTGGTGTGACAGAAGTAGACACAAAATCTTTAAGGATACAGAAGATGAGCATAAATCTATCAACAAACCGGATGCAGCTGACATTTTTAACACACCGTATTCAACAATTGCAGATACACGTTCTTTCCCTGTGCATAGGAAAAGTTCGCCATGACAAAACAATCATATGTTGTGGCATAGAATATGTTTCAGTAAATTCTGTAGGAGTGAAATTTAAATGATATGTTTCTTGGTCACAATAAAATGTAATAGAGGAAGGGAGCACTTTACAAGTCGTTTTAATAAATTGGTGCAAAAGTAATTGCGGTTTTTGCCATTACTTTCAGGTTTTACTCTTAATGGCAAAAACCGTGATTGCTTTCGCACCAACCTGATATTATGAGAGCAAAGCCTAATAAAGACACTGCAAGCAAATTAGAAATTAATAAAAAAAAAAACCCAAATAGTTGGCAATTAAAGTAAAAAAAAAATACCCATGAGTCAAATCATAGTGAAAATTAGAAACTACTTTGAACTAAATGAAAATAAATGCATATACAAACTATGAACTGGAGTTGAAATAATGGTTAGAAAGAAATCCATAAATTTTAATGTGTAATTAGGAGGGAAGAAAGTTTTAAAGCTAATGGTCTACCTTAAGAAGCTAGAAAAAGAAGAAAAAATTAATACCAAGGAAAACAGGATAATAAAAACAATGAAAGTTAGACCAGGATTAAATGATTATCACCCTATTTCAAATGGGTACATGCTCCATAATGTAATCTAGAGAATCAACGAACTCACCCTAAAGAATCTGGCCGGGCACGGTGGCTCACGCCTGTAATCCCAGCACTTTGGGAGGCTGAAGTAGGTGGATCACCTGAGGCCAGGAGTTCGAGACCAGCCTGACCAACCTGGAGAAACCCCATCTCTACTAAAAATACAAAATTAGCTGGATGTGGTGGCCCATGCCTGTAATCCCAGCTACTTGGGAGGCTGAGGCAGGAGAATTGCTGGAACCCAGGAGGCGGAGGTTGTGGTGAGTTGAGATTGCACCATTGTACTCCAGCCCGGGCAACAAGATCAAAATTCCGTCTCAATAAAAAGAATCCGGTGAAATATTTGTGCCACTTGACAAACTAATTTTAAAGTTTGTGTGGAAGAAAATTTGCAAAAGAAGAATATATAAAATCATTTTTTTTTTTTGTTTGTAAAAGCAAAACAAGGGAAGAGTTGTCCACAAGACATGAAGTTGTAGTGTGGTGTTGAAGTAATTAAATCAGCATACTGTTGGTGCAAAAAAAAAAAAATAAATTGAATAAATAAGGGGGAAAACACATTGATGTAAACATAAGATTTCAGTGTATAGTAAGTGTATAAGAGAGGCATTTCAAATTCATGATGAAATAGACTGTTAGGGAAATGATATTGGAACAAATATCTAATCATATAAGAAAGCATAATATCACAATTGGTGACATTAAACAGTAAATGCTAAATATTAAATCATGAACTATTAGAAAAAAATATGAATTTATGATAATCACTTGGTATCTAAAATCTTTTCCAAAACAAGGTGCGGAATTTGGAAGCCATGAGGAAGTAAGAAATACAGAGATATTTGACCTAATTGAAACAAAAATAAAGTACTTTAATAATGAAACACATCATAAACAAAATTTAAAGAAGGTTTCAAACTGTGAGAAAATGATTATTCCATGGGATGTAAAAAGCACAGTACCTTTTAACTAATAAGGAACAGGCTTCCCCCTTGGGAATGCGCAAAGCCTTTGGCCAGGTTATTTTCGTTTGAAGAAACAGAAAATAATCGCGAATAACATAAAAGATCACTGTTATGAATAGCCATGGACATGAGAATTAAAATACTAATGAAACATTTTGGCTCAACAACTTTGCAATTTTTTTATTGACGATATCAAGCATCAGTGAACTTGTAGGTAAACAAATTTGTTCAATGTAACTTCAGATGATTCCGTGTAATAGTGAGGGAAACCTACTTTCACTCCTTGACCCCCAGACCCACGTTTTCTGGCTAAACACAGAAAAACCCTCACACAGCAGTCTGATTGCAAGCATCTAACGCACCCTGTAAGATTCAACCCATTCTTTGGGGGCGTTGTCACCTTCTATGCTGTCACTGAGTCTTCAGAATGCTAGTTCACCTCACGAATAGGCCATCTGCTTCTGGGTGATGGGGTATGCGGTGAGATCAGCGTATTCCCTGGGCAGGAGCCCTTGGCTGTCCTTTTTTGCTGTGAAATGAGTTCCCTGGCCAGAGGCTGCACTGGCGGGAGCGCCATGTTGGTGGAGAATGCATTCTACGAGCCCAGGATGTTGGTGATGGCGGAAGCATCACAGGCAGGGAAGGCACATCCGTGTCCACCACAGGTGTTTCTTCCTATGAGATGCATCCCTGTCTTGTCCATGATGGGGGAAGTCCAGTGTCATCAACCTGCCTCCAGATGGCCAGCAGCTCCCCACAGGGAATGGTGCCACATGGGGGCTCAGTGTTGGTTTCTGCTGCTGGCAGATTGGGCACCCAGAAGTGACCTGAGCCAAGCCAGACTTGATGAGGGAAGTCCATGCCAAGTGCTGGCACAGCCTCCATCCCTGCCACCATGGCCATGTTGTTTAGGAGCCCATTGGACAATGACAGGGATGACTGGGAAGGTGGCTGCCTGGTATCCACAGAATAGGTTATTTTGTCCACTGAGCTTTAAGAATTTCTTCCAGGTGGTTGTTCTTTCGGGGGCGTTTATTCACATGGGACACACGTATTTTCACAGTCTGTTTCCATTCTGAGAGGTCTATCCACAAACTTCTTCATAGCCAGCAATCTTCCAGTGTTGCTGTTTCCAAACCATTAGCAAATGCACTCACCTTAGTGTGAGTCTGTGCTTCTAGCCAGTTCTCACTCTGAAACCTACATACTGCTCAGAGCTCTGCCCACAGAAATGATTTTCCTTCCCCACTGTGCTCCGGCTCACCCTGAGTCAGGCAATTGTGCTCCAGCTGTCCACTTTCGGGGGTAGCAGGAGATCATGCAGCTCCATCAGTGTGTTCAGTTGAAGTTGGTTCTTCCTCAGTTGGTGTAGGAAACACCTTGAGAAGCCGTGGGCATGGCTTCTGGGGTGGGGGGAGGCAGTGCCACAGGAGGCGGTGCTGGGTGAGTTGGAGTCACCTGCTCACCCTACATGTACCTTACAGACATGCCTGGACGCCGTCTCTCATGCACCATTTCCATTTGACAATACACTGCCCACACCCAATCGACCCTGGGTCTCAGGGGATGCAAAGGGGTTCTCCAGGTGGACAGATCCGGTGAGGGAACTCCAAGTTGGAGCACAGGCACGTTGCAAAAGGACAGGGGTGTGGGGGCCTGGTGTCGCCTAAGACCTGGCTGCAAAGTTGGACAACGAAGGCTGGGAGTCAGATGGGTCTGTTAAAATCCATCCAGGCTGGCATCACCATCTGGACAGTTAGGTATGAGAGTGATTTGCAGGGGATGCGGCTGGGGAACCTGTTCCAATCAATTCGGACCTCTTGGCCAGCCCTTCAGTTGTCAACAAGGGACAAGGCAGAATCACTGAACTGGAGTTTGCCTGTGGTCCTGCCTGGAAGCACAGGGCTAGCCTAGGTAGAGACAGGCAGGGAAGCCTGTGGCCACCTGGACCTCTTCCTCACCACCTCTGTTCTCAGTAGCTACATCTCAGAAATGAGAGGTAGCGTCCACCCCGTCAGCTGCCCCCCACCCTGCTGCAGTCATTTGAAACCAGGTACTACAGGTGGGCCAGGAGGTGAGCTTTTGAGGTGTTGATAGAAAAACATTCGCACATGCTACTCCCTCATGGCACCAGAGAAAGTGGAATATTCCATTTGTACTCAATAAAAAGACACAAGCGTTCTCATCCTAACTCACCCTGCTGAACACTCTCCCTAGAGAGCGAGATGAGCAACCTGCTGGCGTGGTTTGCTGAGCAGGACGGTGCTGGGCACGCGCACGAAGGTGCAGAATTAAGGATGACACACTCCCGGGTGCTTCCAGCCACTTGGCAGTTTGCCTCATGTAGGATCCCAGTCTCCTCTCAGAGTGAGAGTGATTTCACAGAAGATTGCTTAGCTTATCCTCCAGTCAGGCTCCGGCAGCAGCAGGCAGGTGCTGAGCCATGCCCCTCCTTCTCCCGGACTCTGTCCTGGCAGCCACATCACAACTCCAGGGAGAGATGGGTGAGCCACTTTCCCTGCTGGAGTTAGGGTGGTCTCTGAGCTGTGCCTTTTAATTCTGGGTGAGTCAGGAGGATAAATTGAGGGACAAAGCTCCAAGTAGACGAACTCAATTTACTGCTGGTGTGAGTCAGGGACTTAGGTTGCATTTAGGAAAAAAAAAAAAAAACTGGATAGTGAAAATTGAATTAGATTTCTAGAAATTAAGGTAAAACAAAGAGAACAAGGATGCAGGGAGGTTGGGTCTGTGGGTGGCGCTGAGCAGGGCAGGCGAGGCTCTGGCCTGTGGTCAGGGAGGCCCTGGGGACCTCGCATAAACTTTGAGTAAGAGCATCAGGAAGCAAGTAAAGCAGTGTGGGCAGTGGCTCACGCCTGTAATCCCAGCACTTTGGGAGGCCGGGGTGGGAGGATCACTTGAGCTCAGGAGTTTGAGACCAGCCAGCGCAACATAGTGAGACCCCCTTCTCTACTAAAAAAAATACATCCAGGCCAGGCGCGGTGGCTCACACCTGTAATCTCAGCACTTTGTGAGGCCGAGGTGGGAGGATCACTGGTCAAGAGATCGAGACTATCCTGGCCAACGTGGTGAAACCCTGTCTTTACTAAAAATACGAAAATTAGCTGGCATAGTGGTGTGTGCCTGAGTAGTCCCAGCTACTCAGGAGGCTGAGGCAAGCGAATCGCTTGAACCTGGGAGGCAGAGGTTGCAGTGAGCCGAGATCATGCCACTGCACTCCAGCCTTGCAACAGAGTGAGACTCCGTCTCAAAAAAAAAAAAGTGATTTGAGATTTCTCATAAAAGTACACATAATAGCACGTAATAAAATTATCAGATGAGAAAAAGCACAGCATTTGCTCAGGATATCCGGTCCCGTGTATCCTCTGCAGTTGTTAGGCTGTGTTTCAGTAAATTACATTAAAGACATATTTACAAAATGTACAATGTGCACAGCATAAAAACTCAACTATTTAATACAAGTATAGTTTTTAGAGATTTCAGACCTCTTTGGTTCAAGCCCCACCAGAATTCCTCACTGTTTTATTTCACTCTTTAGCATTGTGATTGAAACAGATCTAGAATTTGCTCGTGTCTGTACAAGTCCTGAGGATTGCTAATGTTTCCAAAGAATAATGGTGCGTTCCTATCCATTTCAAAGGAGTCTTAGAGTCATGCAAAGCCTTCATCTTGAGCTAAGGAATATAATCGGAATAAGGAAATTATGCAGATGTGTGAAATGTATTTATGAAATGTCCACAAATGACTGGTAAAAAAATAAATTCTGTCTAATTTAAGCAAGCATTTGTTTATTCTAAGTGCTACAATGGTCCCAACGTATTAAATAATTCCCAAATTGCCTCTGTGCGTTTTGGAGGACCATCTGACTGGTTAGAAAGGCCCATTTCCACTATGCCAACTCCAAGTGCCATCAACCACTCATCCAGTAAAAGCCATTATTCTAGAATATGTCAGTACCACACTTTCTTAGTAAACATCTGTTGTGGAAATTTGCCCATGTAATTCTTCAGGTTAAAAAAAAAGTGTTTTCTCTCAAAAAATATGAGAAAAAGTATAATAAACATATCAAAATGGGTGATTTGTTTTGACTTTTTTAGGAGTCTACTACAACAAGCCTGAAAAAGGAAAATAAAAAGGCAGGAGTCTCTCTGTCCATCTCACCACAATTATTTTATCTTTGTGAAAAGATAAAATGAAAAACCACATTCTGTAAAAATAGGCTTTCTCCAGGCAACTTTCCTTGCTCATAACCACGGAGAATGTATCAAGCTGGCTGAGATAAACCTCCAGCCAGGTAGCTACACGCTTTCTAATTAAAGTGCATGAATATAAAATGATTCCAAATAGAAATCCTCAAATATGCTTATAATCTCATAGCTTCCTAGGTGTTACTTTATTACAAAAAGGCAAACAACATTTTTTGTTTTGCCTAAGAAGACTAATAAAATAATGACATCATAGAAATTAAAACCAGGGGGACCTTAATGAGTTCTTTACTCAGATGGAACCCTGTGGTTCAACAAGTCTTCGAATGTTCTGAAATGCCATACAACGTTGTGCGAAGTTTGTATCAGGTTCTCCATGTCAAAAAATAATTCTTTGAACTCTAAAAATTATTAAATCTATTAAGTGATTCAGTAGACATTGAGTATTCACTTGCTGATAGCTAATAATTGCTATAATTACTGAATGTGCCCTATTCACCACACACTATTCTAACGGTTTCATTTGTTGAGATGGTAAGTTTTATGTGTGCACTTTGCTAGGTCACAGTGCCCAGTTCTTTGGTCAAATACCAGTCCTGGTGTTATGGTAAAGGCATTTCTCAGATGTGCTTAGCACTTAAATCAGTAGCTTTTGAGTAACGTGATTACTGTTCATCGTATAGATGGGCCTCATCCAGTTAGTTGGAGTTAAGAGCAAGAACTGAGATTTCCTGAAGGGAAATTCTGCTTTAAGACTACAATATAGGAAGCCTGCCTGAGTTTTCAGCCTGCAGATTTCAAACTCAAGACTGTAACATCAACTCTTCTTCAAATTTCCAGCCTGCTAGCCTGCCCACCAGATTCTAACTTGCCAGCCCCACAATCCTGTGATTTTTTTTTTTTTTTTTTTTGAGACAGGATCTCACTCTGTCACCCAGGCTGGCATGGAGTAGCATGACCATGGCCCAGTGCAGCTTCAAGCTTCTGAGCTCAGGTGATTCTCCCACTTCAGCCTCCTAAGTAGCTGGGACTACAGGTGCATGTCACCTGCCCGGTTATTCTTTTGTGTTTTTTGTAGAGACAGGGTTTTGCTGTGTTGCCCAGGCTTGTCTGGAACTCCTGGGCTCAAGCAATCCACCTGCCTCGGCCTCCAAAAGTGCTGGGATTACAGGCATGAGCCGCCATGCCCAGCCGAGCCAATTTCTTAAAATAAATTTCTCTCTATATGTAGATAGATCTCTCGGAACATAGACAGAGGGAGAGGTTTTTCTGGAGAACCCTGACTGACACACATATATTAACTCATCTGTATATGAAACAGCCCTACAAAGGTAGAGGGGTGGTGATGGGCTCAGGCTCTGCCATCTGGAGCTCACAGCACAGACAGTGGGGGCGAACACAGGCCTCACAGTGAACAACACACATGCCAACGATGACCAGAGTCCAGTGGGAGAGAGAAGGCCCTCTGGAGGGGTAGCCATCTCTCAGGGCTGCCCAGAGGGTCTTTGTGAGAGAAGCAGATTGGCTGAGGGCTCCGAGTGGAGCAGGACTGCTGCAGGAAGGAATCTGCGAGCCAGAATTTCCACGTGGCAGAAAAAAACCAGCCCAGGCAGGAGCGGAGGGGACAGCTGGAGGAGAGCCCTGTGCTACTGGTTACCGAGCTGCCCTTCAAGGGCAAGGGCTCCAGAGCAGGACAGGCCCAGGCCCTAAGGCTGAGCTGAGATGCAGCAGTAGTGTGACCTCAGAGAAAACACCTGACATCTCCAATCCCGTTTCCACCTTCTACAAAATGCTGTGACAGTCCTTGAAGGAGTTTGACCACCTCGGGGATATGGCGTGCGTGCACTCACCGTGGGCTGGGCTGGTTGATGGTCTTGTTACATCTGCAAATTCTCAGAGCAGGAGTCATTTCCTCAAGTCCATTCAACAAAGTCCTAGCTCTGCTGCTGAAATGGGCACCTGTGTGATAGTCCCAGAGGCTCCTGGCTGTGCTCAAGGAACTAAGAGGGGAGGAGGTTGGATCCCATCTTCAGCTGGAAGCCCTCTACCCCGCTGCTAATTCTCAGCCGGGTTTCCGGGCAGAAGGAGGAAAGCAGGGAGTTGAAAGGCTCACGCCCCAGCTTGTGCCACCACACATTAGAGGTCTCTCTTCTTATTCAGAAAATGAGAGGAACAGCTGCCCTGCCCCCTCCCGGGGCTTGGGGACACTCAACACGTGGCAGTCACTGCCAAAAGGCTTTGTAATCTCGAAAGTGCTGTTCATAGGTCAGGGAGGGTGTGTGTGTGTGTCTGTGTGTATCCCAAGAGAAAGTTAGTTTCTGAGATTTACAGCTTCCAAATATAAATGCTGCTATGAGAGCTTTTTAAGTTCCTATGAATCACAATTAATGGGAACAGAGAAAAGCAAAGAAAATTGATTCTGGTTAGGAAACAAAAGGTGATTGCAGTAAGTAACCCACTAGCTTATTACACATAGGAGGGAAGCAATGGCGAGAAGGAGGGAGGAAGAGGAAAAAGAGCTTTCTTCTTCAGAGGAGGGCTGGAAGGAAGAGAAAACGGCATTGCTCTATTTGGACGTGGACATTGAATTGTAGTCAGCAGAGGAGACACTGAAAAAAAGGCCCTTGCACATTCCTCGGAGGTTTTGCTACCTGCCCAGCACAGGTGTTGCGGGAGGGTGCGTTTGTGTCCAGACTCACATATACGTGTCACACACAGAGGTCCATGTGGGAAGAAAGTAGAGAACGGGCGGGGGTGGGTGAGCTGCCGAGGCTCTGCAGCATCAGGCAGGAGTTGCCAAGACACAGCTGCACACTGAGTTTGCAGGTGCAAAAGCATCCCCTGGCCCAGCCCCACTTCCCACAAGGGCCTTCTTGGATCACTTGGGTATCTGGGATGGGTCCTGGCCATCCTTCTAGACCTTCAGCACAGCTTGGCTGCAGAGAGCGAGCTTAGAGCATGGTGCGGCTCTCAGGAAGCAGGGGGTTGCCTGCTGAGGACCAGCCCCATTGGACTCAAAGACCTTCACGGAGGGTTTGTCAGGCTCCAAGCAAGGCTCGCTGTGGGGCACGGAGATGAGCTGGCTCTGGCTCTACCTACAGCCAGGAGGCACTGGACTGGGTGAGGAGCTTTGGAGGATTCAGGCTCTGGAGGCAGCTGCCTGTGTTACTCCCACTGCATCCTCATGACTGGAACGGGTGATCATTCCGTAGATAATTGTTCCATGAGAGACTTGGAGGAGGAGGAACTGACCCAGTGAGGAATGACGGAGAGGGTTCCACGCAGCCAGAATAGGGAGTGTGAGGCAAGAAAGCCACAGACCCAAGGACATCTCGGGAGCTAGCAGCAGTTTGTCCTGATAAGGCACAGCTGTGGGGTGGAGCAAGGTGGGCGCAGAGCTGGTCAGCCCGTAGAGACCCCCAGTGCCCCGCCAGGGGCTCAACGGCCCCAGCCACCTTGGAGAAGGTCAGCTGTGCAGAATCTCAAGCATCCGCCCCCACCTCAGGCTGGGCCTTGCAGACTGGGAAACCACTCTGGCCTCTCTGGACTCCAGCAGGTCCAGATCATACCCGGGAGTTCTGCCACGGAGGCATCTGCAGGAGCTGGGTGGGAGGAAGCTGAGGAGCCCCGAGCCGCCCAACCTCCTGCCCCACAGCGGCTTCCCCCGGACCTGCCCCTCCACACCCACTGCTCTGCCAGGCCCATACCTGATGCCCCCAGCTCCACTCCCTCCGGGACTGACTGAACTCAGCCTCTCCCTGCAGGGCTTTGGAACAAGGTTGAAAACAACTGGAGCAAATTCACCCCAAAGGTCGCACTCAGAAGGGATGACCAGCGACCTCAGTCCTCAAAGGATTTCCACAAGTGTTAAATACATAAACATGTGTCAAGTGTGCAGTGCCCGGCTCACAGAGAGCCTCTGAAACCTCCCAAGCAAAGCTGAGCCACCGCATCAACACAGAACCTCAGAACCCTGCGGCCTGAGACTCATTCTTCTGAGAAGGTGAATGCCAGGCGATCTGCAGACAGTGACGGCCGGCCGGGTGAGAAGCGCTGCTTCGTACGCATTTGTCACTCACGGGTTTTTCATGCACGGAGTGAGCCACACGGCCCCACCTCCCACCCCACACACCAGCCTGCTACATTTTCTCCAGGTGCTGGGAGGTGGCGGCTGCCCCAGTAGAGACGGCACCTTGGCAGATGCCCAGACTGATGGCAGCTTTGGAGCAGCCACCCTGGGTTCCTTCTAGAACCACCACTTGTTAGCTGTGGTGTCTTGAACAAATTATTAATCTCCCTGAGCCTCAGCTGCTTCAACTACGAAATGGGATGATACTAATTTACGCACCTGGGATGGTGGCATTAAGTAAGGCATAAACTCCTAACACTGTGTCAGGCACGCAAATAGACTTATCGAGTCCGAGAGGTTATTCTTTTACTATAAATAATGATGACAGTAACATAATATTGATGACAGCGATTGAGACTCAGAGAAGTTCCATTCCTAGACCAAAATTGAAACTTGTAGGTGGTGAAGCCGGTACTTGAACTGGAATCCCTCTGAGCCCAAAACTTCAGTGGTTTCTGCTGGACTCTGCTGTTTCCCAAAGCACCGGGGTAACAAAGCAGGGGTGGGCACAGCTGAGTTCCCGTGACATTCGCTGAACCGTCCACGTGGCGTGAAAGAGGGAGTAGACAGCGCTTCAGTTCTCACTTTAGGGCCCATGTCCCCACCTGGGAAGGCCGTCCCCTAGGAGAGAGGCCTGGTCACTCTTGCTTCAGGGCAAGGGGCCAGGAGTTCACGGCTTCCAACTGTCAGATTTTCCTAACAAAGGGAGTGTTCCCTTTAAGAACAGCAACCACAATGCAAGGCCTCACCACAGAGCTTCTCCGGAAAGTGATAAAACGACAATGAAGAGATAAGGAGGGTTCAATCTAATCTCACCTGGGAGGCTAACCGTCTGCAATGCATCTTTGTCAGGGCTGCTGGCAACGAAGATAGCATCGAAATCTCATAGAACAATATCAGGGGGAGACAGGGAGACTCTGTCGCCCAAGGGTTTACATGATGGCGAAACCTTTGATTTACTGAAAAAGAGCAGGAAAATAACTCAGTGTTCAGAGGCAGTCTTTCAAGGGGGAAAATAGACTATGTCTGAATAACAATTGTACTCCTCACCTAGTACATTTAAAAATACTTTTCACACTGGGATGCTGAACAATACTACCTGTGCTCTCTGAAAACGGGGGCTCAGAGGTCAGAACCATAAGGCCCCTCCCGCCCACATTATTGTGCTCATAACAACCCAATATACCAGCCACTCAGATCTAGGCCTCCCTGTCTGGAATGCCCCACTGTGTGAATGAGGGACTCAGCATAAAAACCAGCATGAAGTAACACCGTCCTCCAGCATGGGGAGTTTGCTCTTTAGTGGGAAGCTTGGTCCAAATGTGCATGTAACCCATACTCAAATGGGACGTGTCCTCTCCCAGAATGGCAGCCAAGAACTCAGTGTTACGCCCTCCTCCTTGCATTCAGAGGTACCAGCCAACCATGAAAACCGGGCTGAGAAGTGGTTCTCAACACACGTGCATCCATCATCCATCTCCAGGCTAGAGAACTCAGGATGATGGGCCACGTAAGAGATTAAAAGGAGAGATTCATTTAGAGGGAACTGTAGGATGCTTGTGTGTCTACCACACTGACCACGGGGAGGAGGAAGAACGTGTGTCTTCTGCCAACTTAAGCCAAGTGATGGATTTTGGAGAAGGAGTAGAGAAGGAAGACGTGTATGTCCAGAGAGAAGTCACCCTGAGGTCTAGATGGAGAAAGAATAATGAGAGTTCCAGGTCCATACAAATGTTTGGGGAATACTGGAGGAGGGGGGAGAGAGAGAGAGAGAGAGAGAGAGAGATCATAGGGAACTCCCTATGATGCCATCAGTGCAGGCTGTGGGAGAGAAGGCAGGGTAGCAGGAGTGGAGACCATGGGCATTTGAACCACTTCCTCATCTAACTTGTTCCCTCAGGACCTGCTTGAGTCGATCACATATATACCCCTTCCATTTGATGATGGAATGCTGCTGTGCATGACCCACTTTATGGCTAGATGGGTAGAAAGCACCCAGTTCATGATGGGCAGTTCAGGCCACATGGTGACTTAATGACCCATAGTCAAATGCTCAGTTTCCACCAAAGCCCAGTAACAGGCCAAGAGCTGTCTCTCAAAAGGAGAGTAGTTATCTGCAGAAGATGGCAGGGCTTTGCTCCAAAATCCTAGAGGCCTCTGCTGTGAGTCATCTATGGGGGCCTGCCAAAGGCTCCAAACAGCATCCCTATCTGCCACTGACACCTCAAGCCCCATTGGATCTGCTGGATCACATGGCCCAAGTGGCAGAGCAGCCTGCACAGCAGCCTGGACCTGTTGCAGAGCCTTCTCCTGTTCTGGACCCTGCTCCAAACTGGCAGCCTTTCAGGTCACTCAATAAACGGGCTGGAGCAACACACCCAAATGAGGAACGTGTTGCCTCCAAAATCCAAACAGGCCCACTCGGCGTTGTAAATAACCTGACTCTGACTGCCTTTGGGGAGGGGAGGGAAGCATTTTCTTAGATACCTGGAGAAGACAGCAGGGGTTCCAAGACTAAAACTGTGCTACTGGGACTGTCTCACCAACATCATCTTTGCTTCTTTATGGGATCAAGCCCAATTCTTTGACAACTCCTTTTGCTGGGGACAGGGCCACCGACAGCACTGGGGTAGCATGCGACAGCTCATGAGCAGGGAAAAACACGTTTCTCCAGTGTGTCATGGGGCTGGAGGAGGCTTCCTGTGAGCTGCTTTGGTCATATGTCTAGGAGGAATATGGGTTATGACAGACAGCATGGGTCCCCTGCATGCTTCTATGGACCATTGAGTAGGGAGGGGACACAGCGGAATTCACAGCCCTGGCAGAGGCACTGTTACCAGAAAAGGGGTCAGAATCAGACCCCAAGAGAGGGTTCTTGGACCTTGCATGCAAAGAAATTCAAGGTGAGTTGTGGAGTGCAGTGAGAAGAGATGGTTTATTAAAAACGATTCCATTACAGAGGAGGCATCCACAGAAAGCAAGCAGAGGAACGCACCACCTTTGTCTTCAGATCTCCTTATGTAGGAGTCTTGTCTATGTAAAGACTAAACTAAACTGTCCTATATGTGGATGGGCAGGCAGCATGACAAACTTATAGTAGTTTATTCATGTAAAGAAAACTATCCTTGACATTCTAGTGTGTAAGTACATCGAAGCATAACTGTAATTATCTTGAAAGCGTATATTGTTACGGGTACTGGGACATCTGGACTTTCTGTTGTTGGAGGGTTTTGTCCTTGTAGGCATTAGCAAGCTGCTTCCTTAGCTGTCAGCATCTGAGGACCATGGGTGGTGATTGGCAAGGAATGTGCCTCGGCGAGTTTCAAGACGGAAGGCTGGGTGTGGTGGCTCACGCCTGCAATCCCAGCACTTTGGGAGACCGAGGCAGGTGGATTACCTGAGGTCAGGAGTTCAAGACCAGCCTGGCCAATGTGGTGAAACCCGTCTCTACTAACAATACAAAAATTAGCTGAATGTGGTGGCGGGCGCCTGTAATCCCAGCTACCCGGGAGGCTGAGGCAGGAGAATCGCTTGAACCTGGGAGGCAGAGGTTGCAGTGAGTTGAGATGGTGCTATTGCACTCCAGTCTGGGCAACAGGAGCAAAAAGGACCCTCCATCTCAAAAAAAAAAAAAAAAGGTACAAGATGGAGCTGAACTTAAAATGGTGTCACTCTGACTCTCCTGGGCTCCTGCTTCCCTGTAGGCACCAAAGCAGAGAATCAGAGGCAGGAGGCTTTTCGGCAAATCAAACCACAGATGCCCACTTCCCTAGCGCCTCTGCAGGCCGCAGCAGCTGCTCTGTGGAGAGAAGTGAGTTGAGCGCTGAGGATCTGCAGGTAAAGGAGCTGGAGACACTTCCCTGCCATTTGGGGTTTTGCGTCCTATAAGAAGAGAGAGACATAAAGAGTTAAACAACGGGTTTGAGGCTATTTTGTTTGTGTTTTTGAGACAAAATCTTGCTCTGTCGCCCAGGCTGGAGTGCAGTTGTATGATCTCGGCTCACTGCGACCTCCACCTCCCGAGTTCAAGTGATTCAGGCACGACCCACCATGCCTGGCTAAATTTTTTTTTTTGTATCTTTAGTAGAGACAGAGTTTCACTATGTTGGCTAGGCTGGCCTAGAACTCCTGGCTTCATGTGACCTGCCTGCCTCGGCCTCCCAAAGTGCTGGGATTATAGTCTTGAGACAAGGTGCCTGGCCTGAAGCCTATTTTAAAAGACTCCCTGAGTAAAAAGAAGCAAGGAAGAGAAACCGGGGGAGCTGGGAGGTTTGCTCACAGAGCAGTGTGACTCCTTTGGCTTCTGCAGGGTGAATGGAGGTTTGAGAGGTGAAGAAAATAGATACATCGGTCAGGGTGTGGATGCTGTGCTGTGGTGACAAGTAATAAACTCTTAGATGCTTGGCACAAAAAAGAATCCGCTTACATCATACCCCAAGTAGTTGGTGGGTAGAGGCAGTGGACAGTCCTCTAGGCAGCTATTCAGGAACCGGGGCTCCTTCTATCCTCCTGGGATGGAGCTAGTTTCAACACACAGCCTCCAGGGTTGCCATGGAAGGGGCAGAGGCAGGAGGATGGACGTGGAGCTTTGTTGTAAGGCAGGCCATGGAAGAGTCGTATTACGTGTGTCCTGTTGGTCAGAGGTGATCACGAGGCCCCATGTGGATGCTCTGAGTGTGAAACGTGTTCTTCCTGTGGGCCCAGAGCTGGGGGTGGTAGAATTTAGACATGTGCTTGGCATTAGGTCTGAAAAAGTCAGGGAGAGCATTTCAAGCATAGGGAACAAATTAGGCAAAGACTCAGGGGCACAAAAGAGCCAGATGTGTAGGTGGAACTGTGCTGTGCTGATTGGCAGATGGTAATTGTTGAATGAGAAAAGAGGAAGACGGACTGGAGGAGGAGGAGGGCGCAGAGCACTCAGAAAGTAACAGACCCTGTGGGCTTTTCCTCTAGGCAGTAAGTAGTTGGCAACGGAGGTGTTGGAGCAGAGGAAGGCGTGGCTCGTTTTGATCTAAGGATGAGAATTCTGGCGGTGAGGTATGAAGAAGGTTGGAAGTGGCGAGCTTTTTGGGACCCTAACACAGAAGTTCTTGTAAAGGAAAATGGTGTCTGGATTTGGGGTATAAATCTAGGGACCATGGGGTGGACATGAGCAGATGGCTGTAAAACCTTTCAGTTCGGGAGACAAATTGGATGCTGGAATATTTCAGGAAAGGGTCACTGAGGAGTTAAGGAAGAATGGATAAAATAATGTGCCCCAGTCCTTCATCCTCAAGAAGTACCAAGAAAAAAAAAAATAGCAGGAAGATACCCAGAGGTGATGCTGATTAGCGGCCGTAGCCATTGACCCGAGATGAAAGGACGAGTTTGATCTTCTCAGGTTGCTGGTATCTTCACACTCCTGCATCCACTTCTGACTCTCTGAGACAGTTCCTTGTTTCCCACGGCTTAAATTACAGTCTCTGCACTTGCAACTCCTGAAAGTCTGTGTTTGGCTCAGGTCTCTCCCATGAGCTCCAAACAGGTGTTTGCAGCTGCCTAGTAGAAAATTCCACTTGGATGCTTCCCAAATAGCATCGACTCAATCGTCACAAACTTAGAGACTTTCCTTTATAACCCAGGCTCACCTTCCTGGAGAAATATCCTCCCACTTCCCAGTTGCTTATGCCAAAAACTAGACAGGGTTTTTCACACGAACCTCTCCTTAAAGCTCAGATTCAATTACTCCATACGGTCAATACTTCCTTCCCAAATCTATTCTTGCACGATTCTTCTCTCCATCACCACTGCCAATGCCTTACTCTAAGCCACCCTGACTCCTTACTGGGGAAACCAGCTCTCTGGGGCCACTGACTGCTTCACGTCTGAGTCTCCTTAAACTATTTTCTATAACACAGTCAGGAAGATCTTTTTAAAAATGGAATTCAACAATTCGAATCATGCTATTATTGTCTTGTAATCCCTTAAGAGCTTTCCTTTATTCCTCAGTTAAATCTCAGATTTGTAGCCTGGCCTGGACTGTCCTGCCTGACCTGGCCCCTGCTAAATTTTCCTCCGTTTTGCCCCATGTTTTCCTCTGGACGTGGCGCCAGCAATTAGTTGACCTTCCTCCCTTTTTCCAAATGGGCCAGGTCCTTCCAGCCTTATATCCCTCGCATAGGCCAGTTCAACTGATGGCTCTTCACCTCCCACCCAGGGCTCCCTGGCAGTGTCACAGCCTTCAGAGAGCTGTCTCTGACTGTCCAGACCAAGATGACACCTGGAATGCTCTTCTTTCCTTAGCAGGTCCTGCTTAAGGACAATTGCAATTAAAAGCTACAGGTCAAAGTTGTGATGAAAGTCTTTCCGTTGATGGTCAATGCAATAAGGACAGGGATTAGAAATAACTTTTGCTGTCATTAAACTCTCTATTTTAAAACTATGATTGCATATAAATGTGTTTAGTAAATGTTTGCATTTTATATTTTCGGACTTAAAGCAGGACTATATAGAGGTATCATCTTGGTTAGAAAATTGGTTCCATGAACTTCCCAGTATACCCAAGACCATATTTCAAAATTGGAATCTTCAGCACATCATGAGTTTTCAGCCTTTGGGGCTCATGGGAGGCAGCAGAGCCAGGGGATGAGAACCTGGAGTCAGGCCAGACGGCCTCATTCCAAATCCCTGCTCTGCCAACTGTGTGACCTGAAGAAAATGTCTTAACCTCTCTGTGCCTTATTTATTTCGTATGTAAATTGGGAATATAATGGTATTTATACCATAGGTTGGCTGCAAGGAAGAAATAAAATAACTGATGTAAAATATTTAGAACCATACTTGACATATACTAATTGGTTATTCTGTGTTGCTGTTATTGCTGTAATAACAATTTTAACTATAGTAATCTTCTATTGTAATCCTCATATATATGTTTAACACCATATATATGTCATCGAGATACATAAATAACAAAACATGAGGCAGAAGGAGGTCGCATGCAATTAAAGGGCTACAAGGGTCTAGCTTTTTCTCAGAGGTGTTACGGTATTAAATTTGACTCTAAGAAGTAAACAATGAAATTAAATTAAAAGTATAGGGAAAAAGCTAGAGGGGGAAAGAAGAGTGATGAAATATATTTAACTAATTCAAAAGAAGGCAAGAGGCTAGTCAAAAAGGAAATAGAATGTGTGGAAAAAATAAAAAAAATAGTAGACACAAAATCCAACATGTCAGCAGCTACTTTTAATGTAGAGGAAGTAAAAGCAGCAATTAAAATGCCAACATTGTCAGGCTGGATAAAAACCAAAACAAAGTAAAACGTAAATATAGAATGTTTACCAAAAACACACATTAAATAGGAAAGGTTAAAAGTAAAACGATGGAGTGAGTTACCTGTCTCACAATAATAACTAAGAAAGCTGGTAGAGCAGAACACGGACGAAGTAGGGTTTAGGGCAAGAACATTTATTGGGAATATAAAGGCATTGTTTCCATAATGGTGAAAGAGTTAACCCACAAGGCAGTGGTAAAAATATTGAATTGCTAGTGTCTAATAACAGAGTTTCACAAAAATACAGCAACATTCACCAATCAAAGGATCAAATACATAAGGCAGAAATCATCGTGGAAGATTTAACACAGTTATTTCAATAATGAGTCAAATAAGCGAACAAATAAGAATACAGAGGATTTCAACAAGGTCAACACGTTTGGCCTGAGTGGGACACACAGAAGGCCGCCTGTAGCAATGACATACTCAGTTTTCAAGTGCACCCGGCTCATCTGCAAACACTGACTACAGCTGGGACAGAAAGCAAGTCCAGAATTTCTCAAAGAATTGACGTAATTTTGAGTATGAACAGGAAGGTGACCAGGAAATGCTAAATATTTGGGATGTAAACAATACACTTCTAAATAGCCATGAATAAAAGAAAAACATTACTTTGAAAATGAAACAGAAATATGTTGAATTAAATGATAGTGCAAATATAAGGTACAAATGTGTGGAATGCAGCTAAGTCTGTGCTTAGAAAGAAACTTATGCCCATCCATCTGGATCCATATCTAGATACCTGCCTATATCTAGATATTTATGCTTAGATATTCATATCTATATTTAGCTATAGAAATACATACTTGAAACAACTGTTAAGATGTCTAAATAGAGATATGCAGATGTAGATACAGAAGATTTGAATATGATTAGCAAACAATCTAAATGACACATATAGAACACCGCATAACACTGCATACAAAAAAGACCAGAGTTCAGTTTTGCACTTACCTACATACACATCTATTCATCTGAATATGAATATTTAAAAATCAAAGGAAAAAAACAACAAATTAATACCAAATAAAGTAGGAAGGAGAAACTAACAATGATAAGAAGATAGAAGTTAAGAAACTAAAATTAAAAAATACAAACATGCAAAGAAAATCAATGAAAGCAAAGCTAATATCCCCAAAATAAGATAATCGTTAAACTCTTAGCAAAACTAAAGAATAAAGGTGAGAAGGCACGAATCACTAATTTTGGAAAAGAGAGAGGAATAATCACTGTAGATCCAATAGATATAAAAAAGGCATAGGGAAAATTATAAACAGCTTTTTAAAATTGATATGAAAATTTAGATGAAATGGACACTTCTACAAAACACAAAACTTACTAAAACTGACTAAAAAGAAATAGAATATTTTAGTATTTATGTATCTATTAAATTATTTAACCTATTTTTTTTTGAGACTAAGTTTATTTTTGCTTTTGTTTCCCAGGCTAGAGTGCAGTGGTGTGATCTTGGCTCACTGCAGCCTCTGCCTCTCCAGCTCAAGCAAGTCTCCTGCCTCAGCCTCCATAGTAGCTGGGATTATAGGCGCCCACCACCACGCCTGGCTAATTTTTTTAATTTTTATTTTTAGTAGATATGGGGTTTCACCATGTTGGCCAGGCTGGTCTCGAACTCCTGGCCTTAGGTGATCCTCCCGCCTCGGCCTCCCAAAGTGCTGGGATTACAGGCATGAGCCACCACGCCCAGCCTATTTAAACTATTTTTTTTTTCAAATCTCTATGAACTCATAGTTTTACTTATAAAGTGGAACAAATATAAGGAAGAAATAACAGAAAACTTTTGCAACATCATCTTGGGAACATAAAATAAGAAAATACCATCAAATTAGTTAATAAGGTCAACGTAACCATGTTTCCAAAACCTGACAAGGGCTTTACAAGAATGGGAAATTACAGGCAAATTTCTCAGACTTAGATGAAAAACTCTAAGCAAAATATTAGTAACCCAAATATAGCAAAATCGAAATAGTACAATATAACATGAAGTTGGATTTTTCCAGCAGTGCGACCTTGGATTACCATTCAGAAGTCAGCTAACGTAGTTCACCGCAGTGATAGAATAAAGAGAATATCATACATTTGATCATCTTGTTCGATGCAGTAAAAACATTGGATAAATTCTATACTCACTAAAAGTATGAAGTAGAAAGCTATAGTTCAAAGAAAACATTTTAAAGCAAATACATTGACTCCACCTAAAGTGTACACCAATACTTCTGCTTCCTGTGGATGGAATATCAAGGATTAGACCTAATTTCTCATATAAAAGTAAGTAGAAATTTGAAAACTTAACATTTGGAACAACTCTTTCCAAATATTGGACAACAGGCAGCCCAGGACTGTGATTTCAAAGAGAAGAGAAGTAAAGGCGAGTCTCACATGTGCCGTATTTCTTCCCGAAGACAATTCCTGCTATGCGGATGTGGTAATGAGAAATGCAAAAGAGTCTGGGAGCGTCAGAATTAAGACAGCGAAAGGCTGAGGCGTCTAAACTTTGCAGGGAAGTGCTATAAAAAAAAGCAGAAACAGTGCCCAGGAGTCTATATGGGAATCACCGTGGGTCTTGGCTGAGTACTAGTCATGCATGCCTAGAGGGCAACTTCATAGAGCCAGGCAAAGGATGCCTGAGGACATTGACATTAACATTTCTGAGAACCCACATGGGGGAGGAAGACATTCAAGCTCCAACCAGCTAGAAGGGAGGGCCCTCAGAGGTTACCTGGGGTATTCAGTGGAAGGCTCTGTGGAGCCTCACCTTAGCAGTCAAGTGGAACTATCCCCGTACTGAAGGTTCCTCTCCACCATCCCCAGAAAAGCCTAAAATGTAACCTGAATGGATCAGACTGGACTGCAAATAACTTGATTTTCTGCAAAGTAGAGTAGGCCCAACATTCTCTGAAGGAAGACAGCACACATCACCATGGCAGGCATTCAATCAAAGGACTAAACATCCCCCAAAGCCAGGAAATGTGACACACAATCAAGAAAAAAGTCAATAAATCAATCCCAGGCACTACAAAAATGATAAAAGTCAAAAAGAAGCACATTAAAACACCTACCATAAATATATCCAATTATTTTTAAAAAAGGGATATATAAAAATGAAATGAATCTTCTAAATGCTAAACATGTATCTGATATGAGTGTTTCAGTGGGTTGGATTAACAACAGATTTGAGACTACAGTAGAAAATATCAGTGAACTTGAAGACAGACATAGAATACACGCAAAATGAAGTAATGAGAGAAGAAAAGAAAGAAAATGAGCCTAATTGAGCTAGGGGCAATATTAAGCAATTTGAACTATGTAAATTTGTGTTGGAGAAGGGGTGGAATTTCAAAAATAAATTTGAGGTGAAAAGGGCCAAAAATTGTTTAAGTTTGATGAAAATGATAAACTCTCAGAAGAAGAAGCTCAGTGGACCCCACACATGAAAAATACAAGTGTGCCCGCACACACACACACCAATCACACACACACCAATCACACACACACACACCAATCACACAGACACACCAAGACATATCATAATAAAACTGTTGGAAAAAAACAGTTATAATGAGAAACAGCTTAAAAGCAATGACACAAAAGTCCAATAAAATATAGAGCAATAAAGATAAGAAAATCAGAGATTTCTCATGAAACTGCAAGCTAGGAGACAATGGAACAACAGATTTAATATGCAGAAAGAACAATGTAATCTCGAATACAATCTACATGCAGTGAAAATACCCTTTAAAATGAAGGCAAAACAAAGACTTTGTCCAAGAAAGAAAAGCTGAAAGCATTAATAATCTCCAGCAGACCCACACCACGGGGGTTTTATTGAAAGTTCTTTAGCAGGAAGGAAACTGATACTAGAACTTGGCATAAAGAAATAAAGAGCAACGCAATAGTAAATCTACCCTAAATTTAAAGTGTTTTTTTGTTGTATTACATTTTATTAACAGATTGTTGGCTTTTTTCTTTCTTTTTCTTTTTCTTTTTCTTTTTTGAGATGGAGTCTCACTCTGTTGCCCAGACTTGAGTGTGATGGCACGATCTTGGCTCGCTGCAACCTCCACCTCCCGGGTTCAAGTGAGTCTCCTGCCTCAGCCTCCTGAGTAGCTGAGATTACAGGGACGCACCACCAAGCCCAGCTAATTTTTGTATTTTTAGTAGAGATGGGGTTTCACCAGGTTGTCCAGGCTGGTCTTGAACTCCTGACCTCAGGTGATCCACCTGCTTCGGCCTCTGAAAGTGCTGGGATTACAGGCATGAACCACTGTGCCTGGCCGATTATTGGCTTTTTAAAGCAAACGTGGGGTTTGTAACATATGGAAGTAAAATGTATGACAGAAATAGCATAAGGTGGTGTCTTCGTAAGTCTGTTTACAAAAGTGTGTAAATATTCATTAAAGGGCATATTTTGATCATGACTGTTCTGTATGCTATACATAAAAAACTTTGCCTAAAACCAAAAAGAAAAGGATACTGCAGTAGATCATCTTACTATTTAACAATATGCGTTCTAACATTCTCACCTCTCTGGGAGGAAATGACTTTATGGATATATTCATGGTGGATTTGGCCATATGATTTCCTTTGGCAAGTGGAATGTGAGAAAACATGACAATATGCCAGCTCCAAACAGTGGCTTTATAATGTAATTCAAGCTCACTCCACATCTTTTGAGCTCCTCTCTCTACCATGAGAACAGCAATATACAGGTTAAATCTTCTGTCTGTACCCTGGACTCCAGGGAAGACCTGAAACTGACACCACCCTAGACATGAGCAGTCAGAGCCGATGCACAGGCCCAAGAGTGAAAAATGATTATGGTTTTAAGTCGTTGAGTTTTTGGAATTGTTCGTTATGAAGCATTGTTGAAGAAAAAGCTGACTGATACAGAATTTAGGATAAATAAGTGGAGTGCTACTGTAACAGAAACCTAAAATACACTGTTTCTTGGTATTGTTTTGCAGACAGAGTAGCAGGTAGCATGGGAACCATAAAATTAGTCTGAAAAATTACAACCTATATTGTGCAGTAGTAAAATATTTGGCAAAGTACTAGCCTGTAGTAATTTATAAGGCAAAAAAAAAAAAAAAAAAAGGGGGCCAGGCGCAGTGGCTCACGCCTGTAATCCCAGCACTTTGGGAGGCCGTGGTGGGTGGATCATGAGGTCAAGAGATCAAGACCATCCTGGCTAACAAGGTGAAACCCCATCTCTACCAAAAATACAAAAAATTAGCTGGGCATGGTGGCGGGCGCCTGTAGTCCCAGCTACTCGAGAGGCTGAAGCAGGAGAATCGCTTGAACCCAGGAGGCAGAGCTTGCTTGCAATGAGCTGAGATGGTGCCACTGCACTCCAGCCTGGCAACAGAATGAGGCTCCATCTCAAAAAAAAAAAAAAAAAAAAAAAAAAAACCTAATGAATTTGTGACTCTGGGCAAAGATATTTCAGGACAGACCATACTAGTGTCAGTTAAGCATTATGAGTTGCATTTCACAGGGTTTTACTAGGAAGTTATGAGTTAAGGAAACAAATGGCCATTTTACAAGCAGAAAAGGAAGAGAATAGAGAAATCTAAGACGTTCTTGGACTTGACAAGTTAAGAGAATGGGTTTCTTTCTAACCACATCAAGAGTGGTCAGTCATTAAGGCCATGGATCTCATATCTTTCTTAAGATATTTGATTGGGTAAAAGTGGCTCTTGATGAATTCTTTCAGTTAGAATAAATGTCTCAAGAGTGTGATTCCTGAGATACCAGATAAGTTCAAAGTACCTCCTGTAAGATTTGAGGTGTAAAATGGCCTTTAAGAGCCACATTTCTAAAGGCAGAAAGAAGGAGGAGAAAGCTATTTAGCTACCATCAAGGGCATAGTTTCCAAAGGTTTTTTCAGGGATAGTTTTCAAACGCCTTCTTCAGACATGGCCTAGAAAGATAAGGATAACAGGGCTGGGCGCGGTGGCTCAAGCCTGTAATCCCAGCACTTTGGGAGGCCGAGGTGGGTGGATCACGAGGTCAGGAGATCGAGACCATCCTGGCTAACATGGTGAAACCCCGTCTCTACTAAAAACACAAAAAATTAGCTGGACGTGGTGGCAGGCACCTGTAGTCCCAGCTACTCAGGAGGCTGAGGCAGGAGAATGGGGTGAACCCAGGAGGTGGAGCTTGCAGTGAGCTGAGATTGTGCCACTGCACTCCAGCCTGGGTGACAGAGCAAGACTCCATCTAAAAAAAAAAAAAAGAAAGAAAGAAAGAAAAGAAAGAAAGAAGGAAAGGAAGGAAGGAAGGAAGGAAGGAATAACAGAAGGAACTCTTTGAAAGAGAAGTCAGGAGCGATGGAGAACAATGAAATAGAACCTCAGCCTAACCTGCCAACATTCTTTCCCTGATAATAGGGAACTGTGGAACACCAGCCAACTGGGTTTCAGAATTGCTATGGGCCAGCGACTGCAGGGTCCTCCCTGTTCTTCCCCATTCCAATAGAAATGTTCAAGACAGTTGTCCTGGTCGATGCCACCATTGTTTTTCAGCTCTGTGAGGAACATATCTTTGAAAAAATCCTTAGGTCTCCAGACCAAGAGAAGTCCCACCGAGACCGGATGAAAAAATTGTAACATTTGAGCTTTTAATTGCTGCACCTTGATTGGGTGATTCTTTTGAAATGTTAGGGAGAATGGAAAATGTTTATTTGTGACTGTTCAGAAAATATGCACTCTCTTTTTCCAGCACTCTGCTCCACTCCCCTGCCCCAGAAGGGTGTACTTTCCTGCATCATTAATATTGGACTTGGTAATTTGATTTATTTTGGCCAGTAGAATGTGGGCAAATATGACGGCATGGCAGTTCCAAACAAAGGTTCTAAGAGACTTTACAAGTCTCCAGTGTTTATTTTGTATTCTAACATCCACCACAAGAATATCACAGCTCAGACTGTGTCTGATTCTTCAGCCTGGGTCCTAGAATCAAAAGTCACGTGGAGCGTGCCTGAACTTCACGAACTCTGCCTGGAGCTGAGAAGTTGATGTGAAATAAATGTTTGTTGTTTCAGGCTACTGATATTCGGGAGGGTCAGTTGTCAAGCAACATTCCTGCAAGAAAATCTGAGTAGAGTAGTTCTTCCTTATCTATAGGAATATGTTCCAAGACTCCCAGTGGATGCCTGAAACTGCAGATAACACAGACTCTACAGATACTATGTTTTTTTCCTGTACATGTATGCTTATGATAAAGTTTAATTTGTAGATTAGGCACAATAAGAAATTAACAATAATAAAATAGAACAGTTAAAGTGATCTGCTGTAATGAAAGTTATATGAATGTGGTCTCTCTCTCTCTCAAAATATCTTACTGTACTATACTCTCTTTTTCTTATGATGAGGTGAGATATAAAATGCCTATGTGATTAGAGGAAGCGAGTAAATGGTGAAGACATTGCGACACCGTGTTAGGCTACTGTTGACCTGATGTCAGGAGGATCATCTGCTTCAGGTGATCCTGGATCATTGAGCCAAGACAACATCCATGGTTGGATGGTAGCAGCAGACAATGTCAATGACTGATAGGTGGATAGCATGAACATGCTGGACCGAGGGATAATTAATGTCCCAGGAGGCATAAAGTGGGACAGTGAGAGATTCCACCACACTACTCAGAACTGTGCAAAATTTAAAACTTAGGAATTGTCTATTTCTGAAATTTTCCATGTAATATTTTTGGACCATGGTAACTGAACTGTGGATAAGGGGTGACTACCATAATACAGATAAACAACAAATGGTACTGATGAGAACAACTAGTTGAAAGAAATAATCTTAGCTCAATACTGTGCAGCAAAACATACACATGTATTAAAAATGGAGCATGTTTAAAGCAAACAGAAATGTGAGTAAAATATGGATGCAAATAAACAGCTGATATCAGAGTATAAAAGGCATTTGAAAGAAATAAATTACTTCAAGAAATCATGGAGAAAATTAAAATAGGTTAGCCTCAAAATATTTAACCTTCTGAATAATTGAAAAATATTAATGAAATTAAAATTCACAAATCATGGAAATGTTTCTCAAATAAGTATCATCTAACCCATGCTTTAGGGAACATGAGAACTGAAGAGGTAAAATGACTTTCAGGTCTATGTGCAGAGGGTAGATAGAACCTAAAACTGAGGTCTATGCTCTGTCAGCAGACATCAGGATAACTGTTAATAGTAGCAAAACACCTAGTACCCAGAGACTGGTCCTTATCCCTGGGGCTCAGAGCACAAGTTCCTTTAGGTTCCTGATGTACTAGGCACTCGTCTGTCTTTTTGACAAGGAACCGGAGTTATCATGTATTAAATTCCACACATGCAATTGACTGCCCAGCACAAATTACACCTTTCAGAAACGTCATTGTGTTGAATAGTGAAAAGCTATTCCCAGGGTGGAAAACACGAGATTTGTTATTACAGACAGGGATTGGAAAACAAAACATTGTGAAATTAAGTGTTTCAGATGGTTTAAGCACAACAACGATGATACTAGAAATCTCATTCATTGTCATTCAAATCTCCATTTTCAATGGAGTCCAGAGAAGAGAAAATAGCTAGGTACAAACTCAAGTTAGCCCGGATTGAACTAAATAGCATATCCTGAACAATGAGCCCATGGGAGGTATTTGTGAAATACTTGAGAACCTTTCTTATTGTGTTTGGTAACTTTGAAAAGCAGATGATACAGCAAGCACCTCTTTACTTTGTCTAGGTTAACTTAGAGATTTTCTCCCATGGGCTTGAAGATGAGGCCCCTCTGTGCAATCTGGCCAGGGCCCTGGAAATTAGCATCTACTGTAGATGACCCATGGGCTAAGGTTCATGGCAGGCCATGGAATGGAGGGAAATGAGAAGGTGAGGCAGAGAATCTGCCACCTGGTGTTCATGCCCTTGTACAATCCCTTCCTCTTCAATGAGGCAAATACAATGTACCAGCAAATAGAATACGGCAAAAGCCATGGAGTGCCCCTCCCACCATTCTAACACGGGTATGCAAGTCTCCATCTTATCCTTAGACCACACACTTTCTTTGCTGGCTAGATGACCTTAGCAACCTTACTGGGGAAACCCACGTGGCAAGGAGCTGCAGGTGGTCTTTAGAAGCTGTGGGTGTCCTCGAGGAGCTGTAGGTGGTTTCTAGGAGTTGTGGTGGCCTCTGGGAGCTGCAGGTGGCCTCTGAAAGCTGCACATGACCTCTGGGAGATGTGGGTGGCCTTCTGGAGCTGCCAGTGGCCCCAAGGAGCTGCAGGTGGCCTCCAGGAGCTGTGGGTGGTCTCTAGGAACTGCTGGGGAGCCTCTAGGAACTGCTGGGGGGCCTCTAGGAGCTGTTGGGGGGCCTCTAGGAGCTGCTGGGGAGCCTCTAGGAGCTGCAGGTGGTCTCTAGGAGCTGCTGGGAGGCCTCCAGGAGCTGCGGGTGGCTCCCAGCTTACAGCAAGCAATAAATCAGACTTCAGTCCTACAGTCACGAGAAACAGATCCTGCTAGTGTTCGGAGGGAGGCTGAAAGCAGATTCTTCACTATCCCGGCCTCCAGGTGAGCCCCAGCTCTGGGTTGCAGCCTTGTGAGACCCTAAGCAGTCATGGCCCAGTTCAGCCACTCCCGGACTCCTGACCCAGGGAGCCTGTCAGATGGTGAGTGTGTGTTGTTGAAGCCATCAAGGTCATGGTGGTGACGATGCAGCAGCAGGTGGTTAATACAAAGGGGAAGAGAAGCAGGAAATGGCGAGTAAGGGAAGGGTTGGGTAGGGCAGACCAGTCTCCTTTTCAGCCAGGACTGTTACTTTTAATTTTACTGTGAGTGAGATGAGGATTTTGAGCAGAGGAGTGACATGATCTGATGTCTATGCAGTAAGAAACACTCTGTGGCAGGGTCCGGACTTAGTTACTGGGGAAAGAAATGCTGCGATTCTGGATCTACCGTGAAGGGAGGGTGGAGGGTATTTGGATGATGCCTTGGTTGTGGGGTGTGAGTAATAGGAAAGTTGCAGTTGACTCCAGGGTTTTCAGTGTGAGCCACTGGATGAATGGATGGGTTGCCTTCTACTGCTGTGGTGAGGTCGTTTTGAGGGACAGGAGCTGACAGCCCTACGTGGGGCGTAAATGGCCATCCGAGTGGAGATGACAGCCAGCCAGACCCACTGTCAGGACTCTGCAGTTCCAAGGTGAGGTCTGGGCTGCAGAGGATCTGTGGTCCCTAAAGTAGAGACGTCACATAAAGGCAAGGTGCAGTCAGTGTTTGGGGAAGTGTAGCTCTGAGCGTGAAAGTTGATCCTGAGCTCCTTGGATGACCTGGAGGAAGGTGGAACATGCTGGCACCACAAATAGAGTTGGAAAATGGGGGTCTCATGTGCAACCCTTTTGTCCTGCTCAGTTTTGGTGTGGGTGGGTTAGAAGTGTGCTCTCCGTGGACCGCAATCCTTGAAAATTCTGGCTTTAGTTTTGCTCACCAGATATCACCTCTCACCATGCCTCTCTTCCCAGGAGCACTATTTCAGTGAGAAGCTGGAAGCTCAGCAGCTGGGCAGAGGATGTATCACTCTTAGGCAAAAGAAGGGAGAAAAAAACCAGAAAAGGTCCTCTTTGCCCCAAGTGCTTTGCATGCATTAAATCTAAGGAGACATGTGTCTTTAAATCTGGATCCTCAAATCAATCACTTGCTGCCAACATGCTTCTGTGTTCAAAGTCAGTTACCATCCGATGCTTCTGAAAATAGACCTGTGCTGACCAATCATGACTCTTATATAAGATTTAGTACTGACTTAAGCCTGCACCAGCCAGGAATGTGATGTGACAGGCTGGATGGGAGCAACTCCTAGTGATGGATTTCCAGCCAAATGAGAGGCGACTCTCTGGGTACACTGAGAGCACACCTCAGCAGGCAGGGTCCTGCTCTGGGGAGAGTTGGTGGCATGGATGCACAGAGCTTCATGGGGCTCTCATGAGTCCTCCTGAGCAGGCACCAGGAAGCCTGTTAGTCGCATCACAGCTTTGATGTGGGCTATGGCCAGTCAGAAGCAAGTCCAGCAGCAAGGAACCAGGAGAGACCAGAAAGTCCCTACAGGAGTCTAGCTTGGTGGGTCCATTGGCCCCAGCGAATGTCTCTCCCCAGCCACACCCTGTCCAGGGGCATGCCAGGGTTGTAGGGTGATTCCCTCCTTCCAGGCCATGGGAATATTGACAGGATTGGGAAGGAATTTAGTCCCATCCTCCTTGTTGATGAGAGGAAGAGACATAGAACATTCTCCAACCCAAATGTGGGAGGAAGCCTGAGCGGGGCACCCTCACAGCCTCTGCAGGTAGCTCCTTGGCCAACCTCCTTCTGCAGAGACTTCCCTGTCCTTGTGCCAGGCTTGACACTGACGAAGGCAGGTGGGCCAGAACCACCCCAGGCCATGCTGTGGAATTCTACACCAAAAACCCCAGTCCTGTGGGTCAGCCCTGACCACTGCACCTCCCCAGCAGTGCCCTTCAGGTCTTCTGCTGGCAGGTGCCAGCAGGATGTCTCAAGTGCACCTCAGATCACTGTGCTCTGCCTAATATCCCCACTTCTCCTGTGTTGGGTCCTGAATGCCTCTCCTTGGGCAGAACACTGATCCATTCCTGCTCACCTCAGAGGCCTCAATGTGCACAGCTTCATCTTCATCATCTTCATCTTCATCATCTTCATCTTCATCTCTTCATCTTTATCTTCAGCTTCTTCTTCATCTTCATCATCTTCATCTTCATCTCTTCATCTTTATCTTCAGCTTCTTCTTCATCTTCATCATCTTCATCTTCATCTCTTCATCTTTATCTTCAGCTTCTTCATCTTCATCATCTTCATCTCTTCATCTTTATCTTCAGCTTCTTCTTCATCTTCTTCATCTTCATCTTAATCATCTTCATCTTCTTCATCTTCACCTTTATTTTCATCATCTTCATCTTCATGGTCCACATCCAGCCACCTGGTTTACCAGAGTGTCCCCGAATGGGTCCTACCCTCTCCTGCTTTCTGTAATTACTGAATGACCCCAAGTGGGTTGGTTGATGTCTCTGTGCCTGAGTTACCTCTTTCTACTGCCGGGGATGATTGACAGTGTCTACCTTCCAGGGTTGTTTTATGATATGAATTAGAAATAATGACTGTAGGGCTGGGCGTGGTGGCTCACACCTGTAATCCCAGCACTTTGGGAGGCTGAGGCAGGCAGATCACTTGAGGTCAGGAGTTCGAGACCAGCCTGACCAACATGGAGAATCCCCGTCTCTACTGAAAATACAAAAAAATTAGCTGAGCGTGGTGGTGCATGCCTGTCATCCCAGCTACTTGGGAGGCTGAGGCAGGAGAATCGCTTGAACCCGGGAGGCGGAGGTTGTGGTGAGCCAAGATCGCACCATTGCACTCCAGCCTGGGCAATGAGAGCGAAACTCGGTCTCAAACAAAAAAAAAAAAAAAAAAAAAAAAAAAAAAAAAAAAAAAAGAAGAAGAAGAAAAAGAAAAGAAATAATGACTGTAAATGCTGCTTAGCCTAGTGCTTGGCATACAGTAGGAACTCAATGAAAGGGGGTCATTATTATGGGCTTCTCAGTCCCCTCTCTGCTGGAGCTGGCTGCCTCTTTATCTATGCTTTAGTACTTGGCTTAGAGAAATCCTCCTGCAGGGAGCCTTCTCTGATTTCATGAGACTAAGGTGGGCTTCTCCCATGGCCTCCCACAGCCTTTGCGCTTCTCTCTGGTGCAGTCCAGGTGACATGGTGTCGTGATTGTTCACTAATGGATCACTCTTCTCACGACAGGGTCTGGAAGGCAGGGGCCATTCCTTTTAACATTCTGTGCAGCATGCCGATCGGTCACTAAATGCATGTTTGCTGAATGAATGAAAGAAACACAGCCAGCTGTCTCTGCTCAGATGGATTGCTCCTTGGTTGACCTTTCGCCTATGACGTGACCTCTGAGGATTTATGCCGAGCTCCAGATGTACAGGACGGTTCACCTGGTTCCTGCTAAAGCAAACGTGCTGCTAGCTGGCGTGTGTTGACTGAGAGACTGTTTTAGAAGGGGATTCCCTGAGTGGACACAGCTGAGTGTGGACCTCGTTTGGGTGTTTCCTTCCTTCATTTATCGATCCTCTACGGAACAAAAAAATTTTGAGTCAGTGTGGTGCCCAGCACAAAGCGAGTATTCAATGGGTTTTGACTGGGTCCAATTCCTCCCTGCTTTTATAATTTTCCTTTTCTTGAAGGTGGTGGGACAGGAAGGTCCCCGGTGTGTTCATGGGAACGCAGGGCATGCCTCACCGCCTTCGGACTTGCAGCTCCCTGGGTTGGGAGGGAGACCTCTCTGACAGACGCCCACCTTATGTTCTCAGCGACATTTCCCTCACCATGCACTCTACCCTTTTTTTTGGCTTTTTTTTTTTAATAATGAGTCATAACTCATATACTGTAAAATTCACCACGTTACAGTGCACAGTTGGGTGGATTTCAGCAGATCCACAGGGCAGTGCAGTTGTCACCTCTCTCTATGTCCAGAACATTCCCATCACCCCAGAAAGGAACCCTGTTCTTTTAAGTAGCGTCTACCCATTTTCCCCTTCTCCGTAATCCTGGCAACCACGAATCCACTTTCTGTCTCCATGGATTTGCCTCTTGTTGACATTTCACATAAGCGAGATCATTCTATAAGTGAGCTTTTGTGTCTGGCTTCTTCCACTCAGCATCGTGTTCTCAAGGTTCATTAGGTTGTGGCAGGTGTCCGTGCTTCCTTCCTTTTCCTGGCTGAGTAATATTCCACTGTGATTTAAGGCAATGTGAACATAGCATTTTCTTTGTTTACTCCTCTATTGAGGGACACTGAGTTGCTCCCACTTTCTGGCTCTTGTGAATAACGCTGTTACACCTGTTTGTATACACATTTTTGTACGAACACAGGTTTCAATATCTCTGTGCATATTGTAGTGTGACATCTGGGTCATATGGTAACTTCATGGTTGACATTTTCTTGAAGTCTCCACCGAGGCTACACCATTTTTCCATTCCCTCCAACAGGGTTGGAGAGCTCCAGTGTCTTCACATTTTTGTCAATGCCTGCTATTTTCTGGATTTATGTATTTTACTTATTAACTGTAGTCCTCCTAATAGGCATGAAGTGGTGTCTCACTTTTGATGTCCACTCCCTCTTAACTGGTAAACTTGCTCTAACCCCTTTCCCAAATCTTTAAACCATTTGTCGCCCTCGGGCTTTGTTCATCTGTCCATCCATCCATCCATCTGCACACACATACACACCGTATACACATACACACTGTACACATATAGACACTGTATACACATATACACTCTATACACATACTGCACACACATACACACTGTACACACATACACACTGGGCACAAATACACACTGCACACACATACACACTGTACACACATACTGCACACACATACACACTGTACACACATACTGTGCAAAATACTCTGTACACACATACTGTATACACATACACACTGTGCACACATACACAGTGTACCCACATACACACTGTATATACATACACACTGTACACACACACTGTATACACATATACACACTGTACACACACACACTGTATACACATATACACTGTGCGCACATACACACTGTATACACGTATACACTGTATATACATACTGCACACACATACACACTGTACACACATACTGTGCAAAATACACACTGTACACACATACTGTATACACATACACACTGTGCACACATACACAGTGTACCCACATACACACTGTATATACAAACTGTACACACACACTGTATACACATATACACTGTACACATATACACTCTGTACACACATACACACTGTATACACATGCACACTGCACACACATAGACACTGTACATACATATACACTGTACACACATACACACTGTACACACATAAACACTGTATACACATACACACTGCACACACACACTGTATAGACATATACACTGTACACACATGCACACTGCACACACATATACACAATATAGACATATGCACTGTACACACATACACACTGTACACACACTATATACATACACACTGTATAAACACATATACTGTATACACATACACACTGTACACACATATGAACTGTACACACATGCACACTGTATACACATACACACTGCACACACATACACAGTGTATACACATATACACTGCACACACATACTATACACACTGCACACACATACACACTGCACACACGTACATGCTACACACTCATAACACTGTACACACATGCACACTGTATATACATACACACTGTACACAGACACTGTATACACATGTACACTGTATAGACATGTGCACTGCACACAATACACACTGTACACACATACACACTGTATCTGTGCATCAGGATACATCAGGAATGTGTTTATCTGGCCCCTCCTCGCCACTCAGGCCCCTCTGCACCTTGACCATTCCACAACACATTTCTCCACTTTGCATTCCACATTCCAGCCCATCGGAACCACCACCAATTCCACGCTTATGCACCATCAGAGTGTGAAGACGCCCACCCTGTGCTTGGCTCATCATTGCCCCCTGCCAGCCTGCAAAGCTCCTGCTTGAAGGAACATCTGCTCCGGCCACGCCTTGACAAAGTGGGGACCTGACCACCAAGGAGGGAGGGGAGGAAGGAGGACAGTGTTTATCCATCAGCTGTGTCTGGCCCCATCCCAGGGGGATGGAGTGTGGGCAGGGTTGCAGTAGGAACCCTGATCACACCTTGGTCTTCAGGCTCTTGTGGGTGAAAGAGGTCAGCATGTACCCACTGACTCCAGGCAGGTGTTCAGGAGTGAGCAGGTACACTCAGCCTGAAATCGTAGATGTATTTTGCACAAACCAAAAGGGATCCCTGTGGAGAAAAGCCTGAGGAAGGTGGGGAGAGGCTTGGAGTGAGCGGCAGATGGTCAGAGGCTCTTGGGGAGAAGGTGCGGGCTGGCCAGGTTTGGGAGGGCACGCCATGAGGTTGGAGGACACGTGTCACTGATCTCCCAGATGTGTGTTCTGAGCTTGGGCCCCACCCACATGGCCTCCCAGTTGACACTTTCCTATTTCAACATGAATATTTTGATAAGGCAGAAACTTTCATTTTTCTCTCTTTTTAAAATCAAATCCATCTCTTGTGATTTATTGATTTTTTTAAAAGTAAATCAATTTTTTTGTTTTCACAGCTTATTACCAGATACTGGGGTCTGGGACATGCTGAGCAAGAATTCTGTTAAAAGTATTTAAAAGTATTTTCAAATCAAATCAATAAAACTACATGGATATATTTTTTAATGTTACAAAGAACAAATGTGGAAAAACTCATCAAAACATGCTATTTGACACCAACAAGTAGAACAGCACAGCTTTGATTTGAACAGATGTTCTCAACCGTGAGGATCGAGCAAGAGAAGCTTAAGAAAAATAAGCATAAACCTCTCTGATACAAAAAGAAGCAGACTCGGTTCTGGGTCTGAGTAAGTTGGGTTAAACACACTCTCCAAATGGCTACACCTAGAAAAGCTGGACAGAAGGCTAGAGCAGCTGGACAGAACACATGGAACAACTGTTTAAAGACCCTGGAAAGTGAAGAGCAGCGGGAGGAAAGAACTCCCAAATCCGACATTCCACCAGATTAATGCAGTTTACTTTCTCCGCTACCTGATCTCTTCAAGTCTGAACTCAATGCCCTGGAAACCCAGAAATGGACACCAAAGTGCAGGCAGAGAGAATTCCAGGAGAAACTCTCTCTTTATGGCCCAAGTAGCAGGAAAACAAACTCCCATCAGAAATCCCCATTTTCCTTTTTTTTTTTTTTGACGGAGTCTCACTCTGCCACCAGGCTGGAGTGCAGTGGTACGATCTCGGCTCACTGCAGCCTCCAACTCCCTGGTTCAAGTGATTCTCCTGCCTCAGCCTCCCCAGCAGCTGGAATTACAGGCATGCACCACCACGCCCAGCTAATTTTTAAATTTTTAGTAGAGATGAGGTTTCACCATGTTGGCCAGGATGGTCTCAATCTCCTGACCTCATGATCTGCCTGCCTTGGCCTCCCAAAGTGCTGGGATAACAGGCGTGAGCCACTGTGGCAAGCCTAGAAACCTCCATTTTCTTTTCAATTTTTTCCCTCTGTTCTCTCTCACCACAACCCCTTAAACAATCATGTGGAGATGGTGGCAGCAGCCAGTGACACCCGTCCATGGGTGCAGGGCAGTCGTCCTCTCCATCCTGCAGACCTGGTGTTCCAGGAGGCGAAGCTGCACCTCACACATCCTCCCCTGGGTGCTTCTGAGCTGCATGGCCATGGACGAAGGGGTGGCTGGAAAAGTGCTTCAGCCAGAGGAACTTGGGAAAGGCTGTTTGCAGACTCCTGTGCTTAGGGTTCCCCTGCACACACAAAGCTGTGCACGCATGGGTGTTGCCTCATGGAGCATTGCAAATGTCGTGAAGATTAGACTGATAGAGCACTCACAGAGCAAGTCCTAGGTTGGCCTCTGGGTGGCCACATGTGGGAGAGAGCTGGACAGAACTGCAAAGCTTGGAAAGTGGAACTGGCCATAAAACCACAGCCAGTCCAGAGATGGTCCCTTGGAACTTGTGGCCTGGGTGTGAGCAGGTCAGCTGCCTGCAGAAACAAACACTGGACATTGTCCCTTCTCCCTGCCTCATAATATGCCATCCAGAATGCCCAGGATAGAATCCAGAATTGCTTGGCATGTGAAGAATCAGGAATATCCCAATTCTCATGGGAAAAGACGGTCAACAGACACTGATACTAAGATGACACAGCTGTTGCAATTATCTGACGAAGACTTTAAAACAGCGATTATTAAAACATTCCAGCCAGGTTCATTGGCTCACACCTATAATCCCAGCACTTTGGGAAGCTGAAACAGGTGGACAGTTTTGAGCTAAGGAGTTTGAGATCAGCCTGGGCCACGTGGTGAAACCCCATCTCTACTGAAAACACAAAAATTAGCCAGGTGTGGTGGCAGGTGCCTGTAGTCCCAGCTACTTGGGAGGCTGAGGTTGGAGGATCACTTCAGCCCAGAAAACAGAGGTTGCAGTTAGCCAAGATCATACCACTGCATGCCAGTCTGGGCGACAGAATGAGACCCTGTCTCAACAGCAACATTCCAAAAAGTCATCACAAACACGTTCAAAGTCAGTCAAAAATTAGAAAAGGAAATTTTAAGTCATGAAAAAAGCATGCATGCATGAACGTGCACACGTGCGCACACATATACTCACACAGAAACCTCATGGATAGGCTCAATAGCAGACTGGAGATGACAGAGAAAAGAGTCAGCACACTCAAAGACAGACCAAAGGAATTATCCAATCCGAGAAACAAAAAGACGGAAAAAAATGAACTAAGCCTCAGGGACCTGTCAGAGAACAATAAAAGGTCTAGTATTTTTTCACTGGAATCAAATTGAGGTGAGAGTGTGACGCTAAAAAAATAAATACACAACAAATTCCAGAAAATTTGCTAAAAACTCTTTAATTTTTGGAAATGACCTAAGCCACCAGAATGAAGAAGGGCAGCAAACCCCAGAGACAATCAACCCAAAGAAATCTGTGCACAGACACATCATAATCAATCTACTGAACACCAGACACACAAAAAGTTTAGAAAGCAGCAGGGGAAAAAAAAAAGACGCGTTCCCTGAAGGGAGAAAGCAATTCAGATGGCCGTGGCTTTCGTATCTGAAACCGTGGAGGTCAGACGGAAGCAGCACAGCGTTTTCAAAGTTCTGAAAGAAAATAATTGCCACCCCAGCAGTATATATCCAGAGAAAATACCTTCAGGAATAAAGATGAAATAAAGACATTCTCAACTGAAGGAAAACGAAGAGAATTCATTACAGCTGAACTGCTCTCAGAGAATTCCTAAAGGAAGATCTCCAGACAGAGGGGAAAGGATAGCAGAAGGAATCTTGGAACGTTGGAAAGGAATGAAATGACAGGAGTGATAAATATATGAGTAAATATAACAAATTATTATTCTCTGCTTTGAAATTCTTTAAAATATGTTCGAAGATTGAGTGTAAAAAATTGTGCCATTTTCTGGTGAGGTTTTCAATGTACGACCACGATGTGCGTAACGCAGAAGGCAATGATCGCACAGAGAGAGGGGGTCTGTAGGTCCCCGTGGAGGAAAATTTTCTTTTTTGTTGTTATTTATTTTATTTTTATTTTTAATTTTTAGGGTACATAGTAGGTGTATACACTTGTGGGGTACACGAGATATTTTGGTATAGGCACGTGATGCATAATAATTACAGCATGGAAAATTGGGTATCAATTCCCTCAAGCATTTATCCTTTGTGTTACTAACAATCCAGTTATATTCTTTCAGTTACTTTAAAATGTACAGCGAAATTATTATTGACGATAGTCCCCCTATTTGTTGTCGTATAACATGGAATTTAGAAGTAAATAGTCCGGGCCTAGGATGAGGGCCCTGTGGTGGCGTCAGGATACGGTCTCCTTCCCATTTCCTGCCACGCCCTCCGTTACCAGTGGTTTTCAGGTTATGGTCCCACAGTGGCTGCCCACCTCTGCTCATTGAATCTGCGTCCCAGGCAAAACAACAGGAGCACTCAACATAAATGTGCTCGGGCATGGGAACAGCCAGCCACATATTCCTCTTCAAAAGGCCCTCCCAGAAGTACCAGGCAGCATTTTCTCCTTACTGTATCGATCAGACTTTTGATACAAGAGATAAAAGAATTTAGTGAAGGATATTTCCACACTGAACAAAATCAGAGTCACATTAGCAAGGAAGAAAAGAAAAATAGACATAATGTAGGCCAGGTGTGTCTTTGACAACAGTTATTAAATATTTATGCAAATTTTATATGTATTGTATAATACACATACATGTATTTATGTATGTGTATGTAGATAGCATGGTCATTCTATAGTGGAAGTGACATTTTCTAAGTAGACTGCAAAGAGTTAAGTATGAACATTGCAATCCTCGGAACAATCAGTGTTTAAAAAATTAATCTCTATAAAGAGATGTAGTAAGAAACACAATAGATGATGCTACATATGTTCAAATAACCCAAAAAGAAGGCAGGGAAGGGGAAACAGAAGAATGTCAAATGGATGGAACAAAACAGAAAACAAATAGCAAAATAGTAGAACTGAACCCAAATACATCAATCATTACAGTAAATGAAAATGGGCTACACACACTCTTAAAAGACAGGAGTTGTCAGAATGCATAAAACAAGAAGAATTATTCATATTCTGCTCATAAGAAACTCACTGCAAATCTAATGGTGCAGGTATATTAAAAGGAAAAAGATTTAAAAAGGTTGTCCATATGAACACTAATCAAAAAAGCTGGGTTGGTGATATTGATATCAGACAAAATGGACTTCAAAGCAAATATATTTATCAGGGATAAAGTAAAACATTACATAATGATAGAAAAATCAATTCATCAGAAAGACATAACAATACCAAATGTATATGCATCTAACAAAAGAGCTTCAAAATATATGAAGCAAAACTGAAGAAACTGAAAGGAGAAATAGATAATCTCCCATGACAGTTGGGAACTTCAGCCCTCCTTTATTAGTAAGATATAGAACTGGCAGAGAATCAGCAAAGATAGGGAAGGGAACAACACCATCAGCCCTCTGCATCTAATTGACGTTTATAGAACACTCCACTTATTAAAAACAGAGCTCACATACTTTCAAGTCTGCATGGGGCATTCACCAAGAAAGATCGTGGAAATCATACTGAGTATGTCTTCTGATCATAATGGAATTAAAACAGAAATCAACTACATAAAGGTAACAGAAAAATCTCCAAATACTTGGAAATTAGAACGACATCTTTTAGACAATCATTGGGTCAAAAAGAAAGTCTTAAGGGAAATTAGAAAATATTTTGAACAATAAAAATACAGCATGCCAAAATTTGTGAGAGGTAAATAAATCAGTGCTTTAAAAAATTAAGGCATTAAATGCTTATATGTGAAAAGAAAGACTGTAAGTGAATAATCTAGTCTTCACCTCAAGAAACTACAAAGAATGAAGAGCAGAATATGTATAAAGCAAGCAGAAGAAAGAACATTATAAAAACGAGCTGAAATCATTAAAATTGAAAACAGTAAAGCAATACAGATTTTGTTAAGATCAATAAAATTAGTAAACCCCTAGTGTGGCTGACAAGGAAATACAGAAGAGAAGCTAGAACTACCAATATCAGAAATAAAAGAGACTTTTTTTTTAGTGCCTCTTGCAAACATCAAATGGATAAGGAAGGTATCCTTCAAACAACTCTCCACACACAAATTCAACAACTTACACGAAATGGACTAAGGCCTTGAAAACCACAAACTGCCAAAACTCCCCCAATATGAACTAGATAGCCTGAATAGCCCTATTAATAAAATTGGATTTGTAGTTAATCTTTGAGAAAGAAATCTCCAAGTCAATGTGGTTTACTGTCAAACTCTACCCAATATTTAGAAAGAAATAGCACCAGTTATATACAATTTCTTGAAGAAAAGGAAATGTTTCTACCTTATTTGATGAGGTACGCATTACCCTGATATCTAAGCCAGGTAAAGATAATACACAAAAAGAAAGCCACAGACCAATATTGTTCATGAACATATATAAAAATATCCTCACAAAACTATTAGTAAATTAAACCTGACAATGTATGGTAAGATGAATACAAGACCATCAACTTGGGTTTCTTCTAGGAATTCCAAACCAAGTCAGCATTCAAAAATCAATCAATATAATCAATTGTATTAACTGTCTCAGAAGTAATATCACATGATTGTATCTACTGGTGCAGAAAAGGCATTTGATAAAACTTAGAATCCATTCACAATAAAACCTCAAAGCAACCTAGGAATAAAAGAAAAATTATTCATCTTGTTAAAAGGCATTTACAAAAACTTATAGTTAACATTTTACTTAATAGTGAAAGATATAATTTCCCCTTAAAATCAGAAAAAAGGCTAGAGAATCCCCTTTTACCCATTCTATTCAGCATTATAATGAAAGTCCTAGCCTGTATAATAGGGCAAGAAAAAAAATAAAAGCACACAGGTTAACAGGAAGAGATAAAACTGTTCTATTCATAGACAACATGACTATATACAGAATCCCAAGAGTAGACAAAAAATCTAGAACTAAGAGACGAGTTTAGCAAGGTTAAAGAAGGTCAACATACACACATATTAATTTTCACGCATTAGCAATAGACAAATTGAAAACCAAATTTTTTAAAATGCCATTGAAAATAGGTCAAAAAGTGAAATATTTATATATACGCATAAATATAGCAAAACATGTACAGAATTTGAATGCTGAAATATGAACAACACTGATGAGAGCTTTCAAAGGAGATATCAATCAGTGAAGAGAGGTCTACTATCTGCAAGATTCCAACACGGTGAAAATGCTAACTATTCCCCAATTGGTCTATGGATTTAAAATAATTCCAGTCAAAATCCCAACATGACTTATTTTTTAGACAAAGACAAGGTGATTCCAAAATGTATATGAAATGTCAAATGAATTTGAATAGATAAAATATTTTTGACAAACAAAACTGGAAATTAAATTCCTTTATGTAAGACTTACTCTGGAGCTGCTGTAATCAAGCCAGTGTGGTGTTGGCAAAGGGATAGCTACACAGATAAGCAGAAGGCTGTATAGAGTCCAAAAATGAACCTACACAAGTACAGACATTAGACTTTGTTTTAATGGTGCAAAAACAAGTCAATGGAAGAAGCACAGATTTTCAACAAATGGTGTTGGGGCAATTGGTCCCTTGTAGGCCAAAAATAAGAACCTCAGCCTAAGACTCCTACCATATTCAAAAATTAACTCACGATGTATCACGAATCTACATTTAACATGCAAACACTGGAAAACCTTTAAAAGAAATCACAGGAGAAAATCTTTGGGATGAGAGAGTTCAGGAAAGCATTGTTAGATGTGACTTAACATCAAAAGCGTAATTCATATAAGAAAGCAACAGTGTATTTGACTTTATCAAAAAAGTAGAGCTTTTGCTGCAAAAGACATTGTTAAGAGAATGCAAAGGCGAGTGTTACGGGTTGAATTGTATCCTCCCAAAATTTATATGTTGAAGTCCTAACCCCAATACCTCAGAATGTGACCTTATTTGAAGATAAGGTCTTTGCAGAGGTGATAAAGTTCAAGTGAGTTCATTAGGGTGAGTTCTACTCTAATCTGACTCGTGTCCTTACAAAGAAAGGAAACTAGAACAAATACACACACAGATGGAAGCCCAGTTGAGGACACAGGAGGAAGACAGCATCTCATCTACATGCGAAGAAGCAAGGCCTCAGGAGAAACCGATCCTGCAGAGACACCTTGATCTCAGACTTCTGGTTTCCAAAAAATGCATGAGTGCATTAGTCCATTCTCACACTGCTATAAAGAACTACCTGAGACCGGGTAATTTATAAAGAATAGAGGTTTAATTGGCTCACGGTTCCACAGGCTGTACAGGAAGCATGGCTGGGGAGGTCTCAGGAAACTTACAATCATGGCAGAAGATGAAGGGGAAGCAGGCACGTCTTCATGTGGCCACAGAAAGAGGAGGATGGTGAAGGGGAGGTGCTACACATTTTTTAAAACACCAGACCTTGTCAGAACTCACATCATGAGAACAGCAAGGGGGAAATCTGCCCCCATGATCCGATCACCTCCTACCAGACCCCTTCTCCAACACCGGGGATCACAATTCAACATGAGAGTTGGGTGGAAACACAGAGTCAAACTCTATCAGTGAGACAGTAAATTCCCTTTGTTTAAGCTCCCCAGTGTGTGGGACTTTGTTAGGGCAGCCACAGCAAACCAACACAGCAACTTGCAGACTAGGCTAAAACATTTGCAAACCACATATTCAACAAAATACTTGTATACAGAATATGGTTTTAAAAGTCTTAAAACTTAGCAGTAAGAAAATAAATGCACCAATTAAGAAATAGACAAAAGACTTAATTACACAAAAAAGCTCTTGCACAGCAAAACAAACAATCGACAGAGTGAACAAACAACTAGCAGAGTGGAAGAAGATATTTGCAAACTGTCCATCCAACAGGGACTAATATCCAGAATTTACAAAGAACTCAGACAACTCAACAACAACAAAACCCTAAACAGTCCCATTGAAAAGTGAGCAAAGACGTGAATAGACATTTTTCAAATAAGGTATACAAATGGCCAAGAAGCATGTGGAACAATGCTCAACATCACTAATCATCAAAGAAGTGTAAATTTAAACCATAATGAGGTTCCATCTTAAACCGGTCAGAATGGCTATTACCAAAAAGACGAAAAGATCACAGATATTGGCAAAAATGCAGAGAAAAGGGAACACTTATACACTGTTGGTGGGACTGTAAGTTAGTGCAACCTTTATAGAAAACAGTATGGAAATTTCTCAACAAAAACTACCATTTGGTCCTGCAGTCCCACTACTGGGTGTACACCCAAAGTAAAAGAAATCGTGATACCAAAAAGATGCCTGCATTCATGTTGATTGTAGCAGTATTCACAATAGCAAAGATATGGAATCAATCTAAGCATCCACAAAGGGATGTTTGAATAGGGAAAATGCATTCTCTATATAGAATGGAATACTATTCAGCCATGAAAAGAATGATGTCATATCTTTTAGCAACATGGATGGAACTGGAGGACATTATTTTGAGTGAAACTCTTCAGAAAACAGAAAGACAAATACCGTACATTCTCACTGGTAAGTGGGAGCTAAATCATATGTAAAAAGCTGAATGAAAGATAATGGAGACCCAGGGTGGGGAGTGGGATGGAGACAGTACAAGAAATTACTTAATGGGTACAATGTACATTATTCAGCTGATGGATACGTTAAAGCCCTCACTTCACCACAATGCAATATATCCATGTAACAAAATTACACTTGTACCCCATAAATTTACACAAAACAGAAATAGACAAAAGACGGAAAAAGACATTTTCCCAAACGAGCACGAGGAAGGGAAATCATCACATAAAAATATTTCTCCTCATTTGCCATTGATGAAGTGCAAAATAAAACCATAATGAGACGCCGTTGCATATCAATTACAATGGCCAAAATAAAATTACTGAGAATGCCAAGTGCTAGCAAGACGGTAGAAAAACTGGATCTCTCATTTCCCGCTGGTGGGAATGCAAAGTGATGCCGCCACTCTGAGACGTAGTTTGGCAGCTTCTTCACAATTAAGCAGACACCGTATGGCTGAGATCCTGCTCCCAGGGAAAGGAAAACTTGTGTGCACACGAGTAAGAAAATTTCATGGCAATTTTATTAATGATCACCACAAAAGGGAGCTAATCCAAATGCCCTTCAGCAGGTGAATGGATAAACAAACAGATTGATCCATACAATGGAACGTTACTCAGCAACAAAAGGAAATGAACTATTGATATATGCAACAATTTGGATACATTTCAACGGCATTATGAGGAAGGAAGTCAATCGCCAAACTTTATATTCTGATTCTGTATGAAATTCAAAAAGCTTTCTGAACTTGACCTCCTTCCTTCTGCATAATGTCTTTGAAATTCATCCAAATTGTTCTTCTATCGATAGGAGGGTGTGTTTTGGGTGATGGATCTCTTCTGAATCTTAATGGTTATGGTGTTAAAATTCATAGAACTGCACATCAAAGAAGTTATTTGTATGGTGGGACGATTTAAAAAAAATAATATAAAGAACCATCAGACTCTTCCAGTGTTGCTGAGGACTGCTGGGGTTGGGGTATTGAAGGTGTGAACACTGAGGACTGCTGGGGTTGGGGTATTGAAGGTGTGAACACTGAGGACTGCTGGGGTTGGGGTATTGAAGGTGTGAACACTGAGGACTGCTGGGGTTGGGGTATTGAAGGTGTGAACACTGAGGACTGCTGGGGTTGGGGTATTGAAGGTGTGAACACTGAGGACTGCTGGGGTTGGGGTATTGAAGGTGTGAACACTGAGGACTGCTGGGGTTGGGGTATTGAAGGTGTGAACACTGAGGACTGCTGGGGTTGGGGTATTGAAGGTGTGAACACTGAGGACTGCTGGGGTTGGGGTATTGAAGGTGTGAACACTGAGGACTGCTGGGGTTGGGGTATTGAAGGTGTGAACACTGAGGACTGCTGGGGTTGGGGTATTGAAGGTGTGAACACTGAGGACTGCTGGGGTTGGGGTATTGAAGGTGTGAACACTGAGGACTGCTGGGGTTGGGGTATTGAAGGTGTGAACACTGAGGACTGCTGGGGTTGGGGTATTGAAGGTGTGAACACTGAGGACTGCTGGGGTTGGGGTATTGAAGGTGTGTGCATCAGAGCCCTACGGAAGGACAGAGACAGAGTGGCATCACGGTGTGGCCGTGCCTGAATTGCCCATTGGTGCAGTGCATGAGGCCACAGGTCAGGCCAGACCGTCCTCCCAGAGACTCACTCCTTAGCAGGTGAGTGTCAGGCTGCCGTCTCCCGGCTGACCCAGGCCCTCCTCACCTGTCACCATGCCTGTTATCCTGTTATGGCCCCTCTGCCTGGCTGCCTTCATTCTCTAGCCCTCCAACCCATCTTTTCCCCTGCAACCAATGTAGTTTTTCTTAACTGTGCGTGCAACCCATCACACCTCAACTTGAAATACTCCAGGGGTTTCTCTTCTAAAGAATAATTTGAACTTCATTTGCCTACTGTGCAAAGCACTTACAGCCCAGGCTGCACTCCCGCAGCTGCCTACAAACCTCATCCCTTCACTGATCTGTGTGACGCTGGGTAAGCCACCAAACCACGCCCACCCTGCTCCTACTTCTCAGCCTGGTATGGATAATGGGGTGACTATGACAGCCACATCCCAGAGTTATCACAGTAACATCGAAAGGGCCCACCAAAGGCTCCTTGCTACTGTTTTTATTTGGGGCTAATCCCATAACTGTTGTTATTACAAACAGGTACACACATCCAGTGCCCTCTCGGCCACAGTCACCAAGCACGTGGAATCTGGGTTTTATTCTTACTCTACCATACTATTACTTAGAACCCTTTCTTTACAGAAAGGAAATTGAATTTAAATTGCTTAAACAACAATAACAACGAAACATATTGGCTCATGTAACTGAAGAGTCTGAAGGATGATTTGGCTTCAGGCATGGTTTGATCCAGAATCTCTAAAAACATGACCAGGACCCTTGTTTTTTCTCTCCTTCCACTGGTCCTGCTTTTCTTTGTTGCCTCTTCAAAACATCTCTCTCTACATGGGAGCCAGATAGTCACCAGCAGCTCCCAAGTCCACTGGACCAGCTGTGGACGGGGACACCCTCTCCCAGTAGTCTGTCTGGACAGTTTCAGGAAACGCCCTGCTCAGGTCGCAGGACCATCGCTGACCCAAGATACTTTCTTAGGAACGTGGAGTTCTTGTCCACAAGCTGATTGTCCAGGCTGAGGTCATGTGGCTGCCTCTGTGACCTGACGTCTGAGTGGGGGTGAGGAGAAGGGTTGGGTCAGCATCGTCTAAATGGTGTGGAACAGGCAGGGCTGGGGGTCTTCATCATGGGCCCCCACACTGTGGGCTCTAGAGGGTTTCATTGCTGAGAGGGAAGTGTAGACCACTGGACAAACCAGTGACCACAGTGTCTGTGGCTGTGTGTCCTGGGACAGTTTGTAAACTTTGGTGGCCTCATTTGCAACACGGGATGACAGCAGTCCTCGCCCAGGGCTGCTGGAGCTCTGAGAGGATAAAGGCACCTACAGCACTTTGCAAGTGCCTGTCACTAGTGAGAACTCTGAAACTGTGCCTTCCCCAGCTACATCGTGTTATTATTATCTATGATTGTTTTCGTATTGCCTAGCAAATGACCTAGCCATGCTGAGAACTAAACTGATATTAGCTCCCTTCACTTTGCAGTCCCACGGACATTTCAATCACTTTATAACTCAGCGTGTTTGCAAATTCTGTCCCTTTTGCTTGGGAAGCTCCTGTTCCAACCACAAATAACACCCCATCGTTTAGTAGTAACAGCATTTTAAACAGAATTTGTGTGGCTCTTGCAGCTTTTTATGCTCTCTTCATGCCCCCTCATGGAAACTTTGCACACACCCATGGTTCTGTTGCACAGTCCCCTTTTGACATCGGTGGCATCAGAGGTCCATGGAGGATCCACAGGGCTGCCTGTCGGTCTGGCATTACCTTGTGCTGCTTACCTTGTCTGTTTTGGCTCCCAAGCCTCCAGAGGGCAGGGCCCAGGGCTCATTCCTCACGTGTCTCAAGAGCTTAGTACACGCTGGAGATTCCCAGGAAATGTTACGGTGAACTGGATTGTAAGACAATGCACAGAACACACAGCACTGTGTGGCACCTAGCAGTTGTGACATTTATCATCCCGGGTTTCTACCAGTGCCAGGAGAGTCCTGGGAAGGCAGAGTCCACTGAGAGGTCATGGGATGGAAGGAACTCACAGGCTTGGGGCACAGATGGCTCCTCTGTGCCTGTGCCACCCCTGCCTGCAGATCCCAGGTCCGTCCTGGTGCCCGAGAGTCCCCATCCTGCATGCACGGCTTTGAACCTGCTCTGGGCTAGGAATGTCAGGCAGCGTGTCTGAGCTTCAACCTCTCCCTTCATGAAACAGGAATAACATTACTGCCTATCAGGATTTCATGAGGATTAAATAAGACTGAATGAGAAAGAGGCATATAAACTTGATTTTTACTTTCCTTGGAATATAAATGCTTCTTAAAATTTTCAAAGATGCTTTTAAAATTCTGAAAGGTTAAAATAAAAAGTTTGCCTGCCCTGCCTTTCTCCTAAGACTGTGTGTGAAGATCAAATACAACAACGAAAGAAAAAAAATGAAAGGAACGTATCATGGTACCAGTTCAGCCAGTGTGGTACCAGTTCAGCCAGGGCATTACCAGTTCAGCCAGGGCATTACCAGTTCAGCCAGGGCTTTACCAGTTCAGACAGCACGTTACCGGTTCAGACAGCGTGTTAGCAGCTCAGACAGCGAGTTACCAGCTCAGCCAGGGCGTCACCGGCTCAGCCAGGGCGTTACCAGCTCCGACAGCGCGTTACCAGTTCCGCCAGCATGTTTTGCTGGCTTGAACTGAAGACATACTGAGATGTCACAACTGATGCTTGGCTGTGTCCCAAGCCATTCTCTACCTTGCAACCAGAAACTTGCAAACACAAATCTGACCATCTCCCCTCTTTGCTCGAACCCTTGGGTGGTCCCGCATGGCCATGGTGGTCAATGCCATGACCATCTCCCCTCTTAGCTCGAACCCTTGGGTGGTCCCGCATGGCCATGGTGGTCAAGGCCATCCTGGCTTTAGGATGACGCATGCCACACTTTCTGAGATCTGGCTGCAGACACTGCTTCTTCCTTGGAATGTTTTTCTTCTCAAAAGAAGCAAGGATACTAAAAGAAGCAAGTAAAAGCGTTGCCCCACGGCAGTTGACAAGAATAGACAGAAGGACAGAAGGTGCATTTCATTCAATCACCCAGAGAAAACTGTGCTCCCGGAGACAGAGGTGACACCCCCAGCTTAGCACAAGACACAGGGCAGTCAGTGGCGAATCCTGCCCTGGTAAGGTCTCCAGGCACCCGAGGCCTGGAGGTTTGTGACTAGAAAAGGAGCCAAGTTCCCTGTCCCCAGGAAGGAGCTGGACTTAGATGAGTAGTGTGAGGGGGAAAAAGAAAAACTGTGCTGTCCTCCTGCCGAAAGGCTTCAAGAGCCCCTGCAGATTCGGAGTGATAAGGAGCTTAGACCAGCAACTGCCATTTGATCAAGTTGCCATCTGTGGGATTTGCTGACTTTGAGCAGGACTCGGAGATATCTCCGTGTTACAGCCTGGTCAGGACTGTGCAGACGCGCTGTATCTGATCCTCGGGGAAATCATTTTCTGAGTAAGCTAAGCTACGATGGCTTCTAGAGACTCTGCCAGCTCCCCCAGTGGAAAGGTCAATGAATCTTCCACCAAGAAGAAATAATCGTGGAGGGACTCTGCACTTTAAACACCACTTCTGAGTTTCAAAGAATGTTCACAAAATAGTACAGCAAAAATGGAAAGAGAATGGTAGGTGAAGTTTGGGGTTCCTCTGGGGAGACATTTCTGAACTATGCAAGCTTTTGAGGGTTAAGATTGGCCCCACTCACAGTTTCACCCCGTGACAGTGTCCAGCACCTGGTGGTGATGGTTTCGTGGTGGTGGTGGGCGCTCAAGCTGTGTCACCAGGCACCATCGTCTGGGGAATTTACCATCATCCGAGGTATGGCCGTAGCCACCTGGGCCCAGACGCTGTCTTTTGTCTGGGGCTCAGACTTGATCAGACACAGATGGGAAGCTCATGAGAGACAAGCACATAATGAAAATGCCGGTGTGCTGATTTTCAACACCACAGGGCGGAAGGAGGAACCTCCTGGCTGTTGCTTACTGAGATGGGTATTTGGCAACTTACATTTGATTCCCTGCTACCATCACGCCATTGTTTAGAGCACCCACTCTTTCTGAAGTCTTGGTGACAGCCTCCTAGTTCCCAGCCCTGCCTCAGCTTGCTCCCCCTCACACCATCCTCCATCCTCTGTCGGGCCAGCGAGCCTGTTCCGTGCGGGATGCAGGCCCCTGACAATGGCAGTGTCTTACCTCCTCACCATCCTCATGCTCTTCTAGCTCTGCACTGCACCTGGAGCGATGGGGCCAAACATGGCCCATTAGCAAGGCTCCCTCTTGCCCCATAGAAAGATGAAATCAGCCTCCTTGTCATGAGATTAGGGCCAGGCCACAGCGGGGACACCACACACATGGGTTGGGTTCCACAACATGGAGTCCAAAATGATAGAAAATTTCACGACATGGCAAACTCCTTAGTATTCTGGCCATGCAGTGATGGGGCGCCTGGAATTCCTACCCCAGGCACCACCCCCTCAGTGGCTCTGCCCAATGCCGACTGGCCTCAGTTTGCCATAGGAGCCTAGAGGCCTCTCTGCCACACCAAGAACTGCTGGGTCGCTGTGCGTGTGGTCAGAGTTCCACGTGGCTTATGGCCTCAATTTAAATGATTATTAGTTAATGGATGGATGGAGGGTGGAGGATGGAGGATGGACCGCACTACCTAATATTTACTAAGCACCTGCTTTGTGCCAGGTACCCTGAAGCCCTGCTGGGTACTGCACTTGCTCCTCCAAGCGCCTCTCTTTCCATCTCCTTAGTGGCCGTGCAGCAGCAGCCGTTATTGCCCCGTGACAGATTGAGTCTGCGGAGGATCAACGCAGCAGCAGTACGTCCCTGCTCGAAGTGGCGCGGGCTTTGGGTGATGGCATTTCCCCAGCTGTGTTCCCTGGCAGAGACTGTGGTGATATTTCTGGCTTTGTTGCTATGTCAACCCCCGAGCTTGCCTCCTGTCTTGCGTCAGGGCTGGAGGCAGCCCCTCCTGAGCTCTCCCTGTTCCTGATGTGCACCGGAGGCTGCGTGCTTCGAGCAGCCGTGCCAATGAGCATCACATCACACGGCCAACTTCCCTGTGTTTGGATATCTGACCATCACCATGAGGGGCCTACTCTTAGGCTCCAGGGGCAGGCTGGACAGCCCCACTGAGTTCTCACCCGAGGGGAGAGACCTGGACGTTAGCGGGGTGAAGAACGCGATGAGGGTCCTGAGACAGAGGCCCTGCCTGAAGGGTAGGACAGTGTCTGCTGCATCACAGGTGACAGCAACTTGTTGAATGAGCATTAGCTGAGCGAGTGGACAGATGCATGATGACACGTAAAGATCTGGACTTGTTCAACGTGGGAGTGGGGCTGGGAACCATAATACCACAGCAGCACGGTTGCATGGTACAATAGCATGTAACCTGAATTGGGTACTTACTGTGGCACCAGGCACCATTCCTAGCATGACATGCGGGAACGTGTCCAGTCCACAGCAAACGTAACGCAGGCGTGTCACTGCCGTGGTGCTGTGCACTGGGGATGGCACACAGGGAAGCTGGGATCACAGAGACTACATTGAGATCTGCCCGCCTCACTGCGTCCAAAGCTGGTGGGACCACATTCTATGCAGAAGAACTATCGGCTTCATAAATGGTTTCCTGTCACTGGAGCAAATGGGAGCTGGTCCGTGGTACATGCAGGAAACTACGGGTGTGCGCGATCAATGGCTGCAGGGACGGAGGGCAGGCTGAGTCATCAGGAGGTGAAGTAGCAGTGCATGGGGACTATGTGGACAATGAGTGGGGGGAGGTGGAGGAGAACCCCATGCCTGGGGGAGAAGGATCGTGTGAGGAGCTGCTGCGACATGCTCAGGGAGAACAGCAGGTATGCGATCCTGAACCACGAGGAAGGTGGTTCCGATTCTCACAAAACCTCCAGAGCAGGAGAGGAGAAGCTTGCCAAGGGCAGTGTGGAGTGGGGAATGTTCTTACCCTGCCCTGTAGAGTCACGGAGCAGTTTTTTTTTCTGAGGACGGCACTTCCCATGTGGGAAGAGAGTGGATTGGTGCATCCAGCTGTGTTCCCCAGAGGTATCCTGTGACATGTGTCTGGGTTACTGCTTGTATTAGTCAGGTTGAGAGGCTGTAACAAAGCACCACAGACTGGGCAGCTTAAACAACAGACATGCATTTTTTCACTGTTTGGAAGGTTGGAAGTCCACGATCAAGGCATTGGCAGGGTTGGTTTCTTCTGGGACCTCTCTTTGACTTGTAGATGCCATTTTTCCCTGTGTCCTCACACAGTCATCATTCTGTGTATGTCTGTCCTAATTTTGTCTTATGGGATACCAGCCACATTGGATTAGGGTCTGTCCATATGACTTTATTTAACTCACTCACCTCTTTAAAGACAGCCTTTGTAAATACAACCACACTAGGAGTGAAGGCTTCAACATGTGGATTTCTTCAGAAAGCACGATTTAGTCCCTAACACCTCTGCCTTGGCGTCCTGTGGTCATTTACCTCCTGAAATTTTGCCTCTCCTCCCTCTTGACTGCCCCACAGCCATGGGATCCATCCTAGGATGGGTTTGAAGGCAAACATATAGCCCTGGCACAGACTAATGGGGCAAGAGTCATACCTCCTTTCTTTTCCTGTCTTTTCACCATAGGAAACCTACCTAAACTTAAGCATTTGTTTCAAGATCAAGATCAAGATTTCCTGTTGGGATGCCTGTGAGAAGCTTTGCTCAGAGGCTGTTCTCCAACCTTGTACCCTAAATCCATCAATAGGGTACAAGAAGCAGGAAGTGGAGGCCTGGGAGCTGGGCAGAAGCTGGGAGGATGCGGACACATCTCTGAAAGAGGGGGCCTGCTGGGTTTTAATCTTTAATTTGCTTTATTGGTGGGCTTCAGGCATCTAATGAGATACATGAGTTTTCTCACACAAGAGGATAATTTTACTTTTGACCACAGGAGAGAAAAACACATCCCTGGGCTTGAGACAGACAGTATTTTTATGGTATTTTTAATGCTTTTGAGTATTAAACTTTTATGGTGTTTTAAAAAATTCAGGAAGGAACTTCCAAACTCTCATGCATCCCGTGGCCTTTGATTGTAAGACGGTGTGGTAGACGGGGTGGGTGTGGACGTTAGCAGCCCAGATTCAGATCCAGACACCCCTGGCTGTGACTCCAACTCCACATCAGTCAAATGGGGTGGTGGGGTCTGTGGGGCTCTCTGAGGACTGTGTGTCACGCCTCATAACAGCTGCTCAGGAAAAGCAGCAGGGCTTAGCACTGCATTGAAAGGGCTTAGCAGATGTCTCCATGGATTGATCACTGGGGCAATGGATGTAAAACATTTCTGCTCGAATCAAACCACTGCAACGGCTTGGTTTTTTTCACTCAACAAACACAAATGCCTGCAAGGTGCCAGCCTGTACTGGTTTTTGGAGGATAAAGATAAATTGTACGCACTGTGTCCTCTGGGAGTCTCAACAGCAGACATAAAATGCAATCGAACAGACACACAGGGACCATGGCATGTAGAGCTTCTCCGGATCACTCGAAGAGGGAGCAACGAAGGGCTGAGGCTGTCCTGAGACCAGCGATGTGACTGTCAGCCAGAGAACCAGGCTCAGCTGTATACAGCAGATGGACTGAAACTCCACAGGTGGGAAGTCAGAGTGGTGGGGTGGGCCTGGGGCGGCAGACATGGCATGGCTGGACCAGGGTAGCAGAGGCAGTGTGGCTCCCTGGACACACCTGTGGCTGGGAGGTCTGAGCCCAGGCACACCTAAGCTTGGTCTTGGACTCTGCATTCGTACTGGTCGGCATCCTCACCTCATATCCCTTGGGATATAATCACGTTGGTGGGGTTGCCACAGCAACCATGCTGCTGCCACTGTCCTGAAAGTCTGAGGAGCCACTGCTCTTCAGCGTTTTCCAGTATCCAACACTGTTCATCATTTCTGCTAGAGGGCTTCTCACCTGGCTGGCAAGAGCCTCATTGCACAGCAGCAAATCAGACATTTTAGGGAGCGTGTGGCCCTGGGCTGAGTGGTGGGAGCCCTTCAGGGAAGTCGCACTTACAGATGGGACCAGACAGTGGCCTGTGAAGGAGGCGCTGGATGCTGGGTCCTTGGGCCACCTGAGATTTGGAGACGTACAGGTGAGGGTGGGTACCATGGAGCTGGAGGGCAAGAGCAAGCTGAGGATGTGTATTAGTCCATTCTCATGCTGCTATAAAGAAGTACCCAGGACTGGGTAATTTATAAAGAAAAGAGGTTTAATTGGCTCACAGTTTCGCATGGCTGGAGAGGCCTAGGAAACTTACAATCATGGTGGAAGAGAAAGAAAACACGTCGCTCTTCACATGGTGGCAGGAGAGAGACGTGCTGAGTGAAGGGAGTAAAAGCCTCTTATAAAACCACCAGATCTTGTGAGAACTCACTATCATGAGAAGAGCCTGGGGGAACTGCCCCCATGATCTCATCACCTCCCACGAGGTCCCTCCCCAACATGTGGGGATTACAATTCGGATTACAATTCAAGATGAAGTTTGGATGGGGATACAGAGCCAAACCATATCATTTCTCCCCCGGGCCCTCCAAAATCTTATGTTCTCACATTTCAAAATACAATCATGCCTTTCTAATAACCCCCCAAAGTCTTAAGTCATTCTAGCATTAACCCCCAAGTCCAAGTCCAAAGTCCCATCTGAGATAAGGCAAGTCCATTCCACCTATGAGCCTGCAAAATCAAAAGCAAGTTAGTTACTTCCTAGATACAATGGAGCTATAAGCACTGGGTAAATACACCTGTTCTGAGTGGAAGAAATTGGCCAAAGCAAAGGGGCTATATGCCCCATGCAAGTCCAAAATCCAATAGGGCAGTCATTAAACCTTAAAGTCCCAAAACGATCTCCTTTGACTCCATGTCTCACATCCAGGTCACATTGATGCAAGAGATCGGCTCCTATGGCCTTTGGCAGCTCTTCCCTGGTGGCTTTGCAGGGTACAGCCCACTTCCTGGCTGCTTTCATGGCCGGCATTGAGTGTGGCTTTTCCAGGTGCGTGGTGCAAGCTGTCAGTGGATCTACCATTCTTTGGTCTGGAGGACGGTGGCCCTCTCCTCACAGCTCCACTAGGCAGTGCTGCAGCGGGGACTCTATGTGGGGGCTCCAACTCCACGTTTCCCGTATGCGCAACCCTAGCAGAGGTTCTCCGTGAGGGCGCTGTTCCTGCAGCAAATTTCTGCCTGGACATCCAGGCATTTCTGTACGTCCTCTGAAATCTAGGTGGAGGTTCTCCAACCTCAGTTCCTGACGTCTGTGCACCCGCAGGCTGAACACCATGTGTAAGCTGCCAAGGCTTGGGGCTTGCACCCTCTGAAGCAATGGCCTGAGGTGTACCTTGGCCCCTTTCAGCCACAGCTGGAGCTGAAACAGCTAGGACGAAGAACACAATGTCCCAAGGCTGCACAGAGCAGGGGGTCCCTGGTCCCAGCCCAGGAAACTATTTTTCCCTCCTAGGCCTCCTGGCCTGTGATGGGAGGGGATGCTGTGAGGGTCTCTGACAGGCTCCAGATACATTTTCCCCATTGTCTTGGTGATTAACATTCGGCTCCTCATTATGTAAATTTCTGCAGCCGGCTTGAATTTCTCCAGAGAAAATGGTTTTTTTCTTTTCTACCGCAATGTCGGGCTGCAAATTTCCCACACGTTTATGCTGTTTCCTCTTAAATGCTTTGCCACTTAGACATTTCTCCCCCTCGATACCCTAAATCACTCTCTCAAGTTGAAGTTCCACAGATCTCTAGGGCAGGGCAAAAATACCACCAGTCTCTTTGCCAAAGTATAGCAAGTGTCAGCTTTACTCCAATTCTCAACAAGTTCCTCGTCTCCATCTGAGACCACCTCAGCCTGGACTTCATCGTCCATATCACTATCAGCATTGCAGTCAAAGCCATCCAATAAGTCTCTAGGAAGTTCTAAACTTTCCCACATTTTCCTGTGTTCTTCTGAGCCCTCCAAACTGTGCGAGCCTCTGCCTATTACTGAGTTCCAAAGTTGTTTCCACATTTTTGGGTATCTTTATAAAGCACCCCATTCTCTGTGGTATCAATTTACTGTGTTAGTTCTCACACTGCTAGGAAGAAATATCTGAGACTGGGTAATTTATAAAGAAAAGAGGGTTAGTTGACTCACAGTTCCACATGGCTGGGGAGGCCTCAGGAAACTTACAGTCATGGAGGAAGGGGAAGCAAACAAGTCCTTCTTCAGTAGACAGCAGGAGAGAGAAGTGCCGAGCGAAGGGGGGAAAAGCCTCTTTTAAAACCATCAGGTCTTGCGAGACTCACTATCATGAGAACAGCATGGGGGAAACTGCCCCCATGATTCAATTACATCCAAAGAGGTTCCCCCTGCCCAACACGTGGGGATTACAATTGGGATTACAACTCATTGATGAGATTTGGGTGGGGATAGAGAGCCAAATCATATCAGAATGAGTTGTACACTGCAGGTTCACTGCACACTACATACTCCACTGTTTCCAGAGAATGGAGAAACAGAAGTAAAAATCCCTGCCTTCAAGGGCGTCACACTCTAGTGTCAAGAGAAAGACCCAGGAAGAAATGATTGTGATGAAATGAGAGAGCTGCTCTCACAGAAGCAGGAAAACCATTGCAGAGCGAAGGGACTGGGAACACAGATGCCAGGAGACAGGGACAAATCTTCCCAGACAAGGGGGCACTTGCATGTCACTCTTGGGCTCCTTTAATGAACAAAGCGAATTCCTCCCACGAGGGAAGGATGTGCTGACCCCTGCCCTTTGAGAGGTGGGGAGGCTGGGAAAGGCATCGAGACAGCAGAGAGCAAAAGCAGTGCAGTACGGGGCTGCACAGCCAGCCAGGCGCAGGAGCTGGGCAGGGCCAGGGGGAAAAGACCTGCGGTTGGTTGAGAAATCAGGAGTGTCCCAGTGGAGTGACCAGCGTGTGGAGCCTACCTGGCATATTTAGGAGCTGAACTTCACCACCGGGGCAGGGACTGGCTGGGTGAATAAAGGCCAGGGGAGACCCCAGGGTAAGATGGGGAGGCTGGTACAACTCTAAAGGGCCCCCTGGGCTGAGTTAAGCGGTCCAGACTAGGTACTTGAGTCACCAGGACCTGCGGAGCTCTCTAAAGAGGTCGTGGTACCTTTCGGAAGATGACTTTGGGACCAAAGTGGGCCACCAAACAGAGCAGTCATGTCCTCTGCCCCTAAAAATGCCATAAAAATGACAGAAAAGGGGGAATAAGTGTATAACCAGCAAGAGACACCATGAAAGAGACAAAGAGGTTGCAGGATTTCTCAGGAGAAGGGGTAGGATCAGACGAGCGGAGAAACCAAAGCGAACCACATACGAAAAACAGCAGGAAAAGCTACTGCAAAGATGAGGCCAAACCCTGTGCCCAACAGGCAGGCAGAGACGGGGCGTGGGCGCAGTCCTCAGGGTGACTGAACAAGTGGACCCAGGAAGAACTGGCTTCTGAACAAGAGGAAGGGCCGGGGGCTGTGTGGCGCCACGGCAGAGTCTGTGTGCTCTGGCGTCCGCCTCCATGGGCCTGAGTGTGTTCTATAAAGTGGAGATGGTGAGGGTGCCACTTTTCAGCTTCAGCTAGTGCAGTTTTTATCATGTCATGATGTGCAGGGGCAGGGGGAGACTGGTAACCCAAGAGTGAGGCTGAACAGGAAGGTGGAGCTGAACCAGCTGCAGTGTTCTAGCGTTTGATAGAATAGGAGGGAAATTACAGTTCACAACAATTTATTGTCTATTTCATAATAGCCAGAAGAAAAGAATTGTACTGCTCCCAACACAAAGAAAAGATGAATGTTTGAGGAGGTGGATATCCCAGTTACCATGACGGGATCATTACACATTGTATACGTGTATCAAAATATCGTCTGTGGCCTCAGAATATGTATAGCTATGATATATCAATCAGAAATACAAAACAAGAGAATGGAATGGAAGGAGACACGGAAGGGAAAGGCCCTCTGCTGTCTTCAGGAAAGCCGCCAACCTGGGGGGTATTCAGGATAAATTCCCAGATCACATCCTGAGAAGTGAAAAGAAAAAGAAAAAAAAAATGAGGAATAAAAATGATCAGAGTTCTTGGAAATGTATAAAATACTTGAGATATATCTGAGTCGCAGAATGGCCAAACACTGAATCATTCATCTAGATGACTGGGTTGTGGAGTTTTACCAAAAGAGAGGGAGACGCAGGAGGAAGGAGATGAGAAGAAAGGAAACGCTCACAGATGGAAAGAAAAACGTTCCCCCGAATTGAGGAAAGTCGCGCATTTTTAGAATAAAAAGAGTCTATTTTGGGACAAAATGGATTAAGAAAAAAAATGCAAGCACTTAGATACATTCTAAATAAAGAACTTCAAAAGTGAAGAAACTATCCCCAAATCTTTTATAGTTTAACAACACCAAAAAGAGATTCCTAGAATGGAACTAGAATGGAACAAGTTTCACACTGGTGACAGATTTCTAATAGCCACATCACACCTTCAGAGAAAATGACTTCCAAGATCTGAAAGTCCTTTGAGTCTATAATTCTATGCCCAGATAAATTATTATTCAAATCGAGGAGGAAAATAACCAATTTTCATGCATTAAAAACCTCAGAAAATCAATTTACCTTCTATGGACTCTTTTGAAAAATAACTTGAATATACAGCTAAACAAAACAATAGTAAACAAACAAAAATCATGAGCCCAATAATAAAAAGGACCGTGGGATGGAGAATAATGGCAAGAAAAGAAACAGGAGAATGTTGTACTTAATTGTAAATTGATTTCTAGGTATAATAGATAAAACTAGGAACATATTTTTATACTAAAAAGTAGGATCTTAACATGGCCGTGATAGAATCAGGCAGGAAAGGAGCGAGGAGAAAATGAAAGTAAGCTAAATGTCTTATTTTCTTCAGTAGAAGGAAAACTATTTATTATGACTTTTAGAAAAATGTTAGGCTGAATATATGTGCTAAAAAAATATGATGGTTTCTTACCAGCTATTGGTCAATTGAATGTCTACATAAAAAAAAAGAAAAAAAAAGAGGATTTTAAGAACTACTTTGTACCATAGTTAAAAAACAATTTGTTAGACTTGGGATCTAAATTTCAAAGTTAAAAATATATATCTCTTAGAATTAGCATGGTAAAATATCTTCATAAACCTTGAGTAGACAGAGTTAAGGGTGATAATTACGATCATACATAGAGAATTTAAAGAGGCCCATTTAAAACAAAATGATATAAACCGAAGACATTTCAATGGAAAAATATATCCAGGCAAATATATGCATGTATTTGAAAATATAAAGCAGGTGTGTTAATATTAAAATCACACAAGAAAGACTTCAAGGCAAGGATCATAAAATACCAGTTTAGCAGCAATGTTTTATTTCTTTTATTAAAAATAGAAAGTTGAAAAGCATCATAAGTGTTCACCTCAATCAGTTAGCAGAACAAACATTAGTTTGAACACACACATACACACACACCCTAAAACAAAACAAAACAAAATTTAGAAAAATGGAAGTTGTGAAATCAAAAGCAGAAATTAATAAAATATGAAAAATAACAGCGAAAGCCAACAAAGCCAAAAGAAGTTTATTTGAAAGAAGTGATGAATTAGATATCACTGTGGAAGGCCATGAATCCAAATGGAGAGAGAGAACAAACACAACCTGTAACAATGAACCCTCTCGTAGGTTCTGTGGACTTTCAAAATAGAAGAGAATACTGCCTTAGAGTCGATTTTGTGCCCATGGATTTAATATCTACGATGAAATGGAAATTTTATAGAAAACTATAAAATACCAAAATTTATTAGAGGAAAAGCAAAATTTCAGGATACACCTGTAGCTATTTTATAAATTGCAGCGTTACTCAAAAATCTGTTAATTCCCTTTCTCCCCGGCCCCAAACACCAACAAGGCACTGCACAGGGGATTTTGAGGGTAAATTTCTCAAAACCCTAAAGGGACAAATAATTCCTTTTCAACACAGAGGGAAATAAAATCAGAAAGCTTTCCAGGCCTTGCTAGAAGACGATGTCCTCGACACCAAAACTGGACAAGGACAATACAAAAAATAAAATGCCACATTGATTTTTGTTGTGAAAGTGGATGCAAATATCATAGAAATATAATAAATTGAATTCAGGACTATGTAAAAATTATATACATATGTATGAATATATATAATTAATATATGTAAATATATATTATTAATATATATATGTTAGTACTTATTCCAAGTTTATTTTATGAATGCAATGGGTTTATAACATTAGGAAAAATCCGTTAATATAATTGGTCATATTAAGAAATTAAGAAGAAAAAATACTTATCATCACAATTGACAAAAGAAGCATTTAACAAAAGATGTAACTGGGTGGTATTTAAAATGACCAATTCAACCAACCAATGTATAATATCAGTATCTTAATATTTTAGCAGGTTAGGAATATGACATAAAGGCCCTGAATACAAAAAATTGTTTCTAACCACCCAAATATCATGTCAATGGTGAAACTCCAGGTCAGTTGTTTTCAAAGGCAGGGGCAAGATAAAAGTTTTTCCCTCAACACTTTCTTGAAGAAAGAGGGCAGGGTGGAAGGTTTATGAATCCCAGAGAGGAAGAAACCAATTTGCTGTTATTTGTAGATTAGATGAATGTTTATATAGAGTAGGTTTACATAGAATAGGAAAGTTCACTGAGATTTCTAGATACAAGATCTAGCAACATACACAAACCAATATTGCTCATGTATACCAGCTTCAAACAATTAGAAATTGTAATAATCATCATAAAAGTGATGAAAATTGTGTTGCTTAGTATTCTACCAAAGTTATTAAGTAATTTTTAATGAAAAAATGAACTTCCATTGAGAAACTTAAAGGAAAACTTAAAGAAATTACAGACATACATACACCCTGTTTTCCCAATGTTTTAACAATGAGAATTCTCCCCAAGTGGAAATACCAACTCAATTATATGTGGTTGAGAGAGATGCTATACATACACTGTGGGATTCTACAGGGTATATGGAAGAGGATGCGATCTCATTTATTTTTATGGCTGCAGAGTAGTCCATGGCATAGTATTAATAGTGTGGTGTATATTCTATATACACCATGGAACAATACTATGCAGCCATAAAAAGGAATGAGATCATGTCTTTTGCAGGGACGTGGATGGAGCTGGAGGCCGTTATCCTTAGCAAACTAATGCAGGAACAGAAAACCAAATGCCAAATGTTTTCACTTATAAGTGGGAGCTAAATGATGAGAACACATGGTCACAAACAGAGGAACAACAGACACAGGGGCTTACTTGAGGATGGAGGGTTGGGGGAGGGAGAGGAGCACAAAAATGACTGCTGGGTACTAGGCTTGCTACCTGGATGATGAAAGAATCTGTACAACAAGCCCCATGACGGGAGTTCACCCATATAACAAACCTGTACATGTACCCCTGAACCTAAAATAAAAGTTAAAGAATAAAAACAAAAAACAAAACAAAAAAACAAAATTGTAACAGAATCGTTCACATCAGAGGACAAGTTGATTCTAATATCTGAACAGAATGAATGACTAATAAAAGCCAGGTCAAAATTTAAAAAAAATAAGCATAGAAAGGAAGGGGATTTGTCCTACTAAAATAAATATTTACTTACAAGTTTCAGGAAACAAACAGCATAGTATCATTGCTGGTGCAGACAATGGATCCACTGATGCCGTCATCAAAGTCGCATCAAACACGCAAGGCAATGCCACACACTACAGCCCTGCTATTAGCAACTGACTTTCCACATAGAACAAAAAGAAATTCTTCTGGCAGGAAAAGCTGCACTGAAATGCCATATACGTCCACAACCTCCCACCTGAACACTTGGACCAGATGCGTCTCAGATTCAGAGTCATCTGCAAAAGGAAACAGGTGCAGTTGCCCCGCGAGGTCCTCAACGGCATCAGGGAACTGCATTCCATCCGCAGCTAACGCACCTGCAGCAAAGCACATTGGTGGCCCCACACACAGGATAAATAACAGCTGTTTATTTGTTTCACTTTATCCTCAAATTTAAGATGAAGTTTCTCCTACTGACTCCATTAAACACACACCAGGATCAAGGATTCTAGAGCTGTAGGGACTTGTCCAAGTCACATGTTGTGGACGGCAAAGCCAGTGTGTGAGTCAGAGCCTGAGCCTGGAAGCCAGAAACTCTAGGCTGAGGAGTCTCACTGTCACCCGTGCCTGCCCAGGTGGCAGGATCCTGCTTCTGACCTCTCACCCTGAGCTGTAGACCTTCTGTTTCCTGATCCGCCTGCCTGGGCTATCACTGCCGGTCATCAAAACAGGTGCTCTGTGCTGCCCCTGCCTGGCTGGCCTCAGTCCCTGCCTGGGAGGTCACTGAGTGTCCGTTGCATCCTGGGGGTACGTGGACTGCCTGCCACGGTCTTTCTCATCTGCCTGTGAGTCTTCTGAGCCTGTAGGTGGGGAGTGTGTGGAGTAGAGCAGCCACAGTAGCCTTCGTAGAATGCTCACTGCACACCAGGCATGGTTCTGCGAGGCCCATTTCCATCCATTTGATGAGTTTTGTTTCTGCAGTAGTGCCAAGCACAGTAGAAGGCAAATACTCAGTGGCTCATGAAGACGTCTGGACGTCTATTTTCAGGGAGGAGAGAAGGCTCCCTAGCAGCTGCCCATGGGTCACCTGAGCTGTGTATCTTGCCAAATCCTCTTGCTGGGGGAGTCTCTGTCCCTCCACTGCCCTGAGAGGACTGTGCCACCTTGTTCAGGGATGCTTGCCTAAACAGAAAGCAGAGCATCCTCTGAGCAGAGCATCCTCTGTGGAGGAGGTGATAATGGGATCACGGAGAGCCCAACAAGGCTCTCCATGTGAAGCCCATGAGGACGCGGGATCCCTGAGGCCAAGGCCAAGTCTGATGTCCCTGAGGCCCGGCCGATAGTGGGCATGTGTGCTGAATAAATAACGAGGGCTGCAAGTGCTAAGATGAAGGCATGAGAAGGGCTGCCCTTTAGCTAAAGTCTGAGGGCCAGTGAGGACTTATAGGTGGCCTCTCCTGGCGATCAGGCCTTGTGTTCCTTGGCGCTCTCTTCCATAGGGTGACAGCTTCAACAGCATCTCTATTCCCCCCGGGGCTGTCTCCTGAGTGCTGGCTCACAGCTCCTGACTGGCCTGCTGCCCCCTCCCAGGCAGCACAGTCCAGCTATGGACAGTCCAGCACAGTCCAGCGTCACCACATGGACACTGAGGGTGGTGTCCCTGGACACAATGTCTGGACAGTGATAAGATGCAGATCACACCAAGAGAAGCCCAGGGTCCCACCAGCTGAGGCGTGGTTAGTGGGGGTCCACTCCACAGCTGCAGCCTGGAGACCTCCACTTGCTGGCCTGGTGCTGTCAACAGTTCCGGGACAGGTCCGCTGTGGACAGACAGGGAACGGGAAGGGGCTCAGGTGCCCTCTGCAGAGAGTTCAGGGTAAGTGAGGTCTTGAGGGACTGGCCAGCTTTGGAGATGGGATAACGAGGGATGGACACTCCTCCCAGTGGGGGAGCACGGCCACCATGGCCCCTTCTTTGCCAGAAGAGCCTGATTTACTTTGGATTTCACCCTTCTGTGCATCCAGGAAGGCCCCCCCCGCCAGTCTTGGGAAGTGAGGGGTCAGAGCAGTTATGCGCAGTGTTGATGGGGGCACAGGGCATGTTCCCACTTGGGCACCTGCAGGCAGAGGCTGATGGAGTAATGGCGTTTGTGGGAGGATGTGCCTCTCTCTATGTTAGGGCTCACATGTTTCCTTGGACTCGGGCACAGCTGAGGCCACCTGGGGGCCATCCAGAAAGCTGAATAGACACGCTCAGGCCTTTGATGGCTCTGTTGGGTGGCCCAGGTAACCCATCCTCCCTCTGGGTTTTCCTCCAGTTTGACTGAGGTGGGGGTGGGGCCGGACAGAAGGGAGCTGCTGGGACTTGGGGCCACCGGTGCCAGGCCAAGGGGAGCAACCTCATGAAGAAAGCACTGGAAAGCAGGAGTCGTGGCACATAGGCAGCGTGTCCCACCTGCAGGAGAGGCCTAGAGAGGTGGTCAGAGCTGGGGGCCAGCTTGTATCACTGACCCAAGGCTCAGCCATCAGGAATCAGGAGGGAAGTTGTCATGTCCACTCACTGGCCACACTTGCTGAAAGTCCAGCTGTGAATGGTTGGGGCCTGGGCTCAGTCTAGGATACCAGGAAGGATATGACATGGTGCCTGAGGGCCTGCCTGCAGGATGCCTTTTGGTTCATGAGTAAAAATGATGGGGTCTAAGCCAATGAGAGTGATGTAGCCACGTGCTGTGTGTTGGTGGGTTGGTGTTCAGGCCACAGAGCTGGAAGGAGTTGGATCCGTGTGCTGTGGGTTGGTGTTCAGGCCACAGAGCTAGGAAGGAGTTGGATTAAGTCCCTGGAGCAGGAATGGCTTCCTAGAGGAGACCAGTATAACAGTGGGAGAACCCAGTGGTACATTTTCTCAATGGTAAGGGCTTCCTAGAGGAGACCAGTGTAACAGTGGGAGAACCCAGTGGTACATTTTCTCAATGGTAAGGGCTTCCTAGAGGAGACCAGTGTAACAGTGGGAGAACCCAGTGGTACATTTTCTCAATGGTAAGGGCTTCCTAGAGGAGACCAGTGTAACAGTGGGAGAACCCAGTGGTACGTTTTCTCAATGGTAAGGGCTTCCTAGAGGAGACCAGTGTAACAGTGGGAGAACCCAGTGGTACATTTTCTCAATGGTAAGGGCTTCCTAGAGGAGACGAGTGTAACAGTGGGAGAACCCAGTGGTACATTTTCTCAATGGTAAGGGCTTCCTAGAGGAGACGAGTGTAACAGTGGGAGAACCCAGTGGTACGTTTTCTCAATGGTAAGGGCTTCCTAGAGGAGACCAGTATAACAGTGGGAGAACCCAGTGGTACATTTTCTCAATGGTAAGGGCTTCCTAGAGGAGACCAGTGTAACAGTGGGAGAACCCAGTGGTACATTTTCTCAATGGTAAGGGCTTCCTAGAGGAGACCAGTATAACAGTGGGAGAACCCAGTGGTACGTTTTCTCAATGGTAAGGGCTTCCTAGAGGAGACCAGTGTAACAGTGGGAGAACCCAGTGGTACATTTTCTCAATGGTAAGGGTGAAGGGTACACATTGGAAGAGAGACTTCTCCATAAAAATATCCATGCAGCAAAAAGTGGTCCAAAGCGCCTGCTTTCTGTTTAGGCAAGCATCCCTGAACAAGGTGGCACAGTCCTCTCAGGGCAGTGGAGGGACAGAGACTCCCCCAGCAAGAGGATTTGGCAAGATACACAGCTCAGGTGACCCATGGGCAGCTGCTAGGGAGCCTTCTCTCCTCCCTGAAAATAGCTTCTGGCTGCTGGGTGAACTATGGAGAGAAAACATTTTATTATTTTCCTAGCCCTGTAATGCATTGCTTTACTGTCAGCTTAGCAGGGAGAGGAGAGCAGCTAGGATCACATTGAGCTCAGCTCCCAGGATGCAGGATATTAAATCAATCAAACTAAATTAAAAGCTTTGGACATCTCTTGAACTCAGGGTTGGGAGACAGCCCTTTCTTCTTATTTCAACTGCTTCCCGGGAGGATGCCCAGCCTGCGGGGATCCGCAAGGGCTTAGTGCTTTGAATTATTTAAAGATGGAGCAGGACTGGGATATGGGAAAGTATCCGGACTCAGAAAGAGCTGCAGTGGCTTCTGCTGCAGAGAGCCATGGGGATGCCCTGCTGGTGGTGAAGACAAAGTGCAGGGGGACGGGGTGACATCCCGGCAGACTTGGTTGTCACCGTGGTGGGTTTCCCAGTTTAAGAGACTCTGTTCTGCAGCCAAGGGGCTACTGCCTTTTGCATCCACCCCTCCTCCCCCAACCAAGACTGGGAAATACTCCTTCTATTTGGTCTTCGAGGCAGCCCTGCCCCTTTAAAGGAGATGGAATCTGTGGTCAGAAGCTGTGGGTTCAAATCCCAGCCCCACTCCTGAAGCTGTGCAACACTGGGAAGCTGATTGAACTCTCTGGGATCTCCCTCCACTGTGTATGATGTTCATTTTTACCAGCTTTTATGGGTCTGGGTCATTCCAGGCACTATCCTGGGCTTTATTCTCCCACGTATGAATTTGTCCAAAGCACATTCATTGCACGTCTGCTATCTTACAGGGTTACATCAGGAAAACAAAACAGATGACATCCATGCTGTCAGGGAAATTGCAATCTAATGACAAATTTCTCTCAACTGTTTAGTTTCTCTGGAGGAAATATGCAGGATATACAATAAGAAGTGAGATGGGATCATCAGGTAGGGCTGCTTGGAGGAGGCGGCATGGAAGCCACGACTGTAGAACCAGTTGACTAGGCATTGCACAGTAGGAACTGCATCCTTGGCAAAGGTAAAGGAATGTGTAGGCCCTGAGGTAGGCACCAGCTCTCTGGTTAGAGGAAGAGAGGGCAGACCCTCTCCAAGTTGGCTCAAGCTTGGGGAAGGAAGATAAGTATCATGGCAAGAGGACAGATGGGCCTAGATCCCAGAGGATTTGTGGGTCAAGCTTGGGTTGGCTTATTCTCGGGCTAATGCAAAGCCAGGGCTGAGGTTTCCGGTGGTGATGACCTGCACTGTAATAGGACCTTTTGGCTGCTTCTGGTGCAGGCAATTGTCAGCCTTCTCCTTTGCCCCATTAGCTTTGCCAGAAGAAGTTTGGTCAACTTCCCTGAAAGGCCTTTTTCTAACCATCTCAGTTAAATTGCAGTCTGCATTTCATAATCATAAAGAGGTCAATTATCTAAGAAGACAGAGTGATACTTAATATGCACGCACCTAACAACAAAGCTTCACAACACAAGGGGCCAAAAATGATAGGCCTGTGAAGAGATGCATCCACTACTGTAGCAGAAGACTTAAAATCCCTCAATCAGCACAGGACAGATGTAGCAGCAGAAAATCAATAAGGATGCAGCTGAACCCAATGGTGCTACCAATCAGGTGGATATAATCAATACCAATAGATGACTTCATTTAATGATAACAGAGTACATATTCTTCTCAAGATCACATGGAACATTCACCAAATGGACCAAAGTTTGGGCCATAAAACACATTTAACCAAATTTAAAAGAATAGAAATCATACAGTGTGTGCCTTTAGACCACAGCGCAATTAAACTGGAAATCAATAACAGAAAGCTGGAAAATTCCAAAGTACTTGCAGATTAAACAACACATTTGTAAATAACACATGGGTCAAAGAAGAAATCTTGAGAAGAATTTTAAAAATATTTGGAACTGAATAAAAATGAAAATATAACATCAAAATTTGTGAGATGCAGCAAAAGAAACATTTAGAGGAAAATGTATAGCTTTGAATGTATATACTAGAAAAGATGAAAGATCTAAAATCAATCACGTTAGATGTATATATTAGATTGGATGTAATTTCCAAAGCAGAGTAAAATAAATAATAAAAATTAGAACAAAAATAAATAAAATTGAAAATCAGAAATTGACAAAACCAAAAGCTGGTTTTGAAAAGATCAACAAAATTGATAAGCCTCTAGCCAAGCTAACTAAAAAAAAGAGAACATAAATTGCTTTAATGAGAAATGAAAGAGGGAACATTACTACCGATCTTATGAACATTAAAAGGATAATAAAGGAAACTATGGACAACCATATGCCTCCAAATTTAATAACATAGATTAAATGGACCAATTCCTTAAAAGACATAATCTGGCAAAATTTACACAAGAATAAATAGACAATCTGAAAGGTCTATATCTATCAACAAAATTGAATCAATAATTAATAACCTTCAAAGCAAGAAAGCACTAGGCCCAGATGGGTTTATTGGTGAAATCTACCAAATATTTAAGGAAAACATTACACCAAATATCTACAATTTCTTACAGAGAATAGAAGCAGAGGGAATTCTTCCTCTCATTCTATTAGGTCAGTCTTGCTTTAATACCCAAACCAGACAAAGATATTTAAAAAAAAAAAAAAAAAAGACCAATATCTCTCATGAGCATAGTTTCAAAACTCTTCAATGAAATGTTAGCAAATTGAGTCGTGCATAGAAAAATACATAAAATAATTATATACTGTGACCAAATAAGACTTGTATTAGGTATGCACATTTGAAAATCAATAAATATAATCAATCATAATGGCAGGCAAAAAAAGAAAAATCAAGTGATCACATGAAAAGTTGCAGAAGTACTTGATATTATAAAACTCAACACTCATTCATTATAAAAACTCCTAGCAAACTCAGGGTAGAGAGTAACTTCCTCAAATGGATACAGAATATCTACAAAATACCTACAGCTAACGTGATATTTCATGGTGAGAAACTGAAAGATTTTCTGCTAAGATAAGAAACAAGGAAAAGATGTTCCCTCGCCACTCCTTTCAACATTATACCAGAAGTTCTAGCTATTGTGATAAGATAATAAAATAAAATAAAATAAAAGGTACATGGATTGGAAAGGAAGAAATAAAACTGTCTTTATTCACAATTGACATAATCATCTATGTAGAAATCCAAAAGAATAGACTGAAATAAAAACCCTGAAATTAATAAGCAATCAGAGCAAGGTCGTTGGTTATACAGTTAATATAAAAAGTTTGTTACTTTTCTATTTATCAGTAATGAACAAATTGAATTTGAGATAAAAACAAAACACCATTTACATTAGCCTTCCCCAAATGAATTACTTATATACATCAAACAAAATATGTGCAAAATGTATATGAGAAAAATTATAAAACTCTGTAAAATAAAAAAATAAATGGGGAACTATTCAATTTCTATTATTAAGAAGGCTCGATATTATCAAGACATCAGTTCTTCTCAACTTGATCTACAGATTCAATGCAATCTTAATCAAAATACCAGCAGCTTATTTTGTAGGTATCAGCAAAATGATTCGCAAGTTTACATGGAGAGGCAAAATACCCAGAAAAGCCAACTCAGTATTGAAAAAGAACAGAGTTGGAGGATTGACGCTGCCTGACTTCAAGACTTACTATTAAGCATAGTAATCAAGACAGTATGGTACTGGTGAAAGAACAGGCAAATAAACCAACAGAACAGGGTAGAAAGCCCAGAAATAGACCCAAATAAATATATCAACTGATCTTTAAGAAAAGATTAAGGGCAATACAGTGGACCCAAAATAGCTGTTTCAACAAATCGCTGTACAACACTTGGACATCCGTATGTAATAAAATGAATTTAGACACAGACCTTACACCTACCCTAAAAATTAACTCAACATGTATTATACATTTACATTTAGGCTAATATGATACTTAATGGCGAGAGACTAGAAGTGTACGTGTAAAATGTAAAATGAAAATCTAGAAAACTCCCAGAAGATAAGAGAAAATCCAGATGACTTGGGTGTGGTGATGACTTTTTAGATACTACAGCAAAAGCATAATCCATGAAAAAAATGATTGATACGTTGGACTTCATTAAAATTAAAAATTCTGCTCTATGCCCTTTCCTTGGTGGACTCACGCTGAGCTTCCATCTTAGTCCCTGGCTCTTGGTCGTGCCCCACAGCCCTGCCCGAGTCCTTGTGCTGTGGGAGGCTGTGCTCTGCCCGGGTGAGGGCTGCACACCCCTCTGGCTGGCCGCTGCCTCTCACCCTCCCCATCCCTGGCCAACCGCAGCTTCTGGAGACAGCACGGCTGCCTGCCCAGTCATCAGCCACACAGATCTTCAGCTGAACATTAGGACTTCATGCTGGAGTCCAGCCTTTCCCTACGGCTGGCTCTCTCCTGATTGGCAATGTCCGACTGCCGGACAGGAGGTGTTGGGTCCCAGGCGTGAGTTAACCCATGTGCCCTTTGGGTTCCTCAGACTCTTCCAAGCAGGGGAATGGGCCTTACCTCCTCCTTGTCTCCCAAGTCTCCTGCCCCCTTGCCTGGCACACACAATGCCATCCTTTCCTGCCCCTGCCCCACCTTGTCTGCCCCTTCTCTGGGTTGCAGCAGCAGAGAGACCTGTGCACCTGCCCCTCCAGGTACGGGGCCTCCAAGCTCAACAGTCAGCCCTCTCCTTGGAAACCAAATTAACTGATGAGTGCACGTCCTCAACTCCCCAGGCGCTCTCCCTCTGGCCTGCAGACACAATTGTTCCCGCCACATCAGATCCCAGATCCCAGCGGGCTCCTTGGCGCTCAGTGCTGCGGCTGCCACGGGGCTGTGCATGCCCCGCCTGGCTCTCCTCTTAGGAAGACAAAGAGAACTGCAGGCTTGGGAGAGCCTTTTACAAGACTCGGTGGGTTCTTCCTGTTTCCCTTGACAACTAAAGCCATAGGACTGAATGTTTCTCAAGAAAAGAGCATAAGTCAGGGTGTACAATTTGCTGAATTGCCTGTTTCCAAGTGGAAGGGATAGAGCCGTGGGTGCTAAGAGACGGGAACTTTATCCTGGTCTTACCTCCCTGGAGTGACCTCGGCAAGGGAGTGAGCTCCTAACTGCAGTTTCCTGAGGGTGGAAGCAGAGCGTGGCCGGTTGTTGCTAAGTGTTTTTCCTCCAGTAACCAGCATGGTCAATGTGATTTGTTGGCGTGGCTGAGTGTTGGCTCTGACTTTGTCTTCCCTGTGCTAGTCCTCTGGGGACAGAGGCCCGTTTGACCTCTAGGGGGTCTTTTTGTGGAGACGGCCCACCAGCATCCCGGGACAGAGGCTGCTCTGGGCCCCCTGGATGCGTGTTTCCCACGCTAGTAGGTCTGCGGCTTCCACATGCTCCCAAGCTCCACCACAGTCTCTGGCACAGAGCAGGGCCCTGAAGCTTTGGGATTGTTCAGCTATTCCATTCTAATCCTAGAGGCAGCATGTCCTGGAGGAAATAAATCAGGCTCAGGACAAGAGCCTCTGAGCTGAAAAGCAATCCTCCCACCTCAGCCTCCTGAGTAGCTGGGATTACAGGTACACACCACCACGCCCGGCTAACTTTCTGTATTTTTAACGGAGACAGGATTTCACCATGTTGGCCAGGACGATCTTGAATTCCTGGCCTCAAGTGATCCACCCTCCTCGGCCTCCCAAAGTGCTGGGATTACAGGCATGAGCCACCATGCCTGGCCCTCCTTTATTTATTTATTTTAATGTGTAAAATCAGGATGATCATAATTCTGGGTGAAGTGGTAACCAAACCTAAGTCTGGCCACTCACTGCTCAAAAGCCAAACACGGGAGACCAGGTTGTGGGAGGAAAAGCAGTTTTGTTTGGAAAGCCAGCAAACCTGGGAAGATGGTGAACTAGCATTCTAGAGAAACATCTTAAATTGTTCAGGCTGGTGGAGGATTTTTCTGGGAGGGAGATATGGGGAAGAGGAATAGGGTGGTATCAAGAGGCAACCAAGGACCACAGAGATCTGATGCCAGCAAGGGACCAAGGAGGCTTGGAACTGCTTTGTCCTTAGGTCACAATGTTTCTGTGAATCTTAAACAAAACATAGTTAGCTGTTTATAGACTTGCCCTTTAATCCAAGACTTAGTTTTGAAAACTATACAATTGTTTTTGCATTATTATCTCAGTGCTCTAAAATTATCTTATCCTATCCTACGTGCAAAAATGAGTAAAGATCCCTTCACGAAAAATTGAGTGGGTGCTGTGAGTTCTTTTGCTGTTTCACTGCTACAGAGTAACTGGATATTACAGATGTTTGCGAAATGCCTTGAACACATTAGATGTTCTCTAAAAAGCTGTCCTTATTATTATTGTTTGTTTGGCACTTTCTGGCTGAGTTTTCTAACCACAAACTATTTTTATATTCAAACACTGAAAGCACAATGTAATGAAACGGCAACGTTCTACAGACTTTGGTATGTACGTGCACCGACTGGAGACAATAGATATATTTTCTTGCTTTTAAAAAGAGTTGTGTGCTTTAATTAAGGAAAAGAGAAAGTTTTCTCTTAGCATATTAATTATCTTTCTTGTCATATCAGGTATTTGTTCCAGATGACAGGTCATAATTACTGCACAGAACGGACCGAAGCTCCCAATGAGAAGACAGGTGTCTTGGTGAGCTGGGACTGATGGCGTTCTCTGGCGTTTCACCAGGCGCGGGAAGGACACGCCTGGAGCAGGGTCTCTTTGGGGTCAGATGTAGGGAAGAAAAAGCTATTTATCACTGCCTCTCTGAGGGCCACTAAGATACTGTGCTTTTTCCTTCACCCTCCCTGGGACAGTCACTCTTTCACACAGCTTCAAGGCCATGCTACAGATAAGAACGGTAGAAAAAGTGAGCACGTTGGTTCCATTCCCAGATCTGCCAATGACGATGCCAGTGACCTTGGGCAAGCGACTCAGGAGCTCTGTGTCTCTCCTGCCACAGTGCAGTGGGTTGACTGGGATCGGGGCACAGGGTGCCAGGCACAGTGTCGGCTGCACAGTGGGGATCTCATGATCATAAGCCCAGCTTTCCTCCCTGCTTACCACATTCAATCAGAGTTAGATATTTTATTAATTCACCCACACAAAGACTCAGAAGTCCCACACTGAGTGCCTTCCCTGTGCTGGGCATCAAGGCAGAACTGTGAATGTAACCTATCCCCGCCCTGCAGAGATCTGCGCGTGGACAGACATTGGAGGAGCAGGGAAAATGCGCTGGTCCACTGAGCTCCGTTATTTTCCTCCTGACATGTATTTTCCATGCTCTCTCATAGATGGATGGGGCTGAGCATCTGACTTGTGGCCACGAGCCATGAGCAATGGTGGGGTTCACTGCTTCCAGACCTGCCTCCTACAAGGCCCTTTTATCACCCTGCACCTTTTCTTTCTCCATTTGCCAACTGGATGCAGAGGGCAAATTGGAGTCCCTCAGGCCCAGGGAGGATTTGGACCCACCAGAAAAAAGAGGCCTGAGTTCCTGAGCGACCATGCGGAGCAGAGTGCACTCCCAATTCTTGCCCACTGTATTAGCTTCTTCTTGCATTCTGTAGAGGAATACCCGAGGCTGGGTAATTTATAAAGAAAAGAGATTTAGTTGGCTCACAGTTCTGCAGGCTGTACAGGCATGGCTCCAGCGTCTGCTCCTGGTGGGACCTTCGGAAGCTTCCAATCACGGCGGAAGGTGAAGGGGGAGCCAGTGAATCACATGGAAACAGCTGGAGCAAGAGAGAGGGTGGAGGAGGTCCCAGACTCTTTTAAACAACCAGATCTCATGTGCACTAACCGAGCAAGGACTCATCACCAAGGGGCTGGTGCTGAGCCATTCACAAGAGATCCGGCCCCATGATTCAGGCCCTAACACTAACACTGGGAATCACATTTCAACATGAGATTTGGAGGGGACAAGCATCCAAACCATGTCCCCCGCTTAGGTCACTGGTTGTTGCATGGAGCCACTGAGATATGGGAGTTGTGTATTGCAGCTTAGGTCACTGGTTGTTGCATGGAGCCACTGAGATATAGGAGTTGTGTATTGCAGCCATTACACGCTCTGGTGGGGGCAAGCCAGGGGGTGCCTGTGTGGGCCTGGAAGTGAGATGCCAGCCCCTTCTCCTGGTGCAACGGGGCTGAGAAAAACCCTCATCCCTGCCTCCAGTCGACATGCACAGTGCCATATGGTGAGGGCCCAGTGATGGGATGAAGGCAGGAGTCAGGGAGAGCCCATTCCCAGAGGAGGCTGGGCCTTCCTCTTTGCTGTTGTGGACACTCCCATCAAAAACCCATACAGCCTTTGAGGGTGGGACATTCCATCTTCTCGGTGCCTGTGTCCCCTGAAGTAGCACAGGCCTGTCCCAGGTAGGCCCTCCATGGTAGGCCTTCCATGTGCCCAGCAGCTTCTGGAAAGTGGGAAAGAAACTGGTAGGGACCAAAATGGTACAAAAATTCCTTCTTTCTCACACACAGGACTCACTCCCAGCACCTGAGAAGGGAAGTGGGCGATTACCTGAGTGAGACGTTCCCATCTCAACACTGTCATCATTTAAAGACTGTTGTTTGATCTTATCATCACAACTGCTATATTACAGCACTTATAGGCACTTACGTTAGACAAATGTTAAATACATTATCGAGTTTAAAATGTTATTATGGTAATAGGGTGCCTGATTTCACTGCAGTTCATCTGAAAAGGTTTCAGTGCTTGAGAATATTTCTATTTCAGGGTTAATTAATAGATAATCACGCTGATTTGCCTTAGAGAGATCTCCCTCGCACACCCGGGCCACCGTGAGTGTCAATTCTTATTATCTATAAACCTTGTTGCCAACACGCCCTTCCCCTGGGTCCTCCTGCCCCAACACATTCAAGCAAAATGACTCAATGCTCACAAGGAGTTTTGACAAGATGTGGGTTCCAATACGTTTCATTCTGTTCACGATGTAGAAAAACCACTGCTTCAGAATACGTTTTAAATATTAAAGTGCTGAAGGATACATTCAAAATGTACAAGAACGCATCACATAATCATCGCCTCAAGGTAATATTAGCACTCAACAGGCCAAACATCGTAGCCAAGAGAAATGGGAGCATCCTTGGAGCTACGTCATCCTGGTTGCCCAAGGTCTATTAGAGCAAAGGCCCTTTTCTCTGCAGGGCAGGTCTTTCCTCTGAATCACAGAATATCGGTTCTACCATTTTGACCAATAGGTTACTAACTAATCAAACCCAGGCTGAAACAATGAGCTGCTAGAGTTTAATTTTTCCTGGTAGGAACTCGACGTAGGGCACTCATCGGAGAAAAAGTTAATTATCCTCTGGCATCGGATGCTTGGTTACAGTAGTCACTGCCTATCCGTTGACTAATTCACCCAGTAAAACATTTAATGACCATCTCCTTAAGCCAGATGCTTGCAGGAAGATCAATCAGACCCAAACCCAGAGCTCCATGCCGGGAGCCATCGGAACCTGCACAAATATGGGGCGGCTTTTGGAGGCAATGTCTTCTAATCCCCAAACTGATGACCTCTGGAAGAATGTGAGGGAACTCCGCGAACTCTGCTCTGTAAGAACATGGGCCTCTGTGCCTTGGCTCCCGGCTGGTGCCTGCCTCAGTCTTGCCACCTGGGTTCCCCTATCCCCCTGCCGCTGCCTCTGCATCTCACTGGCATTTCTCAAGGGTCCACCCTGGCCCAGCCTCTTCTAGGAGCTTTCCATGCACTCTCAATTCCTCTTGCCCGCAGAGCACCGCTGGGTGCTGAGTGGATGGATGGAGGTTGCTGTCATGAGGAAGTGAGGCAGCGTGTGGAGGAAATCTGCAGTACCGCACCCTTCCTAGGTGTCCCCAGGCCCCGTAAGATCATTCTCCTCCTCTCCTCTCCTTCCTCTCCGCAAGCACACTGTACAGCTTCCTTTGCAGAATGTCGGGGGAGTCAATTTTAGCTGTGAGGTGTTGAAAGGCCTTCCTGAAAGAGGCTGTTGGAGGAGGAGAAGGAGGAGGAGGAGGGAGACACCTGAAAAGGAAGGGGAGGAGGGGGAGGAGGAGAAGTGGAGCACCCCAAAGGACTGCGGGGGGGAGGCATTTGGATGACAGGGATACTCCAGAATCAGCATGTATGAAGGCTCCCGAGGGGGTGGGGGTAGGTGGAGTGGTTAAGGCAGGAACATTCTGGAGTCCTTGGTAGATAGGCGCGCCACAGTTGAGGGAGCAGGATGGCTGGATGGGTCTCTGCACAGAATATGTAGAGTAGCTGCCTGATTCTTTGAGGTTTATTATTCCAAGGGGCAAAGAAGCAATTGCTTCTCTCTTACCATGCGCTGCCTTTGAACATTGCTGCTGCTTTAGCATAACATTAAATTAAATGTGCTTTTTGTCTGTCTTTTAAAATAAACTCCCTGAGGGATTAGGTTGTGATTTTGTTCCCAAGTTAAGTCTCATTTATCTGAAATCCTGTCTGTGGTAGCTCAGAAATCTGGGTCTATTCCTTCACTGACATTTCCCGTCCTTCAGCCTGGCCCAGTGTGGGGGAAGAGTTGTTCGTGTCCATCCGTCCCACCCAGTGGCCGTCAGACTACCAGAGCAGGGCTTACGAGCCTGCGTCAGGGCCTCTGAAGGACTTAGACACACTTTGGGCTATGGCCTGGAGCAGTCAAAGTGCAGGGTGGGAGCCCTGCCCACAATCCTTGCATTGTCTCACCCCCTAAATCTGTGCCCACTGGAGACTGGACACAGTCCTGGTGCAGGAGACCCAGTGGTGAAGACCAGCAAGCCAGTGAGGTGCCTGGGTGGGTCTGGAAATGAGATGCCAGCCCCTCCTCCTGGTGTGAGAGGGGCTGAGAAAAGCCCCCATCCCTGCCTCCGGCCTCCAAGAGCCACATGCCCTGAGCTGTGCGGCGTTGACATCTTTGCAGAGTTAACACAGATTCCCCGTCCGGCGGGGCGTGTGTCAGAAACAGTGTTGAGGGAACATACACCCTGGAGCAAGGGGCAGGGGCCACTTGAAAGCCCCTCCACACATTGCTTCCACCGCAGGGGCCTCGTTGTGTGCAGAGTCTGCACGGGATGCGTCTTTGTGCCCAGATCCCACAGATGAGGACCTTGGTGTCTGCCCAAATGAAGAGTTTTGCTGCTCCCCTGTCAAAGTGCCGCTGTGAGAGGCACACAAAGCTTCAGGCCCTGCTCAGGCTTGATGCTGGCTGCGGAAGCAGAGGGTTCAGGCTGCAGGATTCTCCTGAACGGCAGACATCCTAGTGCTTTGCTTTCTCTCTCAGCCACTGGGGTCACAATGCAATGTAATCAATGGTCCCCACTGACCAACAACAGGGCTTCCTCTGAGCAACTGCCGAACACAGCGGGTCCTCGGTACTAATCTGAGGCTCTGGGTCTGATGCTCAGATCTACCCCGTACTGCAATCTGGGACACAGATTTCCCTGGGAAGCTGTCGGGAATGCAGACCAGCCTGACGCTGAGGGTGCAGCCCTGAGGTTGCTGGGATCTGCTTTAGCCCCGGATCCCATGACCTGCACCTCTGCCCTGCCCAGTGTCTGGCTGCCTCTCAGCTTCCAAGGGAGGCCTCTGGGAACTACCCAGGCTCATACGCTGCTTTCCTTTGGAGCCTGGAGCAGTCAGGCTGAACCTGGCTATGCTGTGGAAACAAACCCCCCACTTTAAAGATTTCCCACTCAGTTAAGTCCACTGCGGGTCTGCGGCTCCCCAGGCAGCTACCTTCCACGTGGTGACTCAGGGATCCAGGAGGCTTCTCTGAGGATCCTCATCTTGCTGGGAGAGAACTCCGGGTACTCACCTTTCTCCAGTGCCACTGGGTAACTGGGAAGTCTTTCCATGAAGCCCAGGAAAGAGCGTAAAATTGGATGAGATACTCTAGTGATCTCCATGCAATACCCAAGCTCTTCCAGGAGAGAAGGACAGGCTGATAGGCTGGGCAGACCCGGGCTCTATTCCTGCCCCCGCACCCTCAGGAGTGTGTGCCACTGGGTGGGTCCCCTTCTGTGCAGAGCAGCAGCTCTCCTGAGTCAAAAAGATGTCGGGCTCCTGAGCCAGATGTTTGGCTCCTGAGCCAAAAAGATGTTGGGATCAGAGTCCAGCTGTTCCTGAACTTGCCAGCCCCTGCTCACAAAGGCTGCAGAGCCAGAACAGAGACAAAGGCCGAAGCTCCTGCTGCCTGTGTCCCTGTGCACCTGGCCCTGGGGTCCATGGCAAGCAAAGAGCCAGGGCACCTGTGGCACTTCCTCAGGACCCGTGACCACGCGCCACGGAGAACTCAGTGTGGATCTGAATTTCAGATCCATTCTGGAGGGAGTCTGTCGGGGAATTTCAGATCCATTCTGGAGGGAGCCTGGCTGGGCTTCAGTGGGGTGGCTGCTGTTGGGGTTCTGAAGGGACGGGGCATCCTTGCTCCACAGTCGGGGCCTTCTGCTCCACCGGGCTTTTCCAAAGCCTCCTCAGGCCTCCTGCTTCCCTGCTGCCTCCTCCACTCCCCACCATGTGGCCAAGGGGGTGAGGAAGCTGAGCCATTGGAATTCAGACTTTCCCACTGTGCCCCGGTAGGTGGTTCCTGAGGCCAGGGCTGCGTCTGTAAAACCCCAGCACTCCCTCTCCTGGGAGGGCTCCTTTCCATACCTGAATGCTGTCATAACTGTATCTGTGCAGCCTCATACAGGGGCCCGGATTCTGCCCTCTCCTTGGCCCACACATCCACTTTTGCCCTAGGAGTGGGCCGTGGTGACACCTGCGAGCTCTCCCTTCACAGACCCCACCCCGTCCATCCTCAGCCCCATCTGCCCCCGCCCCAGAGGCGTCCCTCGCCCCTCAGCATCAGCCCGACCTCCTCCAGCCTCCCTCCAAGGCACCATTTCTGGTTCCCACAGTGGGACCTGGGATCTCTTTCTCCTTCTCTCACTGGCTGTGGTAACATCTCACTCAGAGCCCAGCGGGAGTTGCAGCTTCCTGATCTGGAATGATCTGTGTGTGTCTGTCACCGGCGGGGGGGGGGTGAGTTCTCACGGGCGGGGATCATCATGGCTGATGCGTCCTGGCGGCTCCCAGCACCCTGCCTGCTTCTGTGTGTGCTGAGAGTTGATTGGCATGAATCCTTACGGATGGTTTCCATATGCAAATCATGCAAAAACCCAACATCCCCAGCCCCCTGTCAAAACCAACTTTGCCCTAAAGTAGCTGCCTCTAATTGCACTTAACACAGCGCTGTGGCTGAACGACGTTCCCATAGCTGTGGGCATTCTGAAGGAAAATGTGCCCTTATCCCCAGTTATAAGGGGTGTTGTGGGCCAAATACTGTGCCCCAAAAAGTCGTGTCCAAATGCTAACCCGCAGCATCTGTGAATATGACCTTATTTGGACATGGGGTCTTTGCAGATGTAATTCAATTAAGAATATGGAGATGAGATCATCCTTAGGATTTAAGTTCAAATCCTCAAATCAGATGACAAATTTTATTTTGTTTTATTTATTTATTTTGAGATGGAGTCTTGCTCTGTCACCAGGCTGGAGCACAGTGGGGCGATCTCAGCTCACTGCAACCTCCGGCTCCTGGGTTCAAGCAATTCTCTTGCCTCAGCCTCCCAAGTTGCTGGGACTACAGGTGCACACCACCACACCCAGCTAATTTTTGTATTTTTAGTAGAGATGGGGTTTCACCATGTTGGCTAGGCTGGTCTTGATCTCCTGACCTCGTGATCTGCCCACCTTGGCCTCTCAAAGTCCTGGGATTACAGGCGTGAGCTGCCGCACCCAGCCCGGATGACAAATTTTTATAAGAGAACAGGGAATACTCAAACACACAGAGGAGAAGGCCACGTGTCCTTGAAGACAGAGATTGGAGGGATGTGGCCACAGGCCAAGGAACACCTGGAGGCAGGAGGAGCTGGGAGAGGCAGGAAGGATCCTCCTTTGAGCTTTTGAAAGAAGCGAGGCCTGTCAACACCTTGATGCCAGACTTCTGGCCTCTAGCACTGTGAGAGGCTGAATTCCTGTGGTTTTAAACCATGAGTTTGTGGCCATTAGTTGTGGCATCGCCTGGAAGCTGATAGGAAGAATACAGACTCTACAGAGAGAGGGAAAAAGTGCACGGCATTAGCTGGGTTTTCACTGTCTGCTCATGGACTCAGATTTATTGAACATCTATTGTATTCATTCCAAGAAATAGAAATACTTAGAATACAAAGCCCACGCTCTGAGAAATACATCTGGAGAAATTTAGTACAGCAAAGACAGCTACTAGCTCCGTGGACACGGGTGCCAGGCAGGGCTTCGATCTGGGTCTTCGCTAATGCTCTTGTCTACAGGAAATCCCAGGCACAAGTCCTACCCGTGAGCAAACTGAGCCACAGAACATTCAAGCAGCTTTCAAAGAGGATCACACGCTGGTGGTAATTTAAAGAAAGAGTGCTTATGCTTAACCCAGGAAGGCCTCTTCAGTTAGGTGGCACTTGACTTAAATCTTTTTTATTTTTTTCTTTTGAGACGGAGTTTCCCTCTTGTTGCTCAGGCTGGAGTACAATGGCGCGATTTCGGCTCACTGCAACCTCCGCCTCCTGGGTTCAAGTGATTCTTCTGCCTCAGCCTCCCAAGTAGCTGGGATTACAGGCGTGCGCCACCACATCCAACTTATTTTTTGTACTTTTAGTAGAGACGGGGTTTCTCCATATTGGTCAGGCTGGTCTCGAACTCCTGACCTCAGGTGATCTGCCCGCCTCAGCCTCCCGAAGTGCTGGGATTACAGGCATGAAACACCGTGCCAGGCCGACTTAAATCTTAACAAATGGATGGAAGGCAGCCATACACAATGTTGGGGACAGGCCACCTGGTTCTGGGGGCAGGAGGAGCAGGCAAGGGGCCTGGGTGCAGGTGGTCTGCGAGGAGGCGGCATACAGAGCATTGTGTGTGTCGGGGAGCCGAGTGGGGAGAGGCCACAGACGTGGGCACAGACCGGGAGATTCAGGACAGACACTGTGCTAGGATAGGATTTCTTACTACAGAAGCCAGGAGAGCCTCTACAGGGTTCCAGGTCGACAGAAGGACCGCGTTTGAGAGACAGCATGAGTGAAGGGGAGGATGCAGGGAGGAGGGAGTCCAGGAAGAGGCTCTTCTCACCCGGGATGGTGAGAGTCTGTCTAGCAGCATGAGGTGAGTGACGGAGGGCAGTTCTAGGAGGTCAGGCTGTGTGAGGGACACAGGTGGCCTGGTGGAATCCCCAGGAAGCCGCATCAGCGTTAGGGAGCTTTGTGGACGAGGTGGAACGCTTTCTGAATCCTGAACGCTGTGCAGGACATGGGTCCTTTGTCAACTACCATTGAAGAATAAGTGGCAATTTTCAGAGATGCAAAATGTTGGGTGCAGAACGCGAGTCCCCCTCCCCTGCGGGCCGTGGGCTGCCTGGCCGCGGGGTGAGGGTGGTGGGAGTGAGAACAGTGCTCCCGTTTTTGTGCACGCTGCTCCTCACTGTCAAGTTCAGCACGACTTTGGGGAACAGCCCAGTCAGGGATTTGTCTCCGGGACATAGAATGATGGGGTGTGCAGGGAAGAGGATGCCAGGATACACCCCGTTTTCTAGCGGGCGGTCGCTGTAGGGTGATGACTGCAGGCCCCGGTGTAACCTTCCCTTTTAAATCATTATCTGAGTCAGCAGAAGCGTCAGCTCCACGGCCACGCTGCCCTCTTCTGTTCTCTCCTTAGAGGGGAGAAAGATTCATGTCTGGCTTTTGAACCCACGTCACCTACTCCCATTTCACCTTGCCACAGACTGCAGCACCAGGATAGGAGTGATAAAGCGGTGGAAAGTGCTGCTCCGACTTGGGACCTGCCACATCCCACGTGGATTCTTTCCCTCCAGAAATTCATGGAAGGAAAAATGACCTGGTCAAAGTCGGATCTGGGCATTAAGGGAACCTTGGACATAATGGTACCCTAAGATTCATTTGAATACTATGAAACTGCCAATATTCAACCAGCATTCTCTGCTAACATGGCAATTTCTGTGGCCCAATCTGTACCAGCCAGTAAGACTAGTGTCTCATGTTCACCTCAAACAAGCTGGAAAAGAGAGAACACAGGAGGTTCAGGCAAGAAAAGATGCCTGGCGTAAGACTATGCATTTGTGTGTGTGTGTGTGTGTGTGTATGTGCATGAATGTATGCATGTATGTGTGTGTTCATGCATGATCATGGTTGTGCATGCATGTGCGTGCATGCAAGAGTGTGTGTATGTGTGCGTGCATGCATGATTGTGTGTGTACATGCATGATTGTGTGTAGGCATGCATGATTGTGTGTGTGCATGCGTGTGTGCATGTGTGGTTGTGTGTATGTGTGTGCATGCATGTGTGTGTGCATGGTTGTGTGTATGTGTGTGCATACATGATTGTGTGTGTGCATGGTTGTGTGTATGTGTGTGCATGCATGATTGTGTGTGTGCATGCGTGTGTGCATGTGTGGTTGTGTGTATGTGTGTGCATGCATGTGTGTGTGCATGGTTGTGTGTATGTGTGTGCATGCATGATTGAGTGTGTGCATGCATGTGTGCATGTGCATGCATGATTGTGTGTGTGCATGCGTGTGTGCGTGTGCATGCATGATTGTGTGTGTGCATGTGTGCATCTGTGTGTGTGAACAGGGCAGGGCGTGTAACTTTCCCAAGTCCCTTGGAGAGGGCAACAAACCCGGCTACACTTTCAGGGAATGGAGGAGGCAGCAAGAGGGAGCCAGTGTGAAGGCACCTGCCTTGGAGCTTGGACGGTGGGCCCAGTATGAGCTGCCCTGGGCACAAGGGAGTTGGCTGGGCACTAATGTCTGGAGCTGCCAGCGCTGGATTCCCCCTAGCATGGGTCATTTTCTGATGCACTATGTACCTGCATGTTGTATCTGCTGCTTCCTTGCTAACTCACCTCTCTAGGGCATAAGTCTCCTGAGTGCAAGGACATTTTTCCATCCAGGCCACTGATGTAGCCCCACAACGAGAAGACCCCTGAAGGATGAAAGCTCTCCGGAAATATTCATGGAGTGGCCGATGGAGCTAAGGCTGTGGGCATTTGAGCATAGCTGATTTGGGGAATGCTATTTATATGACATGTGCTTGACATTCATTCTTTGTTTTTTTGTTTATGGGATAAAACAGTGTCTCGCACATAGTACGTGCTGGGGAAATCGTTCTTGATTGAATAGATGAAATAATAAGAAGGAATAGATATCAGATGGCATTGTTTCTAAGATTGAGTTGCCAGATTAAAAAAATAACAATACAGGGTGTACAGTTAACTTTGAATTTCAGATAAACACATAACTTTTTAGTATAAATATGTCCCAAGTAACATGTGGGATGCACTCATACTGGAAAATTAATCTGAAATTTAAATTTAGCTGAAGATCCTGTATTTTATCTGGCAATTCTACTCTAAGACCACGTGAAGTACATAAATTTATTGTTATTTCAGGAAACGGAACTGAAAAGCTTGGACAACATGCCCAGGATCACAGAGCCAGCAAGAGGCTGGTCCAGTGACTGATGCCCCTCCCCATGCCTTCTGCCTTTAAAAGGGGGCCCAGGGACAGGCCCCCGCACATCCCTTCATTTCCCGGGCAGGAGACTCGGGGGCGGAGAGGCAGGAGGCTCGCTCAGAACACAGCGCCTGGTAAAGCAGGTCTGGGCTGGACCCTGTGCTCCTGCCCCTGCCCAGTGGGCTGGCATTCTTGCCACTGCCCTGCACCTTCATTTATTCTTTGCCTGATTTATTGAATCTCTGAGGCACTATTAGAGGAAAACGCCACCCCACACCTCCATCTGGTTTACCGGACGTTGCCTGAAGGCCAGAGCTCCTGCTGGCCATCTGACCTTTTCTCTTGTTCTCCTGGCGGCCTTTTTACAGAAGAGACCTTTACAGCCAGCTACCTGGGAATCGCTGTGCACTTTTGGGCCACATCTGCTGGGGACAGGCTGCAAGCTGAGCAAAACCTGCTTGTTTGCTTGAGCTGCTCCAGATAATCTAATGAAAGAAACAGGGCTGATTAATCCCAGATACTCTGCTGGCGTTTAATCCCAGTGAATGTTAGACAACAATCTCATTATGTGCTTATGTCTTCAACATGATAGGCAAGGAATGAAATCAAGCCATAAAATCAATTATTTCTGCAGAAATTGTCATATAAGACAAAACATCATCAGGAGGCAAAAGCAATGACGATTAGGCCTTCATTTCCCCGGTGCTGACTGGGGAGCTGGCACCACACTTGCGATGTTCTCCAAACCATCCCATTGCAAGGCTGGGTCCTGGGCACAAAATGAGGATTTGAGAAAAGTCCATCACAGACATCTCTCTCTTCTCGCCACTTCCTCTCCCTTTCTCTCTCTTTCTCTCTCCCTTTCTTCCTGTCCCTTGTCTCTGCCTCTCTATCTCTTTCTGAATCCCGGTGGACATTGTCAGCTGTTGTGGCTGCGTTTGGGGAGTCTTAGGACCCACAGTGGGTCTCCTGTCCTACCACGTGGCATGCCAGGTCCCAGGGTTTGCAGAGGGACTCAGGAGAGCGTGACTACATAATTGTCCATGTTTTAGACACTGAGGATTAGTGAAAATAAAAGAAAACAGAACATTGACTCAGAAGTCAGAAGACGGGCGACAAAACTGTGTCACCTCCCACCTCTCGGGTTCTTGGAAACTTCTCCGCCAGAGGCTCAGTTTTCGTGTCCACACAAAGTGGAGATTGTGGGAGGTAGTTTTTCAGGCCTGGTGTGACATTCCCTTAGAACGGACGCTGGGGCCGTGTGCTGGGCAAAACCTCTACACAGCAATTAGGTAGCCGGTGAGCGCGGCTGCGAGGGCGTTTGTCATCCCAACAGCCCATATGCTCAGAAATAATCACCCAGAGGAGCCTCGGTACAGAGACGGATAGGGCAGGAACCACCAGCTCCTGACCTCAAAGGGAGGTGTATGGTCATTCATCAGAGACAGCAGCCAGCTCCTGCTGCCTCACGGCGCTTCCAAGGTTAAAATAATAACTTTCCAACACTTCCTGCCCCGACACGGGTTTACTTCTTCTGGGAGAGGTGGGGAGAGGAATCGATGGAGTGAGAAGCATCCTATGATCTCCATATGACCTCTATCACTGGGATTGTTGACAACAAAAATTCTTTAATTGTTTACTTCTGTAATTCAAAAGCAAATGGCAGTGTTGAGAACAAGGTGATCTCCAGCTGTGGTTTCAAGGATCCACGCCAGTGCTGTGAGTGACCTGCGGTGGGGAAGACTTTTGTGCTAGGTATGAAACCACAATGACGACCACAAAGGAAGGATGGCATCTACTGGTGTTAGAGGCACCTGCTTTTATTCTCATTACCATTTGTCCAACAAGAACTATTCAATCCTTTTGACAGAAGAAGCAGCTGAGGCCCCAGAAGGCACCGTGACTTCTCCAAGTCACACAGCTAAGGATGGAGGAGCCAGGAAGCTGGCCCAGGATGAAGATGGAGAGCTGAGATTTTCTTCTCCTTTCCAGTACCACTGCGCACACCCATGAGGAGAGCACTTCTTGCCCATCAGGCCTGGGAGGGTACATACAAGGCAGGATGGGTCTGAGAGATTTCCCCAGCAGCCCCTCCCTGTTGCCTGGACCTAGGTTATATCAGCCCTGGGGGAGGGCAAACAAGAAGGACTTCGACACAAGACACCCCAGATCTGCATTCCCTGATTCCTTGGCAGCCAGGCAGCTGGTGGTGGGGAAGGGCTGTAGGTCATCCTTGGGAACGTCACCCAACGGTCAGGATGGTCAGGGCTGGGTCTTCTCCCCCTCGCTTAAGCCCCCACCGCCTCCTTCCTCCTGCTGGGGACTCGGCCCCTTGCCCCACTGGAGCTCCCCTATCACCACAGTGATGAGAAGTTGTCACTGATTAAGATTGTAGAGTTTGTACAGATGGGCCAGGAGTCACTATTGACCCCAGAAGCAGATACAGCAGCAGGGCCCCTGGTGTGCTCTTCTTCTAAACATACGACGCCTTCATCTTCCAGCCAGCTCGGGGCCAGGAAAGACATCTTTTTTCTCGTGTCTGGATTGAGGCCAGGCTGCCCTGCCCTTTCAATCCCGCAGAGTGATGGAAGCGTGTCTGCAGAGGGCTGGGTTCCACCTGCCCCTCATCCGCCGAGAGCCTGCAGAAAGATGGCGGCGACAGGGGAACAGTGGAGAATCCAAAACTCAGCAAGAAGTTCAGGCTGGATGCCTGTGAAGGCAGTCTCTGTTGTCCACTCACAACCACGGCCTCACGCATGACGGGCCCTGCCACACGTCCACCGAATTCCTGTCCTCAAAGGGAAGCACTTTGAGGTGCAGGGAATACCAAGTGCACAGAAACCATCTGCAGAAGGTGCTAGAGCAGCCTGAGGGGAGGACAGAGAAGACACTGGCAGGGGCTCTGGGACAGCAAGGGGACAGCCCCTGGAGAGAGCTGCACTGCGGCCAGGTGGGGAGATGTCAGGGCTGGGGCCGCAGGTGCAGAGAAGGTGGAGCTGCACCTGCACTGCAAGGCTGAGGGCAGAAAGTGCAGAGCATATGGGGGACGGCATGATCTATTTATCGACTCATTTAAACATTTATTGAGTGCCTACTGTTTGTTAGGGACTGTGCTATAGCCACTGGAGGAAGAGAAATAAAGGAGTCTATTAGGGGAAAAAGAAAAAGAATTAACCGCAGTTAATTATCCTGCAATGATCATTACAGTGAGAGAAAGGTTTGCACAAAATGTTCTGGTAATCCCGGGGAGGAAGAGATTGAATCCAGGGGGAAATACAGGATAGTGGAGAAGAGTCTAGGACCTGGGCTGGAGGGGCACAGTTTAAATCCCAGCTCTGTCACTCGATAGCTGGGTGACGCTGTGTAACTTGTGTAGCCTCTCTGGCTTCTGCTTCCTCATCTTTAAAATAGGGACAATAAAAATTATACCGTGGTGTCTGTAGGTAATAACACTGTATCCTATACTTGAAATTGGCTAACAGTAAATCTTAAGTGTTCTCACACAGCAAAAGAAGAAAATGGTAACAATGTAAGGTGATGGCTACGCATCAGAGCATCAAGTTGTACACTTTATTTATTGTTTATTTATTTATTTATGAGACGGAATCTCGCTCTGTCTCACCCAGGCTGGAGTGTAGTGGCGTGATCTCGGCTCACTGCAGCCTCCGTCTCTTGGGTTCAAGCGATTCTCCTGTCTCAGCCTCCCGAGTAGCTGGGACAACAGATGTGTGTCATCACACCCAGCAAATTTTGTATTTTTAGTAGAGATGGGATTTCACCATGTTGGCCAGTCTGGTCTCAAACTCCTCTCCTTAGGTGATCCATACACCTCGGCCTCCCAAAGTGGTGGGATTACAGGCATGAGCCACCGCACCCAGCCTGTACACTTTAAATACATACAATTCTAATCATCAATTATACCCTAATAAAGCTGAAAATAAGAAATAATAAGCATACCTGCTTCATTAAGGTTATTGTAATGGGGTGTTGGTGTTAACCAGCTCTCTTGAAAAAAAAAGTATGCCTATACATCTATATAAGCTTATTATAAATTTTACTATAAAATAATTTCAATCCAATTCAGAAATAAAGTTGCCCACATCATTGACTAATGACTGTGGTTCCAACAGGAATGTTGGCTGATGATTTTAGTTCAAATTAATAAGTAAGACAAAAACCAAAGGAGAAAGACATGTAACAACGATGGGAACCAACTTCTTGCTGAATCAGAAAATGAGTTTGAGTAATATTTAATACCTTTGTTTTCTGTATAATTTATTTCATTGCAATTTCATATGGTTCAATTTCTAATAATGGGGCTACGTTTAAATACCAGCTTGTAAAAGTCCTGCAAGTTTACCACCTGGCCTTGGGAGCTGGTGTCTGTGTGTCTGTCCGATCAGTCCCAGCACACGAGTCACGGGAAAGAGCGAGTACCTGGCATCTGGGAGGCAGGTCCGTGGTGTGGCCGTTGTTTTAAAACCACTACTGCTGTTATTTTTTAATCTGCCTGCAGGTGTTGGAGAATGTTTGTAGAACAAAGGACATTTGAACCGGGTCTTGGTGCACAAACAGGAATTGTTTTAGGCCAATGATCTGTAAAAGGAATCCAGAAGAGCCAAAACAATAGAGTTAAGGCCACAGCTGCAAGCGCCAGGCAGGGTGGAAGCAATAAGATCTTGTGTGTGGTAAGATTTGCCCACGGACAGCAGCGAGCAGTGGCCTTTTCCTGGGGATCTTTGTCTGCATTGCTGAGAGATGCTTTGATAAAGAGTCACTCCAGGGTCCTGCAAGGATGAAGTCTCAGCCTGTCCCATGATGCCCACTGGGGGTGGAGTCAGAAGACCAGGTGGCAGCTTCTGCCACTGACCCAGCTGAGACAGACGTTGTTCTGGTCAACCCTCAGAGGCGGGCCGCAGATGTCTTAAGGGTGGAGACAGGACACAGCCTGTAATCAACAGATGGGCAGGGAGGGAGCGATGGCAGGGGATGCCCACAGCTCCCTGAAGGGTCCTCCCAGAACATCCACCTCCTTATACTCTAGGTAGGTCTCCTATCCCATCTCCTCCACTGAGGACAGAGCTTTGTGCTCCTTTCCTTAGATGTTTAGAGCTCACAGGCACCTATCCATCCCCCTGGGCTTTCCCTTGTGAGATGCAACCCAGGGACCCAGTGGCAATGGAGGAAGCAGCTGGAACCCCTTAACCATGCAAGACTGGCTGGTCAAGGTGGATGGGGCCGCTAGCTGGGACCTGAGGCCACTGCGGGAAACTCCTGCAGCCTCTGTTCAGATGGGCGCAGAGGCCACCTGTGAGGACACCTGGGTCTTCTTCACCATTTCTGACTTGAGCAGCCACCAGAGGCTAGGGGAGGGGAAGTCATGGAGGGAGAGGGAAGCACGTCACCCTTGCATGTCTCTTCCCTCCCGACATTGGAAGGAGAAGACTGGACCTTTGGAGGAGCTATAGAGCTGGTGCCACACGACAGAGACCCAGGTCCCTGAAGGGCAGACACACCAGTGAAAGGAGTCCCATCATCTGTTCAAAGTGGACTCAGCAATTTCAATCCATACATAGGCCACTCTTCCTCCCAAAGGGCTGCAAAGTTGCCCAAGACAGATGAGCAGAGACGTGCTTCTTCCAACAGCCCCACATTGTCACCTACCCCTTTCCCATCCAGAAACTGCAGTAGGGCAAGACTCTCCCAGCCCATGATAAAGCCGGGAAGTTGGCAAGATTGCCTCAGTCTCCCAGATGATCTCAGCAGGAGATGCTCTTAGCAGATTTCTGCATTAAAGTAGAAAATTACTATGGAAGATGCTAAAGCTGAGCCCGTGATGGCCTCAGCGGTGTATGTGACCTCTGACATGACCTTCCCCAGTCAGGGGCTTCTACTGGGTTCTGAATTTTCTTGGACTTGAGTAAATGAAACTTTCTTTCTAAAGCAAGGGGCTCAGCCTTTAGGGATCCATTTCTCTCATCTTGTTTCCTCCTGTTCTCTGATGGAAATCTTACCACAGTTAATTTGATCTGCTTCTTGGGCTGATTCTGCCTACCTCACTATCTGCAGAACCAACACTGAGAGCTGGATCATTAAACTTTTCCTTTCTTTTGGGTCCAAGCTCAAGAGTTGAGTTTCTCTACTGTTCATTCTCTTCTTCCATTACATGGCCCTTGCTGGCACCTCACAGTACCTAACTTGAGACCATCAGAACATTTATTAAGTGGTTTTCTTGTATGTATGTATTTTAGTTTTTTGAAACAGAGTCTCGCTCTGTCACCTGGGCTGGAGTGCAGTGGCATGATCTTGACTCACTGCAACCTCTAACTCCCAGGTTCAAGCAATTCTCCTGCTTCAGCCTTCCGAGTAGCTGGGATTAGAGGCGCCTGTCACCAGGCCTGGTTAATTTTTGTATTTTTAGTAGACATGGGGTTTCACCATGTTGGCCAGGCTGGTCTTGAACTGCTGACCTCAGGTGATCCTGCCTGCCTCAACCTTCCAAAGCGCTGGGATTACAGGTATGACCCCCCATGCTGGGCCGAGTGTTTTTCTTTCTTGGACAGCCTGCACATGTTTTCTCAGCCTCAGATAACCTCAGGGGACATGGGCTGTCTTTAGACTGATTTCACACACTTAATATTACTCAGTGGCAATTTAAATATTTATGTTTCATGAAAACAAATGCAGATATGAAATGGAGTGGAGTGTTCAGGAATTAAAGGTAAATGATATCATTAAGAGCTCCTGTGCCCTAAGAGGCTTCTTTAGGGTATGTGGCTTAGATCCTCTTCCCCATATTACACATTTACTTTTCTTCTAATAGAAATGGTTTCAGGAAAACATCTGAAGCAGTGATAGAGAACAAGCCTAGCAGACAGAACTATGGAGCATGAAACTGCAGAGGCAGGGAGAACCAGGTTGCCAAGGAGGCAGAGAAGTATCCTCAAATGGCACTGAAGATACTCATCAGGGAAAGTCCTAGTCCACTTCTGTTGCTATAATATAATACCACGAAACAGGTAATTTATAAAGAAGTTTATTTAGCTCACAGTTCTAGAGGCTGGGAAGTCCAAGAGCATGGTGCTGGCATCTGGCAAGGGCCTTCCTGCTACCATATGACATGGCATGAGGCTCACATGGTGAGAAGGCAAGAGGATGCGTGTCAGCTCAAGTCTCTTCCTCCTCTTATAAAGCCCCCAGGTCCATGGTGGGGACACCACCTTGATGACCTTATCTAATCCTAATTGCTTCCCAAAGGCCCCACTTCTAATCAATATATGATTTAGGGATTAATTTTCCAACATATGAAATTTGGGGGAGACATTCAAGCCATAACAGGGAGACTCATGGGAGCACTGGGCTGGGGTGTGGCCTGGCTTGGTCAGGGCTGAGCTTCTGGAAATGGCAGACAAGGTTGCAGACAGTGTCGACATGCAAAGGGCTTTGCTGTCCCACCATTCACAGTTTTGCTACCATGAGTGTGGGGTTGTTTTTGATTCTCAGGTACTATTTATGTATTTATTTATTTATTTATTTTGAGATGGAGTCTCGCTCTGTCGCCCGGGATGGAGTGCAGAGGTGCAATCTCGGCTCACTGCAAGCTCCGCCTCCTGGGTTCATGCCATTCTCCTGCCTCAGCCTCCTGAGTAGCTGGGACTACAGGTGCCCGCCACCATGCCTGGCTAATTTTTTGTATTTTTACTAGAGATGGGGTTTCACCATGTTAGCCAGGATGGTCTCGATCTCCTGACCTCATGATCCGCCTGCCTTGGCCTCCCAAAGTGCTGGGATTACAGGTGTGAGCCACCATCTCAGGTACTCTTTCCTTCAGAAATAGGCTCCCTTTTGTTGCACACATTTTTCTCATCACAGAGTAAAGCAAACCAGGAAGCTCTGGGAAGAAAAGAGATGCCCACTGTAGACAAGCTGAGCAGCATTTAGTCTTCATGGCCAAGAGAATAAACTGTTAGTCAATGATTTAATTCAACTGCCTTGAATCCTAAACAGAGTTAATGAGGTTACATTACTAGTTTGGATTCAGGCAGAAGGGGCCGTACATGGAAATTAAGAGGGGAAAACCAATATTGAGTCAAAATGCTAGGCTTACTCAGGAAACAATTAAATAATATCTAGAGGGAATTGAATATTAAAGTCAAATGCATTCTAATGGACTAAGTGGCCTTTTGAGCTTGCTCTCTCCTCAGATCATATATTCATATATTTCCAAGTCTTGCAAGCTCTGAGACATTCACGCCAGGGACGGTGCATGGTATTTGCAGAATATTAAGGGTATGATGATGTTTCTCAGTAGTTCACAAATAATTCAGGAGTTGAGCTGCTTAAATGGGAACGGACGTGTTGCAGTGTGGAATGTGGTCTCTGTGTGGTATGCTGGTCTGCAGGCTTTTGCTGAATGCAATGCCAAAGCCATCAAAATCTAGAACAGGGCAGGAGCCTTGCCAGGAACTGCTTCAAGGCAGGAGCAGACTGAAACTGGAAGAAGGTTGCAGACACATCTTTTTGAGGTGCAGAAAGCTGGGGACAGGACTGGAGGGGACAAAGCATTTCCTAGCAATCCGCAAAGCTGGCAGATAGGCTGAAAAGCAGGAAAAGAGATTCCTGTGATTTGGAAAGTCGATATCTGGGACCCAAGGCACAAGGAGAGCCCTGGATTCTCACCGGTGCTCAGATCACAGGACATGCTAAAGGAGAGATCCTGATTTCACCCTCAAAATATTCCAGTCAAATGATGAACTCAATCTAAAGTTCCCTCAAAGCCCAGGCCCAACTCAGCTACTGAGTGGATGGATTCTCCCCACACCAACTCCCCTCACCATGGTTGGGCAGGAGCAGGGCATGCTTTCTTCTGGAGCTAAACATTATTTACTTTGGTCTACTTTTTTTTTTTTTAAACAAACTGTCTCCAGAATAAAATAAATCTGACATGACACATGAAGACGAAATAAGAAAAGGAGACCCACGGTCATGAGGAAAAATGGCCATGAAATGTCCAGAGAGGGCCTGGATGGTGGCATCATCTTAAATAGGCCCTTTAATATGCCTATGGCAGCTATGTTAAAGGACCTCATAGAGCGGTAGAAACAAGCTGTAAATTTCACCAGATAGACGGAAACTACAGAAACATCCAAATGGAAATGGCAGAAATGAAAACTGTGAGATCCAGAATGAAGATTAATTACATGATCTCACTAGCAGATTGAGCACATCTGGACATTGCCTGGTGTGGCCCCAGGCCATTCTTCACTTGTCAATTCTCCTTGAACTCCTGGGATGGTTGGAGCACATCCCACACATGGCAATTGGAAAAGGCACAGAGGAGGATGGACAACGCTTGCTGTCTGATATGGTCTTGCTCCATGTCCCCACCCAAATCTCATCTCAAATTATAATCCCCATAATCCCCAGTGTCGAGGGAGGGACCTGGTGGGAGGTGATTTGATTGTGGGACTGGTTTTCTCCATGCTGTTCTCATGATAGTGGGTAAGTTCTCATAAGATGGGATGGATTTCTGTTTGAAGTTCCTCCTTCACATGCCCTTCTCTCTCCTGTTGCCTTGTGAAGAGGTGCTTGCGTCACCTTCGCTTTCTGCCATGATTGTAAGTTTCCTGAGGCCTTCCTAGCCTCGTGAAACTGTGAGTCAGTTAAACCTCTTTCCTTTATAAATTGCCCAGTCTTGGGTATTTCTTTATGGAAGCATGAAAACGGACTTAATACATTGTCTCACAGTGCGTCAAGTCTGTGTGGGTCCTCTGTCTCATTCTCACATGTCATTTCCAAAACAGATCATGAGCCCAACCAAACATGACGGCATGGTGAAACATACTCCTCCCCTTTGAGTAGGAGGAATTACAAGGTTACAGAGAAAATGGCATGAATTAAAATCCTGTTAAGGAAGGATTGAAGAATGAGTGAAGAATTAGGAATGATAATCTAAGCTAAATCCCAAAGAAGGCAGGCCAGTGAATGAGCTTGAGTGTTGCAAGATCTTGTGTTGTTCAGGAGGTGGCAAAACTACCAATGTAAGATTGGTAGTAATATACCAATGGTTTCTATTATAATATCTATTTAGTCACTAAAATAATAATAAATAGATATGTAACAAACTAACAGCAAAGAAAATGGGATAATAAGGCATACTGAATTAAAAAATAAATCAAGAAGAGAAGGAAAAAGGAAAAAGCCAGGAACAGACAGAAAGCAAAAGGTAAGACTATAGGTTTAAATGAAATACGTAGTAATTACTAGGTTGAAGCACATGAAATTTCTCTTTTTTTGTTCAAAAAAATCTAATATTGCAATTCCACACGGTTCAATCTAATGCATTACATGAAAATTAACTACATACTCCAAATAAGAAGCAAGGATGATCACATAGGATTCAGAAATCTCAGATAACAACAACAGTAGCAGAAATTAAACTGAAAAGGAGCAAAGAAAGGTGAAGGTAAAATGATACCAAAAGTATCCCCATGCCGTCACTAACTGAAGAAAAGCTTCCACAGCTGAACTAATATCAGACACAGCAGACTACAGGTAGTGAGTGACGTTAGAGGAAGAGAGGCATTTCATGACCACCAAAGGCCAATTCAACAGGTAGATAAAACAGTTATCAATAACAGAGCAATCCACTTCGTATAATATCAAAGTATGTGAACCAAAAAGTTACAGAACTAAGAGACAGACTCATTCACAAGCACAGATGCTCAGGAGCCGCCTGACCCAGCGTTCCTACTTCTGGATCTGTACTCAAAAGAAGTGTAAATACATGCACAGCAGGAGGAGAAAAGAAGCTTTCATTGTAAAAGCCTAGAATTCAGAATGTACCCAATGTCCACTGACAGTAGACTGTATATGTGAACTGTGGCATATTCATATCATACAATATTATATATGATACAATGAAATATATGGCAACACAAAGAACAAAATATGGCTAAACACAACAAAAAAAATAGACCTTACAAATACAAAGTTGTGTATGCACCATGTCATTTATGGAGAGTTCAATGGTATTAACCCTGAGAGAGTCACGAGGAAGGCTTATGGGAGGACAGTAACATTTAATGTTTTATCATCTGACTTGACACATTTCCTTTTATAAAAAAAACAGTGAGCTATAAACTTAAGATTTGTACAGCGTACTTCATTTATGTTCTGATTAAATTTAAAAGCCTACGAAGAAATTCTACCAGGATTTTTGAATGACCATATCAGACACGTGATCTGACTGCCAGAAGAATGTGGATGGCGTGAAGTTAAGGTCTTATCCTTATGAGCTCATCCTAGATTTCAGCTTCCATAGCAAGCACTCTCTTCAAAGGAATTAAATGCAAACCAGTGAGGATGTTTTATAATACCAAGAAAGCAAGGATGGAAATCCAACCCAACTCCCCTTCTGCAAAATGAAGCAGTCATCTGGGATCGATCATACACTCAGCATTCAGGAGTATCTGGAACCCCGAACGTCAGCACCACCGCGATGCCTTCTCTCCCTCATCTGTTTCAGGTCTCATCAACAGATCCAGGCGGCAACAGCACTCCCAGCTCCTCTCTTCTGTCAGTGGGGATTCTTCTTCCCTGCCCGATGACATCAGGCTTACCAACACTTGTCTGGCCCATGCAATATGGCAGCACTGACTCACTGGGCCTCTGACAGGAACCTTGGGAGACACTGACTGGGCCTGCCTGTTCTCCACCATCCTGGCTCATGGGTCCTCCAGACAGAGGCTCTTCTTGCTGCTAGAATCCCAGGATGAGGAAGCACCCGGAGCTGACCTGTAACATAAGAAACAAAGGTTTCCTATCCCAAGCCATTGACACTTTGAGATTGTTTGTTAATGCAACTAAAAATGAGCATGTTCTCACGCCTGTAATCCCAGTACTTTGGGAAGCCGAGGCGGGCGAATCACAAGGTCAGGAGATGGAGACCATCCTGGCTAACACAGTGAAACCCCGTTTCTACTAAAAATACAAAAAATTAGCAGGGCATGCTGGCGGGCGCCTGTAGTCCCAGCTACTCTGGAGGCTGGAGCAAGAGAACCGCTTGAACCAGGAGACAGAGCTTGCAGTGAGCTGAGATCCGGCCACCGCACTCCAGCCTGGGTGACAGAACGAGACTCCGTCTCAAAAAAAGCCAAAGTCTGCTCTTGGCCAGATGTGGTGACTCATTCCTGTAATCCTAGCACTTTGGGAGGCCAAGGCGGGCAGATCACTTGGGTTCAGGAGTTCGAGACCAGCCTGGCCAACATGGCGAAAACCCGTCTCTACTAAAAATACCAAAATTAGCCAGAAATATCTCTTGAACGCAAGAGACAGAGGTTGCAGGGAGCTGAGATCATGCCACTGCACTCCAGCCTGGGCAACAGAGTGAGATTTCATTAAAAAAAAAAAAAAAGCCTGTTCTTTTTGCTTAGGATTGTCTTGGCTATACAGGCCCTTTCTTGGTTCCATATGAAATTTAAGGTTTTTTTTGTTTTGTTTTTGTTTTTTTTTCCTAATTCTGTGAAGAATGTCAGTGGTATTTTGATGGAAATAACACTGAATCTGTAAATTACTTAGGGCGGTATGACCACTTTCATGGTATTGATTCTTCCTATCCATGAGGATGGAATGTTTTCCCATTTGTTTGTGTCCTCTCTTATTTCCTTGAGCAGTGGTTTGTAGTTCTCCTTGAAGAGCCCCTTCACATCCCGTGTAAGCTGCATTCTTAGGTATGTTACTCTCTTTGTAGCCACTGTGAATGGGAGTTCACTCATGATTTGGCTCTCTGCTTGTCTATCATTGGTGTATAGGAATGTTTGTGATTTTTGCATGTTGCTTTTGTATCCTGAGACTTTCCTGAAGTTTCAGGGAACAACACACACTGGAACCTATTAGGGGGGCAAGGGAGGAAGGGGAGGGAGAGCGTTAGGACAAATACCTAATGCACGTGAGGCTTAAAACCTCGACGATGGGTCGAAAGGTGCAGCAAACCTCCATGGCACATGTATACCTATGAAACAAACCTGCACGTTCTGCGCGTGTATCCCAGAACTTAAAGTAAAATAAAATAAAAAATAGACTGAACACTGCATGTTCTCACTTATAAGTGGGAGCTGAACAGTGAGAACACATGGACACATCATGTGATAAGGGGAACATCACACACCAGGGTCTGCCAGGGGGTGGGGGGAAAAGGGAGGGAGAGCATTAGGACAAACACCTAATGCATGCAGGGTTTAAAACCTCAACAACGAGTTGATAGGCACAGCAAACCACCACAGCACCTGTATACCTATGAAACAAACCTGCACGTTCTGCATGTGCATCCCGGAACTTAAACTAAAATTTTTTTTTAAAAATAGGCTGAACACTGTATATTCTCACATATAATTAGGAGCTGGACAGTGGGAACACACGGACCCAGGGAGGGGAACAAAACTCACTGGGGCCTGTCGGGGAGGGGCTTGGTGGGGAGAACATTAGGGAAAAGAGCTAATGCATGCAGGGCTTAATACTGAGGTGATAGGGGTGCAGCAAAGCACATGGCACACATTTACCTGTGTAACAAACCTGCCGATCCTGCACATGTATCCCGGAACTTAAAAAGTAATAATAAAATAAAATTAAAGAAAATTAGCCTGAACTGATTGATACAACAACCTGTACCACATAGAGAGACATGAAGCCTGGAAACTCCGGAATTACATCCTAACAACTCTGGGGCCCAGTGAAATAGGCCTACCCACCTGTAAAGTTTATACTATTCCGGGTCTATAAGGGCTCATGTGTCCACTTCCAGAACAAACCTCTGGCAAGGATGGATTTCTGTGATTTCCCGGGTTAGTAACGTGACCATCTTGATGTCAGAGGGAGTCTTCTCTGTAAATTCACAGTTTGAGCAAAGCCTTCTGAAAGAGGAGATCATTGTTTTGCTTTGGATGTACAAACAATACATTTACACTGTCGTTATCACAAGATGCCAGGAGTTAATGTAACCTATTTGGTGGTTATTTATTTTGTGAAATACCAACCAATGGGACAAGATCCCTGGGCATGGTCAGGGAAAAGAACCCAGATATCTCATAACCTCAGGGATTTCAAACACTCAGCATTTACCACTGTGGGTTAGGCTGGTTCTGAGGAGTTTTCTCATTCCGTGATATGCTGCATAGCATGTGGACCAGCCAATTGATCTTTGCCTATAATAATAATAATATTATTATTATTATTGTTTGAGACAGGGTCTCACTCTGTTGCCCAGGCTGGAGTTGCAGTGGCACCATCTTGGCTCACTGCAACCTCCACCTCCTGGGCTTGAGTGATCCTCCCACCTCAGCCTCTCAAGTAGCTGGGACTATAAATGCATACAGCCACTCCTGGCTCTGTTTTTTAATTTTCTAAATTTTTTTAGAGACAGGGCTTATTATGTTGCTCAGTCTGGTCTTGAACTCCTGGGCTAAAGCTATCCTCCCACCTCAGCTTTCCAAAGTGCTGGGATTACAGGCGTGAGCCACCGTGCCCAGCCTGGCTGTACTATTGATCTCAGGACTGTCACCAACCATGGCTACTGAAAAGTTGGATAATTTCATCTGCAAAATTGAATGCATCATCTTTGTCCTTGAACCCATTTGTGTTTATTGTTTATCAATGAATGGTCCCAGGACACACCTAGCTTTCCAAAACTGAAATCTGTGATTCACTCTACCCTCTCGCTACCAGAGCCCATTGCATTAGTTCTCTGTTGCTGCTTTTACAAATTACCCCTAATTTAGTGGAGCAAAACAACACAAATTTATTAGCTTATAGTTCTGCAGTCAGAAGTCTGTTAGAGTCTCAAGCATCATCAGGGCCGTCTTCCTCCCTGGAGCCTTTGAGGGAAGTCTGTTTCCTTGCTGCTTCCCGTCTTAGTGGTTGTCCACATTCCTTGGCTTGTGGCACCCACCTCCATCTCCAAAGCCAGCAAAACGGTTGAATCTTTTACACCATACTTCACGGTGGTCTCGCTTCTGTCTCCCTTGGACTTTCTCCTCTGCCTCTCTCTTCTCTTGAGACCCCTGGATTATGTTGTCCCTACCCCCAGGGAACCCAGGATAATCTGCCTATTTCAGTCAGTTGATGAGCAGCCTTAATTCCTGTAACCGCGCCTCCCCTTTGCCCTGTTGTGAAACCGACCCATTTGCAGTTCCTGAGGAGCAGGACGTGGGCCTCCCTGGGGCATTATTATTCTGCGGAACACACCAAGCAAACGCCAACACCTGCAGACCCGTCTTGTTAATATCCTGGGTCCTGCAGTGGTTCCCACTCACGGCTCCAGTTGCATTCTCCACCCTCCCTACTTTAAGTTGTATATTTAGAGAACCTAATTTCCAGGTCGGCCTGGGTCATGGCCCCTTTTAGTCTCAGCAGGTCCCGGTTTGGATAATTAATGAGATGATTACTAATTAGATGATTACTCTATCCTGCCTCACGTGCCCGGCCACTTGGAGTTCCCCAGTCATGGGGAGCTGCCTCATACCTACAGCCTTTCTACTGTTCTGCCCTTCCAGGAGATCTCTGCATTCCAACCCACATCCATGTGGAAATATAACTTATCCTTCAAGGGTAAACTGCTGTGTCCCGTCCTTTGTTAAACTGTCCTGTTCTGTGGAGGCTTATCTGATCATATCTGCTCTTATGCCAAGCTTGCTTCTCATATGGCTCTGATACAAAATGTTGAGTACAGTGGAACTGTATTTGTTATTTCTCCTCTCCTGATGCTGAACTTCTTGAAGGCAAAGGTAGTTCAGGTCTCCACCAAAGAGCCCTGCATGAGTCAAATCTCAGTAAGCATGGATGGAGTTGAACTAACTTGACACCCACCCTCTTTTATAAAGAATGAAGAGTTAGAAAGACCCAGTCTTCTCCCTCCCTCCATTGCACATAAAAATAAGTTAAGGCCGGGCACAGTGGCTCACGCCTGTAATCCCAGCACTTTAGGAGACCGAGGCAGGTGGATCACAAGGTCAGGAGTTTGAGACCAGCCTGACCAACATGGTGGAACCCTGTCTGTATTAAAAATATGAAAAATAGCCAGGTGTGGTGGAGGGAACCTGTAGTCCCAGCTACTTGGGAGGCTGAGGCAGGAGAATCGCTTGAACCTGGAAGGCAGAGGTTGCAGTGAGCCAAGATCGTGTCACTGTACTCCAGCCTGGAAGACAGAGCAAGACTCTGTCTCAAAATAATAATAATAATAAGTTAATGTACAGAGATATCACTAAGTGCATATTAGGGTCTTTTTAAGTTTTATTCATTAAAAACTGTAAGTCGTTAAGTTTAGAAGAAGAATTATAGATTTCTTAAAAATCACTGTTTTGCCGACCCAAAGGAATTGATTGACCTGGGCAATGATCATCAATGGATACATTCATTAGATGAATGATGGGTGGAGAATATGACAATGGACAGATTAAATTGCCACCACTTATATTCCCTGATTGCCCCAAGAAGAGGACGACCATAAAGTGTGTCCCCCGTGTGATGAGTGTGTATCACACACGGTTCTACTTGTGAAGAATTCTTGCTCAAAACATTACACCTGAAACCACTCAAGGTTCTACCTTCCATTTACAAAAACATGGGGAATAGAAGATGAACTCAAATGACACCACAAGGAACAACCAGACAAATCCTCTATGGCTGGCATTTACAGGACAAGTCATCTAATGTTGGGGAAAAAGTTAATAAACAAAACAAAAAGGGGCCAGGGACGTCTACGCAATAAAGAGACTTAAGAGACTCAACCCAAATTGATGTGTCTACCTTGTTTGCAGTCTGATTCAAACCGACCGACTGGGTAAAGATGTTCATGAGTGGGCAGAGACGCATGACTATGGGCTGGGCATGGGGTATATGTAAGAATTTATTGTTCATTGTGCCAGATGTGATAATGACATTTTGGTTATAAATAAAAACTTCTATTTTTTAGAGCTATACACTGAAGCCTTTAGGAATGAAATGATACAATATCTGACATGCATTGAAAACAGCTGTAAAATGTTATAAATGAATAGATGAAGCAGTTATGAAAGATAAAACCTCTCTCCCTTTAAGTATGTTTGAAATTTTGCACAATCCCTTTTTAAAAAAATAGCAATCATTGATTATATGTCGAAAGTGATTAAGTTAGTGAATAAAATAGTTTTCTCCCAACTATGCAGCAAATATTTTCACCAGTAAGTGGGGGAGGTCAGACCTGAGAATCGGAGAAGGCTGTGCGAGCTAACGCTGTCGTGATACATAATCACCTAGTACCTTCCTTATTTTACACCTGACAAGTTATGTGGCCAAGCAGCGTTCGTAAGTTGCTGCAAACTCTGTTTCTGGTCTTTCCAAGCAGCGGGCCAGCTTCCCTTTCCCCTCTATCCTCCACAGGGCCTCGCACAGCCCTCTTCACACAACAGATATTCAGCACCCACCCTTCGAGTGAATGAGGGGATGGATGGCTGGGTCTTTGCACAGTTGCGATACCATAGCTCATGAATGAATGGATGAGGCTAATATAAAAGACCATGTTTTGCACTGAAATTGCTTCATGGTCCTTCTGGGTCCAGAGACTCTTTACCTATAGACATTGTGTCTATAAATCCATATCTACCAGGCCAGGCTCTTGAGTGAATGACTTACTAACATCCCACTGCCGCCCCAAGGATTCTGAAAGACCGAGAGACCATTCAAAATCAAAGGGAAGATTATTTCCCCACTGAGAGCTGCATACACTGAAAAAGTAGGGAGGTGGGGGTGAAAAAACTCACTACTACTAGATCTGGTGTGTAGTTCAAGTTCATGAATCTCAGCACTGATCTCTCAGCCTGTTTCTCGCATAAATAAAACAGAGGCACTGGTTTGCATTAGAATCTCATAATGCGCTATAAAATCCATGCCAGAGTCAGGCATCTAATTTAAGAATTATTTCTCAATTTTGTGTCTCGCACCCTGCTTCTGCCTCTTTCTGCTGACTGGATTCTTCCCTTCCCTTTCCCTAACAAGCTTGTCTCCCCGTCTCCCTGCACCTCTTTGCCTGTTCTTTCCCTCCTGCCTTCACCTCTTCCTCTCTCCCTAATAAAGTGACCCTGGCCTGGCTAGACATCTGTGAGTTGGCAGAGAAGTCAAGACAGGTCATAGGCCAAATACCATTTCCACCAGATCTTGGGCAGGTGGGTTGGGTTTAGGTGACAGCTGGCTGTGGCCTGAACGAGGAGCAGCTGCATGGACATCCAGGATAAAACATCCCAAACAAAAGAACAAGGGGTTGGTGCCCTGGATTGAGAATGAGTTTGTGGGTTCCAGGGCCAAAGATGTGGCCAGTGTGGGTGTGCGTTGTGGGTGAGGGGAGAAACAGAGGAGGATGGGGTGAGCTGGGATCAGACCTGGATACATGGGCAACTATAGCTTTTATTCTGAGTGAGGAGGTCTTAAGGTTAAGGCATTGTGACCTGGAGAGACTTGTGCTGCTTCCAGAACTCCTGGGCTGGTGTAGAAAAGCAGGAGAAGAATCAGGTGGCCAGACGGGGTTTTCCTGATGATGTGGGCACAGGGGACGCTGGCTTGGAGGAGGGCCACAGCTGTGAAGGTGGGGAGAGGTGACGGGCTGTGCCAAGTTTTTATAAGTGAGCTGCAAAGAAACACAGCATTCAGAGATCATTCACTTCTGGTCTGAACATCAGGTGGTGGTCTATAGTTTCCTAAGACAGAGAAAACTAGAGGAGCCACGGATGTATGAGATAAAATCAATGGCTCTGCTTTTCCAGGAAAGACTGTGACACATGGAAAACATCCAGGCAGAAATGTCCTGTGGTAGCTGCTTGCACATATGAGTCTGAAGCTCAAAGCCAGGGCTCCGACTGCAGATAGAAACCTGAGAGTTCTCGGCACCTAGATGTTCTCCAGAACTGGGACTAGGCAGGTCACCCAAGGAGGACACACAGCTAGGGACAAAGGAGGGAAGAAGGAGGAGCCTGAGGCGGCCTCCCTGGAGCTGAGATTGCAGAGTGGAGACGGGGCCCACAGAAGAGATGAGGAGGGGCTTGGGCCAGACAACATGGTGCCTCTTTGTCAAGCACAGTCATGAATCCTGGAATTAATGCCAGAGGCAGCCACTGCAGAACTTGGAAAAGTGGCAAGAGGAAGGCAAACTGTCTGGAAACCCAAGTGTAGAAGGAAGAGCAGAGCAGAGCGGAAGGGTGCCTTCTGCCCCCACCCGAACAGAAGCAAAGGATGTGGCCTTTCCCGTCCCCCAGGGTGGCAATGGAAGTCCGCCTGGGTGGACTCGTTCCTGTCCTAGACCCAAGCGGAGTCCCTCCTACAATAACAAGTGAACCCAGACCTGCCACCAGCTGGAACAGTTGGGAGCTTTGCCAAAAATAAGTGACCTGCGGAGACTCCTTCCCCACCAGGCCTGAGACCCCCCCTCCCCAACCTAGAGATGCAGGCATAGCTGGGACAGTGGCAAGAGGGACAGCCAAAAGGAATGGTGCAGCCTGGGAATCACCCCTCCCGTGCAAGCCTGAGACTCCTCTCCCCACACAGACAGTGGGGACCGGGGTGTGGTCCCAGTGGGGTGGCGAGGTCCCACCACAATGACTATCCAGCCAAGGAAGCCTGAGACTCTCCTTCCTCATGGAGAGATGCAGATGACCTGGTCTGCAGAAGCTCCTCCTGCCCTGAGGTCGTTCCCACAGGGACCCACGGAAGCTCCTCCAGCACCAGATCCACCAAGCAGTGCAAACAATAGCACAAAGACTCTGAAAATTAAACTGTCATTAGGACCCCAGCCCACAAAACTAGGTGAGAGACCTGTGTGCTAAAATAAACAGGGTGACCAGCTGCTAAAATAGAAGATGTAAGTAGGACTCAGAGTCTCCTAACATAATGGACAAAGTGTCCACAATACAACTGAAAGTCATCCGTCATACCAATAACCAGAAAAAGCACCATTTGAATGAGAAAAGACAGGTAACAGATGCCAACAACAAGATAGATCTGATGTTGAAATTATATGACACGATTTTAAAGCAGTCGTTGTAAAAATACTTCAACAATCAATTACAGATTCTCTTGAAACAAATGCAAAAAGAAAAAAATCACAGCAAAGAAATTGAAGTTATAAAAAAAGAATCAGAGAAGAATTATAGAATTGAAAAATATGGTTACAGGAATTTAAAAAACTTGTTGGGCAGGTGCCATCACAGAGAGGAGATGACAGAGGGTAGAGCCTGGAGGACAGATTGAAGTCACTTACCCATTCTGAATGATGAAGAAAAATGAACTGGAACAAAATGAAGAAAGCCTGAAGGACCTGTAGAACAATAACCAAATCTCCAACATGCATGCCAGAAGAATCCCAAGAGAGGAGAGAGTAGAGCTGTGAAGGTATTTGAAAAAATCAGGCCAGGCTCAGTAGCTCATGCTTGTAATCAAGCACTTTGGGAGGCCAAGGCAGGCGGATCACCTGAAGTCAGGAGTTCAAGATCAGCCTGGCCAACATGATGAAACCCTGTCTCCACTAAAAATAAATAAATAAATAAATAAATTAGCCAGGCGTGGTGGCGGGTGCCTGTAATCCCAGCTACTTGGGAGGCTAAGGCAGGAGAATCACTTGAACCCAGGGGGTGGAGGTTGTAATGAGCCGAAATCTCACCATTGCACTCCAGCCTGGGCGACAAGAGTGAAACTCCATCTCAAAACAAAAATAAATGAAAAAATCATTGCTGAAAAGTCCCTGAATTTGGTGGTAGACATAAACCCACAGATTTGAGAAGGTGTGCAAATCCCAAACCAGATAGACCCAAAGAAACTCACACATGGTCACATCTTATTTAAACTTCTGGATATGAACATCAAAGAAAATGTCTTGATAGAAGCCAGAGAGAAATGAGATGGGACCTATAGGTGAACGCCCCATCGAAGGACCACTGGGGGGAAGTAAACGAGGAGAGGAGAAAGAGCTTCAACCAGGAATTCTATATTGGGGAAACCATCCTTCAGGAGGGAAAGAGGCAGTAAAGACAGCCTCAGGGCCAGGCGCGGTGGCTCACACCTATAATCCCAGCACTTTGGGAGGCCGAGGCAGATGGATCACTTGAGGTCAGGTGTTCGAGACCAGCCTAACCAACATGGTAAAATCCCGTCTCTTCTAAAAACACAAAAATTAGCTGGGCATGGTGGCAGATGCCTGTAATCCCAGGTCCTTGGGAGGTTGAAGCAGGAGAATCCCTTGCACCTGGGAGGTGGAGGTTGCAGTGAGCCAAGATTTTGCCACTGCACTCCAGTCTGGGCAACAGAGTGAGACTCCATCACACACACACACACACACACACACACAAAGACAGCCTCAGATGGAGGGAAACTAAAAGAATTTGTGGCTTGCAGATCTACTTTTGAAGATTGGATAAAGAAAACTCTTCCAACAGAAAAAAAATAAAAACTGAAGAAATCATGAAACATCAGAAAGGAAGAAAACAGGAACATGGGTAGGTATCGTGAGCACACTATTCCCCTCCCTCCTGAATGGTCTAAATCACACATGATGATTGAAGTAAAAATCATGTTACCATCTGATACTCAAGACAATGATATTTAAAACTGGTGAGGGCAGGTGCCTGAATGGAAGCAAGGTGTACACACATCACATGAAGACACACTGATATGCATAGAAAAAAAAATGCAAAGCAATTGGAAGGCTGGATTTTTCAACAAATGGTGCTGGAGCAATTGTTCATCCTTAGGAAAATTAAATGAACCCCTCCAAACTAAATGTCTCGCCTTATACAAAAATGAACTGGAAATGATTCATGAACTTAACTATAAAAATGTTTAACTGAACAGTTTGGGTCAAAATTATGATCTTTTTTTTAAACTCTGAAAAAAAAAACCATGTGGAGAGGACAAAAAGACAAGTTACAAACAGGGAGAAAATATTTGCAAATCACATATCTGACAAAAGATTAGTATCTAGAGTTTATAAAGAATTCTTAAAATTCAACAGTGAAAAAACAACCTGATTATAAAATGGGCAAAAGGCATTTGGAAACAATTTCATGTAGAGTATGTACAGATGGCAAGTAAGCACATGGAAAATGTTGAGCGTCATTAGCCATTGGAAAAATAAAAATTAAAACTACAATGGGATATCGCTGCATCCCTACTAAAGTGGCTGAAATAAAAAATAGTGATGATCCTAAATGCTGGCAAAGATGCAGAGAAGCTGAATCACTCAGACATCACGGGTGGAAATGCAATACAGCCACTCCGGAAAACAACCGGGCAGTTTCTTACAGAACATTCAGTTGCATTCTTGGGTATTTACTCTTGGAAATCTTATATTCACACGTAAACCTCAACATGAATGTTCATAGAGACTTTATTTCCAATAACCACAAACCAGAAACATCCCACATGCCCTCAGTGGTTAAACAAAGTGTACCCAATGCCATGGAAACCACTGAGCAATAAGAATAATTCTTGCGGTGATAGAATCGTTCTGTGTCTAGACTGTCCTGGTGCATACGTGAACCCAGCATGCGACAAAAATATGCAGAACTAAAGACACACATACACACACATACACAAGCGATTAGAACTGGAAATCTGAATAAGATCTATGGGTTGATCAATCAATATCCTGGTTGTGACGTTGGACTAGTTTTGAAAGATATTTTCTTTGGTGGAAACTGGGTAAAGGGTACACAGGATCTCTCTGTATTGTTTTACAACTGCATGTAAATCTGCAATTCAATAAGAATTTTTTAATTTTTTTTTTTTTTGAGATGGAGTCTTGTTCTGTTGTCAAGGCTGGAGTGCAGTGGCGCGATCTTGGCTCACTGCATCCTCTGCCTCCTGGGTTCAAGTGATTCTCCTGCCTCAGCCTCCCAAGTAGCTGGAATTACAGGCACCCGCCACCACGCCTGGCTAATTTTTGTATTTTTAGTGGAGATGGGTTTCACCATGTTGGCCAGGTTGGTCTCTAACTCCTGACCTCAGGTGATCCACCTGCCTCCGCATCCCAAAGTGCTGGGATTACAGGTGTGAGCCACCACTCCCAACCCAAGAATATTTCTAAAAATGAAAAGAGAGAAGAGCGGAGATAGCAGGAGTCCAGTTGAGTAGTGACACAGAAGAAACAAGATGAGAACAAATTTACATGTAGGAACACTCATCAGCTATGTTCTCAGTGCTTCCTGTAACTCACTGAAACTTCACAGGATCCCATGAGATGAGAAATGCTATTTTATTTTGCAGAGGATGACCCTAAAATGTAGAGAGATTAAATAATGTTCCCACAGTCACACAGTTGGTAAGCCCTGCCTTCGTGGGCAGCGCAGTGTAGTTGTGGAAGGAAACATTAAATAGTCCACAAAGTGACTTGTAATGGTAAGTGCAAGACGGTAAGATTCCTGAGGGCAGGAACTCAGTCCCATTTGTTAGCTGTTGTATACCAAGCACTTAAGACAAGGCCTGGCATGGGACAGGTGCCAGGAAAAGAAGCAGGAGCCAGAAATCCATGGGGAACAGGCTATCAGTTGAGGAGAGGAGTCAGGCATGTTTTGGCAAACGACATTTAAGCAGACATTGGAGTGATGAGTAGGAACTGGCTAGATCAGATCCTCATTGCAAACATTCCAATGGAATTTTACCTCCCTTGGAATGAATCTGAGGTCCTTATCCTACAAGGCTCCCAGGACCTGGCTCCTGGTCACCTCTCTGCCCTCATCTCCTACTTTCCTCTCTTCCTCTAGGCTCCCTTCCCTCAACATCTCAAGCCCACTCCCATCTCAGGACACGTGCACCAGCTGTTCCTATGACCTGAAATCTCCTTCCTCAAACACACACAGGACTCAATTCACTCCCACTGGTCCCTGCTCAAGTGTCCCCTTAAGAGAGGCCATCCCCACCCACCCACATAAAATCATGACCCACCTGTGTTGTTCCACTTCCCTGACCCTGCCTTATTTTCCACTCTGGTTCTTCCCACCACCTGGAAGATACGTGTGTTCTCTGCCTCCTGACACTGAAAAAGTTGTGTACACAGGGACATTTCCTCTTTGGTTTGTCTAATGCTGCATCTTCAGTCCCCAGAAGGGGGACAGGTGTGTGTGTGTGTGTGTGTGTGTGTGTGTGTGTGTGTGTAATGACTGAAGAGAAGTGGAAACTGGGCGTGAGTGCATGGGTGTGCACTGACTCTGTGGCTCTGCCACTGCACCGGGAAACGTGGTTGGTGAGGCGAGGCAGTGACGAGGTGAACCCATGCCAGTCAGAGCATGAACTGAGAACCCACATTTCATGAAAGCAGGGACGTGGGGAAAGAGAAACGACTTCCCATGGCCAAGGGAGATGCCAAGATCAGAGTCTTTGTGAAGACAAAACGAAGTCTTCCCGGAGAAATCAAAACCCAGGCCTGCACCTCCCCTGTGTGAATCTGTTGCCCCCTGGTGGCTGGGAATTACCTAAGGCAAAGAAATTTTCTTCTAGGTTCATGTGACCCTGAGATTGTCTGGGAGAAGCAAATGCAGAGCAGAGCTACAGGAGAAAAGCCTTAATCAAATTATCACATATTCTCACTGAAGATGAGCTCGTAATCCCAAATTACAAAACATAGGATGAGTGAGAGAAAACAGACAATGTGAGCAGCCAGGTTTGATCAATCCGAACAAGAGTATAAAGAAGTATAATTACACAAATTAAGGGCATAAAAGTAGAAAACTTTTATGTATAATTTTAAGTATAATTACATAAAAAAGGGCATAAAAGTAGAAAACAGTAAGTAGAGTTGCAGTAGGGTCAAATAGAACTTCTAGAAGTAAAAATTACACACATACAGAATCTAAGGCCCATTGGTCATGTTGAGCAGCAGATTAGATATAGCTGAAAGGAAAGAATAAATAAGGTGAAGGATAAAACCAAGGAAATTAACCAGGATGCAGCAGCACAGAGAGATAAAGCCTTTGCCTGCAAATGTCTTTATTTTGTCCTCACTGTTGAATTATCATTTAGATAGCTGGAAAGAGACTTGTAGGTTTACTGTTCTCTTCCCTTGGCACATTCGATATATTATAGACTTTATTCCATTATTTTATGACCTTCATTTACTTACCAGTTATGAACATTTGTTGTAAACCTGTAGTAATAAGGAGAGTATGATATCAATGCAGAGATAGACGAATGGGTAAGTGGAACAAAGAAAGAGCCCAGAAATAGATCCATGTGTACGTTGGTATAAAACAGAGTCTGCCTTACAATTCAGCAGGCAAAGAGTGAGCTATTCGCTAGTGTTGGAACAGTAGGTTTTCCACATGAAATAAAAATACAATAGATCTATAACCCACATCACACATAAATTCCAGGTTGATTAAAGAACTGAACAACTAAAGCAGAACCCTAAACCTTTCAGAATTCAATAGATTCAACAGAATATCTGTGTGACCTCTGGTTAGAAAATAATATCTTAAATAAGACACACAATGTGCATACTATAAAGAAAAATTAAAGTATCAAACTTGCATCCAAACATCTAAATCTCAAAAACATAATATGGATCAGGAACATGAATTTCAAGGTATACATAAAATACGACATAAGATGTAAATGACTTTTAAAATTTAAAAACACGAGGAGCAATGAAATCTCTGGGTTCTGGATAAACATACGTGTAAGAATGTTACACACCCACGAGATTAGCAATGCTGAATTCAGGATACTGGTTGCTGCTTCTGGAACTGGGGCACAGAGGCAGGTTTTGGGCTGGAAACAAGAGAATGAGATACTTCAACTCCCTCGTTAACGTTTTATTTTTAAAAGAAAGTCATCCAAACCAAATACTGCAAAACATTATGTTTTGAGAAATTCAAGTGGCAGGTATGAAAGTATTCATGATTCCCTATACTTCTGTCTACAATATTACACGGAAAAAAGGAAGAAAATGTTAAATATGTACATAAGGATGCTGAAATTATTAACTACGGATCTGAAGGTACCTGGAATCACCCTGGTGTGACGATTCCTTATTGTTTCTCTCCTCTAGAGAGTCTCTAAATGAGTTGACCTTTTTTTTTAATCAGTCAACTTCAAGGTGACAATCTGTTGCTTTCAAGCAAGTGAGTGCTGCTGACTGGAGAACCCTGCTGCTGCATCCTGCACAGGTGCTCCTGGCACAGTAAATCACCAACCTGATTTCTGGGCAAGACTCAGCATATTAGACTCCTTCTCTTACTGGATTGTGGACATTCTCAACCACCCCTGCGAGCTGGGGGATCGCCTGGAATCTCAGTAGTTCTCTGGGATCCGCTGCTCCTTCCTCACCCTCATCCAAGGGGCTTTGCCAGCACTCAGCAAGTGACACCCAGGGGCGCTGCATGACCACTCCTCCCTTTCCGCTCCCGCCTCTAATCTCCTCCTGCGGAACGGGTGGGAGCTCTGGGTACTTACACTTATTTATGGCCGTGTACTGCTGGAACTTAATGATACATAAATCTCAAATTATGAAGTCACAGCTCTCCATATTCCTGGCTCAAAATGATCCTCAGGATAAAATTACCAGGGAAGCAAGCAGGAGGGCACTGTCTAGTGTGGAGGATTCTCTGGATAGCTGGGGGAAGTAGGTCTTTCCCAGGCAGCACGTGATTCAAATGCCAGAGGATTTGCTCGTTCTTGAATAAATGAATGAATGTGTGAAAGAAGACATCTGCAAAAATACATGTTCTTATTATTCATGTTTACAGAAGAAGGAGGCTCAGAGACACAATGTTGACAGGGCCGAGGCCTGGCGCTAAGGAATTACCGATGGAGAGATCAATCACTTCTCTCTGAGGATGCAGCCTGGGGAGCATTAGGATCGGCTTACTCAGGGCACCTCACCCTTTCTTGCTACCAGCTCTAGAGTCTTGTACATGATCTTGAGACTCTCCCTAGGGTTTCTTGCCCCCACCTAATTTCCCTAAACCCTTCCTCCTCCTGACTTCCTTTTCTTCTCCACCAAGGCCTCAGCCTAGGTTCATTTTTCCTCTATAGATGCTGGTTTCTCCTTGCTCTGACCTTGTGGCATTTCCTTTGCCTCTCCTTCATCATCCTGGCTGAGATCCAGCTTTGTATCCTTCATACCTTCTGCCCTGCCCCTTTCTGCCTCCCCAGCTTCTCACCCTGGACAGAGACATTCCGAGATCCTTTGCTCTGTTTTCTCTTTCAGGCTGGGGTGCAGCAGTCTGGGCATGGCTGCCTTCCTTCCTCACATCCCCGTGCTCTGGAGAGCACTCAGAGGACCTGGGTCTCACCTCCACTGTCCCGTGTCTCCCTGTCTCTGCAGGTTGGACACTCCCCTAGGCTTAGACCACCTCCAGCCAGGCTCAAGTGGTGTGATGGAGAGGGCTCAGGATGGGGGTGCTCTGAGAACTGACTCGTCAACCCAAACAAGTGACAGCCTCACTAAGGCTCAGTCCTAATAATCCTGATACGTTGGGAACCTCTATACTTTTGAAACTGACCCCTAGTCCCATAAACAGTGTTTTGTTTTTGTTTTTGCTTTGGTAAACATAGAAATTGACCCCTGTGGTCTTAAAGCTTGAAACTTGTATTTGTTTTATGAGTTCCTTTTTCAGGAAAGGACCCCCAGGCCTCTCAGAAGCATCAAAGAACTGAAACTCACTAGATCATCTCATCCAGACAACGAGATGTCAGACCCTTCATTCGCCCTGATTGCTTCCCTACCCCTCTGAGCTCCTGTTTTTCCATACACTGTTACGTTTCTTCCCTGTTATATAAACCCCTAATTTTAGCTGGTCATTGAGATGGATTTGAGAATCTCCTGGGCTGCAGCACCCGATAAAGCTTTCTTCCTTGGTGATACTCTTCGTCTCAGGGATTGGCTTGCGGTGCAGTAAGCAGCAGGACCCGGATGGAACCCATGATATTGCAGTAACACCTTTTATCAACTTGTTTCTAAAGTGTCGTGTAGTGAGACCCCGTCTCAGAAATACACTAGGGACTCAGAGTGTTACCATGTCCTCAGTAGCTTTCGGGATTAGTCTTCATTTCACTCGAATATTGAAGGCTGTGGTTTTTGCATTATTGCCTTGACAGCCAGTGCCTGGTTCCCCTCTCTGAGTCTGTTTCCTGTCTGGGTTTCCTCTTCCTCGCCCTTCTGTTGTAGAACTCACCTTTGGCTTTACCCTGTTAAAGAAAACAAGAGCTGGGCAGTAGGTAAAGCAGCAAAATATATTTTACTCAGGACAATTGCAGCAGGGGGAAGAGATGTCGGCGTAGAACTGGCTCAAGTCCAAACATAGCGTGACAAGCGGGAATTCACAGCCGGGGAGGAGGGTGGGGTCAGGGGGTGGGAAATCACTGAGAAGACATCAGGGTGAGGGGGATTCTGGCTAAACGGACTTAATAGGATTTTTGCTGAAGACAGACCAAGGTGACCGACATCCCCTGGGGGATGGTGGAGAAGAAGAATTTGGTCAGATATTGAGCGTGATCAGTCATGGAGCTGGGGGGGGTTTTGGCTAAACCAACAAGGGAGTTTTGCTAAAACTGAGCAATGCAAAGATGAACACAGACACCCCCAGGGGTGGCCGAGTCCAGAAGAGGCTCAGAGGAGCCTGACAGAAGGCAGCCCCTTTCTCTGTTCTACAATCGAAAGTCCCTTCTTTCCTTTGCAACCGACATGCCACATCTTTGTGGCCCAGGGCCCCAAGGGACGAGCCTGCGGCCTCGGGCTGCCTGAGGACCTCTCCACCCAGGCTACTGTGAGTTTTCCGTGCCTTCCCTTCCTGGCTCTTCTCTCCTTGGCTTCAGCGCTGCGGCAGGCATGGTTCTTGGGTCCAGTCACATTAGCGATGAGTGACCCCGTCCAGCCTCCACTGCCTGGTGAGGTGGAGCTCATGATCAAGGGTCCCCTGAAGGTGGAGCCCTACAGTGGCAGCTGGGCGAGGCCTGGGGCATGTGCTCAGGAATTCCATCAGGAAGAGCCTCTTCTTTCTTCCCGCCTTCTGTGCCACCAGCTCTGTCCCTCTCTGGGGTGGCTGACTCACACCCATAGAGTGGGCTAGGCATGTCTTTGCCAGTGCCATGAGCTCCCTGCCCCTTCTGCATGAGACTCTGTGGGATGCAGGCAGCAGCTCAGTCATCCTCTCTACAGATGAAGAGAAACCTGGGATGCCCCATGGCCACACACCACACCAGAGGCCCAGCACCCAGCAGGAAAAAACTGGGTCTCCCGATTTCTGCCTTTCTTCATTCCATCACACGCAAACCGCTGGAGGGTGGTGCTCGGGAAGAGCCGTCGGGTCCCTGAGCTTGTCCATGTCACTCCGAAGTGAGGAACTCCCTGCAAACATAGCATGTAAGGAGCGGGTGTTTAAAAAATGGGTGCTTGCAATGAATTTGGGGTCAGCCTTTCTTGCAGTCCCAGTCAGAACTGTCCCTCCCACCTGCCAGCCACAACCCCACAGCCCATCATCCAACAGCCCACCATACATACTCCTGAGACAGACATTTTAATATTTTTTTTCTACTGTCTACCTTGACTCCTGGTCTCTGGACGCTCCAGGTCCCAGCATAGCGCCAGGACCTTCTTCAATCCGGAAGTGGCTTCTCTGTGGTTATATAAAGTTCCAGTAGCCCAGGGGTTTAGATAAGATCAGGAATGGCCATCAATGATGTTGATTTCAAGAACGGTGGGGCTACTATGAGACAGACCGAGGAGCTCAGCATCACTGGCATACACATTGGCCACGGGCACACACAACAGGCCACAGGTACACACACCAGGCTACCAGCACACACGCCAGGCCACAAGCACGAACGGTCAGCAGGGTTGAGCCCCAGGACGAGCTGGATAGGTTCTTCCCTTCCCCAAAAGAACAGATAAATGTAGCAGGACTCGTGCTTCAGGATCTGACTCTGATCCCCAGAGGCCTTTGCTCTCACCTCCAGCCTCCAAGGCAGGTACCAGTCACCTGCAAACTCATTATTTTCAAGAGCATGTAAATGCATCTTCCAGTTTCAAATTCATAATAATCATTTAGACTATAGAAGGTGACATTAGTATTCCCATTGTACAGATGAGGAAGCTGACAGCTCAGGAAGGCCAGTGATTCGCTTGAATTTTCATAGCCCTCCGGTAGGGTTAGGCTTCAGGCCCTCTCCTGTCTGTTCCATTGCCTTGTATTGATTCTCTCCTTTGCAGAGAACCCACCACAATCCCTGCCCAGGAAAATCCGCTGCCGGCCACACTGAGGCACCCCTGGAGCAGGACAGGGAGGCAGGGAGAAGCAGAGTCTCGGCCCCGGCCACACTGCTGTCTGAGGCACCCCTGGAGCAGGACAGGGAGGCAAGGGGAAGAAGAGTCTCGGCCCCGGCCACACTGCTGTCTGAGGCACCCCCTGCAGGAGGACAGGGAGGCAGGGAGAAGCAGAGTCTCAGCCCCCAGTTCCCCAAGTGAGGACCACGGTGTGGAGACCAGCAGGTCCCCTGGGATCAAAGGCATGTCCTATTCCTGGGGGCAGCGCAGAGCCCTGACGACGTGCATAAGTAAAGGCTCACAGTGCCTCATCCGCGTGAGGGATGCTCTGGGGTGACAGCAGCTCACCTCCAAGTGGGTCAGATTGAGTTCCGGAGACTTCCTCTCTCTCTTCTGCTCTCACACAGGCAGCACATAAATTGAGCTCTCGGTGACCTCCGGGAGAGAGAGATCACCAGTGACAGAATTGCTGTTGCACCCTTGGGTTGCTAGTGGTGAGAAGCACGGAGAGCGGCAGGGAGAGGGATGGGCGTGAGGACGCCTCTTGTGCCCACAGAGCCCTTAAGAAAGGTGCTGCTTCCTTTACTTTCAAGTTCATAAAGTTTTGTTCTTCTAAGTTGTGAGAAAGGAATTCGTGATTTATTTGAGAAGGTTTTCTGAAAAATCTTTTTCACGGTTAGCCAACAGCTGACCTGTTGGGAAGATAGATGAAGAGCTAGAGTCATAAAGATTCCTAAGTGACATTTCTGTGCGGGTTATTTTCAGGGGGGTCATTGCCATGGAATTTCAACTGCAGACTCGTACTTGGCACCTGGCTGTCTTAGAAAAAAAAACAGGTGTGGAAGATCCATCCCAGGGGCCATGTGCAATGAAGATTTTCATTTCTCTGCGTCATTGGGAGATAGACACATTTATCTGACCTCTCAAACTCATAACTGGCCCCAAAGTCCTGTGCAGGAGGGACAGGGCATGAGGCCAACGTTAGAGCACTAAGCACAGTCAGCACAGTCCTGCTCTCCCGAGGCTGGGCAGCTAGGAGGGGCCTCACATCCCTCAGATCTGTGGTTCAGATCCTAGGTCCCCCAGATGCTCCCCAACGGCTGGGCTCCAAGTCCGGTATTTTCCTTCTGAGATCTGGGCACAATCACTCAGGCCAGAAGGGTGCTATGGGGCTTACATGGGGTGGGGAGGAAGCTAAGGAATGGAATCTCACCCACTTCCTTACTGCACTTACGTTCCACATCTGAAGATGGGTGTGTGCTGACTACGTTGCCTTGTCCGTAGTGGATTCATTTGCTCTAAGGTGTCACTGATTGTCATTGATTACTTATGTACTATAAGACAGGAAAAATGAAATTGTCAATGTAAATCAAAGCAAATGACCTAGGCAAATCTCAATCATTTTAGTATTTGCCAAAATTAAGGACACGCATCCAAGAGACAGATCTATGCCTTTCTCTGAAGATGATTTTGAGGGCTTTAATATTTAAAGGGGAAAGGGCAGGATACTGAAAAATACATAATTTTCATGTACAGAGAGGGTAGGATAAATAGTCATTTATGACTTTGTCTGGCTCAGGGAATCTGCATTTTTACATAGGGTAATGTAGACAAGAGGGCAGAGGAAGCAATCAAATATGGATTTGTCTCAGGTTAACAGAGGGATGACTCAGTTCTGACCTATATTCCTGTGTCTGTGAAGATAAGCTATCAATTTACATTGCAGGATGAACTTCAACAGAACTGTTTCAGGGTGACGATCTCGGGGGCCAGCAGGAATTTCCTTCTGGGCAAAATGTGAGGGAGGTATGTAGCTTTTCATCTTTGTAGCCATCTTTTTCAGGAGTAAAGATGGGAGGCAGGTTTGCGTGGTCCAGTTCCCAGCTTGACTTTTCCCTTTGGCTGAGTGAGTTTGGGGTCCCCAGATTTATTTTCCTTTCACGCCCAATTAAATTTATCTATGCAGTGCTCTCCCATAACTTGGAATTAGTATATTAGTATATATCACATACTTTAAACCTATACCACTTTTGTGTGTACATAAGGAAAATAGAAGTGGAATAAATTTGGTAATGTATTTGTATTCATTTCTTACCAAGGTGGTAACAAATTGTCACTAATTTCGTGACTTAACACAACACACATTTATTATTAGGTTGGTGCAAAAGTAATTGCAGTTTCTGCCATTAAAAGAGCAATAACCACAATTGTGTTTGCACTGACACAGTATCTTGTGGTTCTGTAGGTCAGACATCTGACATGGGCATCACCAGGTGGCAGTCTTGGTGTCACAGGGCTGAGTCCTTCTGGAGGGTCCAGGGGAAATCCATTTCCTTGCCTTCTCCAGCTTCTAGGCTGCCTGTGTTCCTGGGCTGAAGGATCCTTGCTTCCCTCTCAAAGCCAACACACACCTACCATCTTGAAATCTCTCTGACCTGAACTCTTCTGCCTGCCTTTTCTACATTTAAAGAGCTTTTGATTACACTGGCCCTACCTGGATCGTCCAGGCCACTCTCCCTATGCTAAGGTCAACTGAGGAGCAACCTTAATTCCATCTGCAACCTTAATGCCTCCTTACCATGTAACGTAGCATTCACCGCTATCGGGATTGGGTCATGGACATTTTCGGGGGCCATTATTCTGCCTACCAATCACAATATCCTTAAAACTTTAAACAAGTATTTACAACCCAATACTCTGGCAGTTTTTTGATTAGGAATTACCTATATTTCTGCTTTCACAATCATCCTCTGCCCCCCAGTGCATCTGTGCAGCATTCCTGAAGGCAGTGCCCCATGTGAGGGTCCAGGATTTATTTCCCAGTCACTGCACCTGTTCTGCAAGCTTTGGCATGCATGCCTAGACAATGACCATTACATAAAGACCACTGTGTGGTCAACAGACATGGCAAGGACATCTAGATTTCAGAGGTGTTAAAATGTGAGGAAGACATATCCTGGCATTGATGAAATATGGCATTCTTTAATATTACAGACAATGAGTATCAGAAAGCGTTTGATACTTAATTGATAGCATTTGATACTTAATCAGTTATAATATCAGCTTATACTTAACACTATCTGTAAGTAATATATGTAAGTAAGCTTATATGATGGACAGGAAACATCATTTTCTTCATGGTTCAAAGCTGTATCCTGAGTTCCTGGAAGAATATCAGGAACAAAGTAGGTGTTCAGGAAGTGTATGTTGAATGAATGAGACATATTAATTGAGTGGATACACTCATGAGATGACCCAGGAAGTCAGGACTTTGCAGAGGGAGAAGGCTGAAGAAACACTGAGCCATAAAGCCCAGAAGCTCCCAGGCTGCAAAACCATGGACTTTCTGAAGGAGGCCGGCCCCCTTTACTGCAGGCACTGCTGGCTCTGAGTGAGTCTGTGCCTGCTGGCTGATTCCCTGTGTGTCAGACCCGGGACACAGCACCTCGGGGTGAGAATGTGTAACATCTTCGTGTGTGGGTGGAGCAGCTGCAATGGGAACATGTCTGAATGACTTTGCACAGTTCTGGATGGCAAATACATGTTTAAATAGGTGCATCCTAGGATGTACACTTCAGATCAGCTCTCACAGTCTCAGTGTCACTTCCTCATGCAAAGCACTCTCTGCTGGGCTTTGACCTCTTGAGCTCCTTCCCTGTTATGCAATAGTATCGACCGACCAAATGAAAACTGGGGGTGCTCCCCAAAGGCCCCAGCCTGTGAAGGTGGAGAGCCTCCTTCAGAGTCACGGGTCTGCAACCTTGTTAGGCTGTGGCTCTGGCGATTCCATGAGGGGGCGAGGGTTACGGCTGGAAACTTGAGTAATTTGCACGCAGGGAGAAGCACCCAAGATCTGTTGATTGCTCGTCCAATGTTTCCGACACAGTCAAAGAAGAGCCCTTCCTGGAAGAAACCACATGGGTCCCAGGGAGGGAATTGAGTTAGTAAATTTACCGGCTCATCCTCTTCCACATCCAGGACTCTGTGGGCACAGAGAAGACTCAGAGTCCCAGAAAGGTGCCTGCAGATCGAAGAGAAGGGTAGACTTAATTTCAGGACAACATATTTATGCAGCATCTTTTATTTTTAGAATTTCAAGTTGGGGCCTAAAACCTCGAACTCCAGTGGAAGAAACCACTTGCATTTCCAGGAGGATGACCTTCGAAGTTCTTTTTCCAGGGGGAAGAAATTTAATTTAATCTTGTCTTCCCATATTTGTTCCTGTTAGATTACATTGAATGAGTTATTTTCAATCATTGTTCATCAATCACAACCAGGGTACACCCTGAGGCACAAAACATTTGCATAAAAATATTAATTGCCACTATCTCTCCTTTTGGGTTCATGGGAAATTAATGTGCAGGCAGCCAGTGGCAGGCATGAGGGCAGATAGAGGACAGGATGAAGGAAATGGCCTCCCTCAGGTTTTGTGTCCTCCCCTGAGAAGTCTCCATCAGTTCACAATGTACCACTCAGAACTTCAGGATCCTCCTCAGATGTCTCCTCCTACAGGGAGCCTGCCTGGATTCCTCCCGTGTCACCTGTGAGCCACGCCTGAACCCCTCTTAGGAAACTTGAACCTCCCTCCGAGTTCACACATCTGCGGACATGTCCCCGAGTAGACTAGGAGGCTGCTGCCTATGGTTCCTGCCTGAGCACAGAATGACCAGCAGAAGAATGAGGTGGGGCTGCCCTCTGTCTCCTGCATAGGCTTCCCCCACAGTCTGTGCTCCCTGAATACAGGCGCACATGATGTTCTCTCTGAATTTACCCTTTTAATTAAAAATCAGGAGTCACTACACCAGTGCATGAGCTGAGCCCAAGACCCCGATTCCAAACCAGAAAGCAGACTGCTGTGTTCTGCTTCTATAAACCACCATTGCAGCCTGCATCTGTCCCACTGCACTGCTGACCAAGAGCAATGGACACACCAGGAAGCATGGCAGCGTGTCTACCCAGGCCAGGAATTCTGTAAACCGGGGCCTCAATCTCCAAAGCAGGCCACACAGCAGGAGGTGAGAGGTGGACAAGCAAAGCTTTATCTGTGTTTACAGCCGCTGCCCATTACTCACATTACCACCAGAACTGCCTCCTCTTAGGTCAGTGGCAGCACTGGATTCTCAGAGGAGCGTGGATCCTACTGTGAACTGCACGTGCCAGGGATCTAGGTTACACGCTCTTTATGAGAATCGAATGCCTGATGATCCGTCACTGTCTCCGATCACCCCCAGATAGGACCAGCTAGTTACAGGAAAACAAGCTCAGGGCTCCCCTTGATTCTACATTACGGTGACTTGTACAGGGATTTCATTATATATTACGATGTAATAATAATAGAAATAAAATGCATAATAAACGTAATGTGCCTGAATCATCCCAAAACCATCCCCCCTCTAGTCCATGGGGGAAAAAAAAAAACGGCTGGGGACTGCTGCTGCAGACCACGTGTCTATTCAGGAGTGCAGACCCGGAAGAGAAGGGAAGGGAGAAGGCAGGTGGGGTCTGGACGGTTGTGCTGGTTTATCTGCTCTCCATTGCCCCATGCCCCTGGTGTAAATACCCCTGCTGTGGCTGAACTTGAGTGACCATCAGGGCATCACTGGCCTTGTCATCAGCTCTCCTGAGCTCCTACATGTGGACTTCAAGGCACCACTGAGGTAAGTACAGGCTTCTTGTTTCTTTATTTTAGTTTTCTTTCTTTTGATTTATTTATGTGTTTTTGCAAAAGGAGAGGCACAGCCCTGAACTGACAGCAGTTGTGTTGCCATCGAGATTCCGGTGCCAAGTTAAAGACAACTTCAAAATTTATATAAGAGTTGTTACATATTTAGTTCAGGCCTAGCACAACGGGTCAACAGTTTGACCCACATCACAGAAGCTTTTGTGTATGTAAGCGAAAGGTATTATTGACAGTGAGCTTGTAACTGACGAGAAGAGCTTTAGCTAGACAGAATTCACAGTATTGCCATGAGATCCTATGAAGGAAATGGAGAGTGGCTGAATTTGGCCAACATCATGGGGGTCTAAAGCAGCAGATTAGCTGCCTTCTTCTGCTTCCATTTTGTTATTTTTATTTGTCCATTCATCCACTGATTCACGGGTTGTTGTGTCCTATTATCTACCAGTCATGGTATTAAGTGCTGTGACTTGGAGGTGAAGACCGAGGCACAGTGGTCCCTTCTGCCATTGAGCTTGTCATCTTGGAGCTTGGTCTCACCACCCAAGAACCTCCTACAATGAACTTTCCACATTTAGAGCCCCTGAGTTGAGGGTATGATTGTGTGTGCATGTGAGTGTGAGTGTGTGTGTGTGGGGGGGGTACCATGACAACTAATGAATCTTAGAATCACTGTACTGGCTCCATCATAAATTACCTTAAACTTTCTTTGTGCATATTCATATTACAGAGTTAGACGATGCTGCCTGGCACTGGAATCTGATAAAAATCTGATTTTATGTCAGCAACCAGCAATCTTCCCCGGCGGTAGATTGTGCAAGCTGGCCTTTGATTTCTTGTGCAGTCCAGACTGAGAAGAAAGTCTTGGCATTTCTGAGACTGCAGAGGGTTGTTTCAGCCCATCTGAGCGTGGTGCACAAAGGTGGAAGCAGGTTGGTCCTCAAAGGACTACTCTGAGAAGGAGAAAGCAAAGGCTACAGGCTAAACGTCAGGGTCAGAGGAATGGCTCCAACCCAGTAGAAAAAAATTATGTGTCTCTAGCAACAATAGAAAGGAAACAGGAAAGGAAAGAAAAATCCCTGAACACACTCCAATCTCAGAGTGGGATAGGGCTGAGCTCCACTGGGCAGTTCCAGGTGAGGAGACGGGAATGTGATCCTGTTCCTGGAAAAAGTTCCAACAAGACAGTAGACTACAGCCAGCCAGCTGCCCCGGGCATAACACGGAACTTCCTAATGACCCAGGAGGCAGGAAAATCCTAGACGCTGAGAGACTCACTCGGGAAGCGGCTGAGTGGACAGAGGTGGATTTGAAATCTGAGATCCTGGTATCATTCCAAGGACGCTGGCCCTCAGTCTCAAGAGGAACAGAGCTTACTCTTCCCTGATAATGTGTGGGCAGGATAATGTGTGATCCCCTGTTCAGTGAGCCACCCTACTGCCCATGAGCTGGGGCAGCAACTTTGTCTCCAGACCACCAGGCAGGGCTCCCTTAGATAAAGACTGACCACAGCCTGAAGCCATGGCCCCAGTTGCGTGGGCTCTGAATGATGTTGCTCCTGAGATAGATATTTTAGGTAGACTGAGACAGAAACTTAGTGTATTTAAAAGAAAACAGGCTTGAAAATGGAAGGAGCTCTATTCAAGTCCTGGCTAAACCTTGCCAACTCTCTGGTCTTAGAGAACCAACTACTATTTCTGCATGTGGACGTCTTCATTGGTAGCATAGAGATGCCTGATTTCTCCTGAAGGGCTGAGGCAGAAGTGGGAGGCCAGGTATGCCCGTATCTCAGGCTCTTCACAAACACTTGAAATTAACACTTGCAGGCTAGTTGGCTGAACAAAACACAAAACTAAGGCCATTTTCTCTGGTCTTTCGATCCAAACACTGTCATACCGGAAATCACCAAATAAAATGAATATTGCAAGCACAGGAGCAATGGGGGTGGCGTCAGGAGTTGCCTTTGAACGCTCTGGAAAAGCAA